>NW_024882229.1:2500-363729 GCF_019059575.1 Amphibalanus amphitrite | reverse complement strand
AAAGCACGCATCATACCATTTCATGACAAGACTTCCAACAACTTATCTCTATCTATGTCCATGGTATAACGATCGATCATCTACCTCCCCCCCCCCTCCCGGGCGCCCGTCGGCGCCCATTCTGACGACCCTCCCCGGGGGCGCCCGGTCAGCCGATCAGCGGCGCCCCAGATTCCCCCCCCCCCCAATGTCAGGCGCCCGGCCTTGCCAGACACCTCCTGCCGCTACTACCCCCCCCCCCCCCCAGTCATCAGAAAGGTGTGGTGGGGGAGGGGAGGAGTGCCCTGAGGCACCGGACGAGGCGGGGGTGGTGGGGGAGGGCGGGGGAGGGGAGGGGCGCTGGGCGTGGACCACAGCCAATGCAGAGGTCGGTTACGTAAGGCTCCTATAGCCTGCGGGTTCGGCAGTGGAGGCTGTTACAGTTTGGCCCAGTTATTAGGACGTGGAGAGTTACATGGGCTAGGAACAGGCGGAGGGGCTGCGTGCTACTTTGTAATCTGAAAAGCATGGCACGAATAGGAGAGAAACACGAATGCAAACCCCATTTTCTGGTCGGCAAAGGGTAAGGTTCTATTTTCCACATCTCGTTTCGGTGACTGACTCATCCGGGTTTGAGCAACTGGAGGTACTAGCTCGCTGTGCCTTAGAGTTATATTATAGCATGAAAAGTAAAACATTTTGCATGAATTTCAGTTCAATTATATATGCTCGTAATAATCCAAATGACCGCACATCCACAATGAGTGAGAGATCAACCGTCACTTTGTTTTCATTCTTCTTCCACACTGTTTAAACACCTAACAGCAGCCGACCTGCGTAATCCGACATCGTTACAGGTGAATGAAGCGATAACCGATAAAATCTAACCCAGTGTCGGACAGGTCACTCAGCCTAATCTAAATGAAATCACACCGAACTAGTGCAGCTGCGAGCAGCGTGCTCCGAACCTTGGTCGGCACCCGAGCTTCTCCAGGGCGCCAGTGGTTTGGGCAGCACACGCCACCTCAAACACGAGATCTGATACAGGAGCACGCAATGAGCCCTGCAATGGCATGCGATGGACGGGTGACAAGACAATGGTGCCGTTCACGCAACGCAATGGAACGTGATGGAGAAGAAAAGATCACGTAAGGTTCAATGGGCTGCTCTGCTTCTCCCCCTTGCTCTAATATGAGTGATTGGTCGGTTTGACTTTAAAAAAAAAAAAAAAAAATTGGCCGGTCAGGTCTATCCAACGCAAATGATAATTATTTCGAAAGCGTTCAGAGAAGTCATCTGTTAGTTACGCTTCTTCATATCGTTTGTCTGAGCTGCTGTCTCTGCAATTAGATATATTTTGACGACAGCAACTGAAAGACGTGAAGCATAAAACTGGCGAGTCATGTTAGTTGTTAAGAAGAATCACCGTTGACAATTAAAACGGTGCATGCTTTGTCGATTATATCTACTCTGACCTCAACAACAGGTCTTGCGTTCACTCCAGTGTCGTGCATCTTTCAGCGCCACTTAACTATGTAATTGTAATGGTAGTGGAAGGGAGACGGATTACGTCATCACTTATCCCACAGTGTAGAAGCAGGAGGAAGTGGGCAAAGAGGAATCAGAATTGACCAGAAGCTCGGGGTGTGACCCTGCATTGATATGAAGTGAGTGTGAAGCAACCACCCTTTGACGTATCCGTGCACACACATAAATATGTGCTTGTATTGACACAGGCTATGCCTTTGTCCGTGTGTCGGAAGGTTGACGTCACTAAAACGAAAGGAGACACAATATTTCTTCTCTGGCTCTTGACTATAAATATTATGAAGACTGTCGTGAGGTCAATATCTTTTTCACCACAACCACACACTTTGCTTCAATGAAGAGCGTATTGTTGTCGCCTTTAAACTGTTGCCCTTGGATTGAACCGTTGACGGCCTCAAAATTATAAATGATCGAGACCGACTATTTTCTTCACTGGTTCCCCCACTGAACCAATCACTTGGCGACCTTCCTTTTGTTCACCGATCTCATGACCTAGCCTTGACCTTTGACGATGACCATCACAGTGGTCAGGTCATCCGCTGACGCTCCCCCTCCCCCCAGTGGGGGTAGCGGCACCCAGCGGGAATAGCAAAGTCATGGACGCGTCTGTCTCACAGCCTTGAGTTGACGGCGATTGCCACACCTGAAGTAACGACGCCGTGTCATTGTAAACAGCCGGTGGCGGCCTCAGCGCAACTGCGCGAGTTCACTGCCACGCAGATGCACGGTCAGGCTTCGAAACGTGAACCGTGACAGAGCATGAAGATGTGCGGGAGTAGAAATGCGTCAACTGAATGTCGTCAATAGTTGTGAAACACATTTTGATGATAGATAGGGTAACGTACATTTTGAAGCAAAACAGTTTCAAGTCCGTGATAGAGGACCAAACTTCTCGAAGGTGAACAAATGAGAGAATGAGCAACTCCAGCAAGATTTCGTTGTAATGCATAAGAAACTTGCACTCGTGTGAAATGCAATTAAAAGGCATGCTTGCTCCGTTTCTCACAGTTAGGTACAGTTTTAGGACACTCCTGGCAATTCAATGTCCACATTTTGCCCCTGGACTCGCTCTAGCGAACATTACCCTAATTCATTCAGGGCTGCACCGGGACCGCCGTACCTAACAACCTTGAAAGACACGGTATGTGTACTTGCTGTTCAATGGTGCGTGCACACTCCCCCACAATAAAACAATAGTGGCATTCCAGTCCTGTACTACGGACTCAGAATTATCGGTCTATTGACTGCAGCGGGTCGCCGTGATTGTTTTGGGCTCCCGGCCAGTATCCACAGGCCGGTCCAATCCAATGACCAGGAGCCCTCACCGCACACCCGTGTGGGGGCGTGGGAGGGAGGACGCGGACCGACACTTTCTCTCCGGGGTCAGACCAGTGAGGGTGTGTTGACCTGACCGAGGCCGTGAACCCAGCTGGCTGGGGAGCCTCAGAGACCGGAGGTCAGCCAGGAAAGTCAGCTGCGGTTTCATTGGTCGTCTATTCGCAGACGGCTGACCCGGCTGGCCCAGAAATCAGGGAGTGGAAAGTTACATGACCATCTGAGAGAGCTGGGAGGTTGTTTACTTCGTCTAGAATCTAGCCAGAGGGTTGCGAGCGCTTCGCTGAATTACCCGTTGTTATTGTTTCTCAAGATGACCCGTGCTAAAATCTACCTACCCATTCAATTACCTGCAATAAAACACTGGCAGCAGAGCAATGTCGAAATGATTACAATCAATTATCTATTTCACTTGGTTATAGCTTGAGAAACATGGTTATTGTAACGTCTGCAATGTGCTGCGTTGTGCCATGGTTACATAGCTAAACGTGCCCAAAGAAGAGCATACTTTCCTTACGGCGCATTGCATTAATGGCGGGTTGGTATGAACACTAGTTAGGCAAGTCTTGCATGGCGCAATGGAAGCGTAGCACACGGATAGCCCAAGCTTCTTGCTTTGCCATTCACACAATGGATAGCTCGAATGACTCAATGAATCAACATGCCTGTAAGTCACTGCGTGACATAGCTCGACATGCCGTGATCTATTCACACTAAACTCATACAAGTCTGGATTCTGGTTGCCGACAGCAAAGCCAAGGTGAAACTAAGTTACGAATATTATGTGTTAATACACCTGATTAGTAAGAACCACATATGAAACTTTTATGAACCACAATCAAATTATCGTTTCAAATTTATCCTTCATTTCGTTGGGCGCCATTTCGCCAGCCAAGTATATCTATCACCTCAGCTGATGGTTCCGTCTATTACCATTCTATCATCTCGATCTGGTTTTGCCTCTCGTCTCTGCAGGGGGATCAACCGAACGACACTTCACGGCTCAGTGCCGGAGATCGTGACCACTAAATCAAATTTAATCACTGATCACTAATCAGCTCCTAATCAGAAGCTGCCCTTGTCTCCCAGTCCATTGCACTTCCCCGAACCTTGCCGCGTGCAATCCACGAGAAGTAGCTGGAATACTGGTTTGTTAGGGACCCTCTGCGAGCCGAGAATAACAACAAGGCAACAAAGGAATACATGCGACATGTCTTGGAGAGATTTGTAGATAACCGTGAGAAGCTGTTTACTGAATTTCATGACTGCAGGATAATAGCTTCCTCAGAACAGAAATGGCGAGATTCCTGAGACATCTATGGAAGCGGCTTGTTTGAACTAGACATTTTGTGCTCCTCTGAGCTTCACAATGAAATGACTAACATATTTAAGTTTACATTATTTGTGAGGCTAAGCAAGCGACAATTTCTATTGACTATAGGTCATGCCCATTTATGACCTCATATCATAACTATAACGTCACCGATCGGCTCAGAAGGACGGCAGTCATGTTCAGCTGTTCTGCTCCAGCTCCCAACACCTGACCTTGACCGTCTGAACAGGTAGTTCAGCAGTGGTGTAACGGCACGCGCCCTGCCCCATCGCCCCCGGGGCATTTCACAACTGCAGAGCGTGGGGGAGGCAGGGGAAGGGTGGGCCATGATGGGGTCCGGCATTGTTAGCATTGCGGCTCAACGTTTAGCTGGCGGGAGGGCTTGCCGATCTTGAATACATGATATACTAATACAGCAACATGTCCAAAACGGTTATCATCGAATGCGCGAAAAAGAAGATATCTTTGAAAGAAATTTGCCTGTTGAATAATGAAAACGCAAGGTAGCCCGTACGGACGAAAGGATAATGAATCTTGAGTTAGGTTCATCACACATGCATTATGAATATGCATTATGCATGTCCAAAATTATTCAGGTTCTGAGGAAACCACGGGCATTTTAAAATCATTTTGTCTGAATCCTTGAGCCAGATACTGCGCTACAAGTTAGGGGAGGTGACAGTCCAGCCAATCCAACACATGAAGCTTCATTTGCCGCAGTACGTCACTTGGTAACAGCTGTATGGCCCGTGCTGTCAGCAGTACAGAGTTATGTTAGCACCTGAATAAATTTAGCACAGCGGCTACTGGGCCAAGGCTGGCGGCTTTTCAATGCCATCCAGGATGGCGTGACAATACTGTCCTCAAGCTGGCAGTCTTAATTACAGTGCGTCGTTTTACTGTCAAACTATCCACTTGAATTCATTGTTGTTCAAGTAAATTGCTTTGTGAAGGTTAAATGTTTTATTGTAGTGTGACAAACTTTTAAGTCCAAAAGTGATTAGCTCGATATTACCTCACATGTTTGCTGCCCAACCGGTTCAATTATCTAACATCCCGAGACTGAATGTCACTTTACATCTTTAGTCAACTGGCTGCACCGTTAGGCAGCCCATCCCACCCCCACACACGCACACACCCTCACACGTGGAACACACGCAGCCTTGGGCCGGGAGGGCACACCCAGACAGACCTGCCCAGTGACAACGAACTGTTCCGTTAGATCCCCTGCCAGACGGCATCTGCAGTTGACGAAGAACTGGTTATCAGCGACTGGAGCATCGTCTCTTAGAGGCGAGCGGGTGCAGAAGGAGAACTCGGTTTGGCACAACTGGACGAAGGATAACCACTTCCAGAATGCAGTCGGTAGATAGCGATGATGGAAGCCATAATCCACAGACAAGTGGGGGTGTTTACTGTAGAATCATGTCCATATTGGCAGCTATGATGCAGCACTTGGAATAGTTGGCCGTGCCCCGAATGGACTGTAAAACTTCTCCCACACATCACCACGAACTGAACGAGCAGAGGAAATGCAAAGTCGTGCCACGAACCAGGCGCCCGGGCCATCCAACCATGACCCTCAGACTTCTGGGCTTTCCACCCATCTCCTCAATGAACTGCGTCAAAGCCCTGATCTCTTGACCCCTTGACCCATCGCTGCGCCTTTCCCAGCGCCTTTCATTGGACGCCTTGCAGTTCACCAAGCCAGTCTGAACAGCTGCAAACCGTGTTCCATCTCATGTCAGCTCTAACGAGCGTCATCCCTCGCCTCGCGACCACACCGTCTGTCACACTCATGGAGCGTCATTGGGGATTACTGACACCGATCGAGGTTCGGGGAAAGGTGGCGCCGTGAGGATTTGGTGGCTGGTATCACGAGACTGCAAAGTTGACTCGGGAGAGTGCAGTGATGCTGAGTATGACTCGACGCCATCACATCCTGAGTCATTACTAATCGGACGAGTTTGATAATCAGCTACCAGTCAGCAGGTGGGACGACTACGGTCAACGCTTCTGGGTCACAACAAATGCAACAGAAGTTGGTGTGTATTTTGCACATGTCATGGACTGTGTCTTTACTCGCCCTTTTGCCTACTGAGTTCCCGCAGTGAGGACCCAGAGCCAGAGTGTCTAGGCACTCCGGAGTGCCTTGAGTGCCGTGACTGCTCTCGGAGTGCCGCGACGGCTGCTCAATAACCGGTTCAGGCCGGGGGATGAACCGACCAGCCGAGACGGCGGGGGATTACACAGTGCTGGCGGATCCTCGCGGATCAGTCTGGGGCCCCGGCTGTCGGCTGCATTCCTTCGAGACCGACCGCCGCCATTGGCCCGCCTCCCTGGGCTCAACGTCCAGCCCCGTCCACCGCCTCAGAGCACTGAGCCCAACTCATCACCCCCTCCCCTTCAACGACTACCGCTCGAAACCGCCCACCCTTCAAACGGACACCTGTGGTCGAAAATCTGCTCCCGCCTGCAGATTTTCTCCGGGCGTTGAGCAGCGCGAGGCCAGGAGAGCTGCTACCTAAGACGCTAAGCGACGCGCGACAGGCGACCTTACTTTGAGCGAGTGAACAGAGGCAGCCTTGCGGCGGTGCAGTCAAGGTGATAATAGTTTTGGTGTTCAGCGACACGGGTAAAGAAGAGGGATAAGAAGTGCAGTGTGCGAAGTGCAGTTCAAGGACGCCAAAATGGTCATGGATATAGTGGCAGGGTGTTTTGTAACGTATTACAGAAGTAACTCTAGGTAAATGTTAAAAATAGCGAAATATATAATAAGATAAAGGAAAAGAACGTTTGCTGACTAGCATAGCAGAAGCAAGACGAAATGTCAATTCATTTGCTATCATGATATATGTATTTTTGAGAGAAAGTTTGTAATATAATTTGATATAAACGGTGAGGTTTAGCCTTGAAAATATCCAATTCAGCCCGTCGTCCAGACAAAGCAAGGGAGCCAGGTGCGTCCTAAGCGATTGCCCATCTAACCATCTCCTTATCTTTATTCACAACACGCCCCATTGTGACATGTCAGTGACGAAAGGCCCCGGGTCCGTCTGCGGCTATAAAAGCTGCCCGGCCAGCCTCCGTCATAAAACCCGACTCCCGCGCACAACGCCAAATCAGTCGGCATAAACCGCAGACCCTCACTTAATTCCGTGCTGTGTCCGATCGGGTCTTATATGGGAGGGATAAATTCACGAAATAAATTTGTGATATTTATCTTGTAAGATTTAAACAATTGTCATTCACTGCACGTAAAAGTTAAGGAGTTTTAAGCTATCAAGACAAATGTGCAGATTAGGGACGACAATGTTGGTTAGTGTTCACACCTCCCCATAATGTTCATCCCCCTCACCTCCCCATAATGTTCGTCCCTTCCCTCTGATCCCAGTGGTCCTATCGATGAATCATGACCCGGCGGCGCCCGGACCGGTTCAGACAGGACACAACCGGTTACGAGAGTATCAGGAGAGTAGCAACAGATAGGAGGGAGGGAGAGAGAGAGAGAGAGAGAGAGAGAGAGAGAGAGAGAGAGAGAGAGAGAGAGAGAGAGAGAGAGAGAGAGAGAGAGAGAGAGAGAGAGAGAGAGAGAGAGAGAGAGAGAGAGAGAGAGAGAGAACAGGGAAGGAGATGCCACCCAAACTCCATGTGACCATGACCTAGCGCGGTGTACCCAAGTACCGACTTCCTGCGCCCCCCCCCCCATCCTGTCACCTTGTCAGTCATCATTCACACTTCCCCTGCATTGTCGTCGCTGCAGAAGGATTTGCAGCGCGCGCGGGTCACCGAGACGAAACTGATCGTTAAAACCAACCCGCCGTACAGAGGCACGTGTGCAGATTAGGTGACGTTTGGAGAAGTCCCGAGGTAGGACAGGTGAGGCCTACCGGTGTGAAACGGATACGCAGGGTATTAGGTAGACAGGCTCGGTAAGATTATACCCGCTAACTGGTGAGCTCATTTAACCCGCGCCCCACTGGGGTCTGTGTATAACACGCCCTACTGGGGGGGGGCTATTCATAGCCCCCCCTCCTAACTCCGAAACTACTGGGCCGATCGTCAAAATTCAAACGGCGTCTGATAGCCCCGGAAAAACTGTCGAGCGAAACCTAATTTCATTGACCTCAAGGTCACCGATGACGTCACAGGTCAGGTCAAAGTAAAAATTATTAGCATTTTGGCTTGTTCACATTTTGGGCTCTGGCCGCCGTCTTACAAGTCAGATCATGCTCATTTTTGGTTTCCACACTCGTGAACAGATGCTTTAGATACCTTGAGGGTACCAAACTTGTACTTTGATTTTCAGGTCAGGGTCAGGTCATCACAGGTCACGGAAATATTATATCATGCGTCGGTCACGTGACACATGTTTTATGGTCCATTTAGGCCATAGATTTCGAATTTCATGTCGTCTGTGTCATTTGAGGTCATTTTGAGTCGAATTTAGCTTAGGTCAGGTCACTTTCAGGTCAAAAAAGGTCAAATTTTGAAGTTAAAATTTTTCAACAAAAAAGGTGTCTATTGGATGCAGTTTGAGCTCAGGAACACGATGGTGCCATTTATATTGGTGTACGATGTCAAATACGTACTGAAAAATTGATTTGAAAAATTAATAATTGTGAATTTTTTTGCAATAATGCGTATAACTTGGCCATTTTTGAAGATATTTAGCTAAAACTTGCTAGAGTTAGTCATAATCATGCGTTCTGTCACATATATTCCGGTTTTTTCGAAAAGTCAAAAACTTTTGGAAAAAATATAAAAATATAAATTTTGAATATTATTATATACATTTTTCAAAATTTTCAAAATTTTGAAAATCCGAGATAGCAGTTTGATAGCGCGGTCAATTCTGAGTCCTTTCATGCAAAGAAATTGGATCTAGCTTAAAAACTGAGCTCTTGGGAGCGATTGCCGTGGTTCAATGTTTTGCGTCGAAATCGGACGAACATGACGTCACTCTGACGTCATTTCCGGCCGACCTATGGTAGCTATGAAGTTCAAATTTTGACACAAGGTGTCAAATTGATGCAGCCGAAGGTACTGAAAGTTTGGCGTCGATCCGTCAAGCGGTTTGGAAGTTATTGCGGAAAAACGGGAGGGGGGGCTATAAATAGCCCCCCCCCAGTGGGGCGCGGGTTAATCTCTGCGTGACGACTCTCAGAAGGACAATGGACTACCTGGCCGTGCAGTGACGGTTTGGGGATAGTAAAAATTTCCAGAGAAAGGTGTCAAGGCCCCTAAATGGAAAGGACAGTGTCGTTTAGCTACTTTGTTCAATTAGAAACGTACCCGCAAAAACTTCCTAAAAAGGTTTCCCTGGACCTCTCATCTCATTAACCACGGCGTTTCAATGGGCTTAGATGAGCACACGGTTCTGCGCAGGCTTCTAATGACGTCAATTCATCCTGGAAAAGGTAAATCCAATGCCAGATTTGGGCTTCTAGAACTCAGAACACGTCTAATTAGTAGCTATGGCATTCCTGTATCCGGCGTTGAATGCAAGGATGCGTCGTTTCGCAGAAATGATAAGTCGTCTGCATAGGGCTCAGAAATACCTAAATTACACAAATTTATTGGCTTTGATGAGCCCGATGAGACCGTGGCATGTTTAGGAATGTGCTAAATAGTTACCTGAGACTAGTAAGCGTCATTAGTATAATACATTTCTTTATTCCAATGGGCACGGTGTGTAATCCTGCTTATGTGAAATATGCCAGGCTGTTTGGTACTAGCATGAGCTCGGTGGTTCAGCTATTGATGTTCAATGTTCACTGAAACCGCAACTTAGCAACTGTTGATGAGAACAGGAACACTCATTCGACATTGCCAAAGTGTCTCTCTGGTCCACACGCCAGTTCTGCCTACGCCTCTAGCAGTCACCACGGCATTTTCAAACGCGGTGAACTATGGACTTGGGAGGTGGCTCCTTGCGCTCCTGATCAAAAGCTGTTGCTTTGAGTGCCTAAGTTCCAGGTATTTTACCCATACCACCATCCCCACCCCTAAAAAGTACGGGATACATTATCATCCATGTGGAATTGAAGGGCGAGAATGGAATCACAGCAATGCAATCAGCCGTGCTTCCTTGTTGCCATGGAACTAAGCTGAGCCGGTACGAGTTTCATACATGCATTAGATACATAATCGGGTTACATTTTGGCGTGGTGCAGCTTTATGAAACTTAACCGAATCGAGTTAGGGCAGATTACTGCCTAAATACATCACGAAACATAGAATCAGGATTCCGACTAGGTGCTTGGAACTGGCTTAGAACGGTCCTTCCTGTTTTAGACGATGCGGGATACAAAAACCAATTTTAAACACGATAAAATACGGCATTTCAGAATAAAAACCTTGGAATGGGGTCAACAGAGGAGTAACATTTTGCGCTTCAGCAGCTGATATTATAAAAGAAATTGTGAGGCATTTTGATGGAGTGGATAAGGAATCGAAATCATAAAAATAAAATGTCTGTTTACCCTCGCGGGCCCGGGGGGGCGTTTTTCGCCCCCCCCCTGGCGAATATTTGCGATAACTCCCGAACGCTTGGGGATAGGAAGGCGAAACTTTCAGTACCTTTTTCCCCATCAATTTGACATCTTCTGAAGTAAAAAATTTGGACCTAGCCCCCTTGATGACGTCACAAGGTCCATTTTTCTAGACCCCTGCACGGCAAACTTCGGCGTCACAGACGCAAACTTCAAATAGCTGCTAAAAATAGAGTTTTAGAGATAAAGACAAATTACGAGCACGGCTGTGTAGCGTTTGACCTAGAGAAAAATAGAAAAATAGTTTTGGTGACCTGAGGTCAGAGGTCAGGTCAACGACCCCGAAATGTGGTTTTAGTTTTTCGGAAATAACTTCGACAAAAATGGTCCTAGAGCTACGGCAGTGGTACCATCGCATTTGCCTTGTCAAGCCGCGTCGAATGATATATATTTTGTTCGGAAAAGGTTAAGTTTCATGTTGACCTCATGTGACCTCGAATGACCTCTGGTTGACCTTGACACATGAAAGGTCGTTTATGATGGATTTGTACCCGCTGATCACGAATCTGGCATCTATTTTCCTCTAAGCCTTCATTTAGAGCTTCCGGATGGCAAAATTGTCTTATTTATTATTACTAACTTGAATCAGTGAAATAGCCTCTAGCAGGGATACTCTTCTGTGACCTTGACCTTTGAGCAGCCTTGTATCGTAAGATGAACCACAAATAGGGAACTGATAAGCCTCAAAACATTTCAAAACATCTTGGAAGTTAGCACGCAAGATGTGCGAAAAAGTGCCAAGTTTGAGGTCAATTTTGAGCGTGACCTTGACCTTGACCTTTGATTTGGAGCACATTTTCAGAATTCTAAGATTCTCTTCTTTCGTTTGACACCCAATTTTGCCGGTTTGATGCAGCCTGCCGTCCTCTAGAAGGCTTACTTTGAGATCACTACACATGTGCCGGTTTTTGCCTTTGACCTTGACCTCTGACCTTGAAAATTGACCTGAGGTCAAAAATTTTAGGTGCATTAGAATCGTCTCGTAAGGACCTTTCGTTTGGTATCGCTTTTGTTTCCGTAGCTCCCTTAACCCGCGCCCCGCTGGGCTATTCAGCCATACGCGCCCTGCTGGGGGGGGGGCAGATTCTGCCCCCCCCCCTGTCTAACATCCGAACCGATGGTCGTAGAAAGACGGGGAAAAAGGCAATCGAAAGCTCTCAACAAGGCGGATCTTAAGAGCCCAATTTTTTTTGCTTAAGTAGGTCAGAGGTCAGGTCAAGGTCAGGTCAAGGGTACAAAATGCAAGTTTCTACAGTATCGGCCTTGCACCGTAGTTGCCGAAGAATGGACTGAGACTGATTGCCCAAAACGTGTTCTTAGACTACCAAGACAATATTCGTTGCACACAATGTCATTCAAAGGTCAAGGTCAAGGTCAGGTCAGGTCAGGTCAGGTCACCAAAAACAAAATATAGAAAAGGGCATGTGCGACACATGTTTTATGGGTCATTTTACTCATGGAATTCAATAGGCACACTCAATAAGTGATATGGACCACCTCTGGATGAATTTCAGGTCGAGGTCAGGTCAAGGTCAGGTCAAGTGAGGTCAAATTTTGAAGTTGGTTGTTAAGGCCTAAAAAGGTGTCTATCCGACGCAGTTTTTCATGGCTAATCGAATGGTGCTCTTTTTGTTTCCGTACGAGGTCTAGAACTTCCAAAAAAAATCATTTTTTCAAAAATTGTGTGTGTCGTGACGTCATAAAATTTTGAATAACTCCCACATTTTTGAACCGATTCTTCTAAAAATTGGTATGTAGGTGCACATAGACCTCTTCTTTGACATATATTCCGGTTTTTTCGATAAACTTAAAATTTTGGATTTTATAAATATTTTCCCAAAAAAGTCAGTTTTTTGGAAAATTTTTGGCCAAAATCCAAAATTTTCAAAAACCGAGATAGCCATTTGATAGACAAAGTAGAATCACGTATAACCTTTTTTGTTACGTCTTGATTCCTTTAAAAATAAAGATGTTAGCGGCGTTTGAAATTTTGCCGTTTTTGAGGCGAAAATGGCGAACATGACGTCACTAAAACGTCACTTTCTCAAAAATTTTTCCGACGGATTTCGCTCAAATTTTCAGGGAACGTGTCAAATTGATGTATGATAAGGTACTGAAAGTTTGACGTCGCTGGCGTAACGCGTTTAGAAGTTATTGGCGAAAAACGGGAGGGGGGGCAGATTCTGCCCCTCCCCCAGCGGGGCGCGGGTTAATTACGGAGTTAGACAGGGGGGGGGGGGGGGCGAAAAACGCCCCCCCCCGGGCTGCGGTGGTCGGGATTACCCCCGGGCCCGGCTGGGTTAATGAGTTTTGGGTTATTTAACCTTACAAAACTTTGTACGCGCAAAAAAATGATGAAAAAAGAACATACAAAGTTGGTCCTATACCCGAATATATAACTGCATCATAATCACATGAGAAAATGTCACGATATTATACTTTTGTGAACAAAACTATCGCCTTCCCTCACCGATGGCCCTCACGAACAAAAGCAAATAGTGCGTTTTCCATGAAAGAAAACACTCACATATGCCCAAGCGCCCCAAGACGCAAGAGCCACTCTCGAAGCCCTCTAACTGGTGACTGTCACGCCAGAGTTACACGAGCTCCGACGGCTCTGTCTGCTCGAGAGGAGACCACACACAAACTTTCGCCACTCAAGCCCTGTCCGTCATCTCTTCAGTCAAGGTAACTGTGCGTCTTTGGGGTTGAAACACAGGCTGGAATCCATGACCCATTCGACCTTTCACCTGAGGCACTGACCTCTGACCCAAAGAAGGCAGGCTAAATGCTGGTATTTTGTGGATGAATAACCTGAATTCACTGACGAGAGAGAATCATGAATAATAGGAGATTAGATGCTGACGATTATATTCAAGACAAATCGTAGGCACAGTTCTAACGGTAAGGGACATTCAGCGCTAGCTTATGTAATTTGGATGTGATCCATTCGCTAAAAACATCTGCATTCAGAGAACGATAGTAACTATCTGAACCAGCGACATTTCATGTTATGCCTCAAGTTAGTGTCAAACAAACCAAAAACACAAATGCCTACAATGGTTACGCGTCACGTTCATCTTATTTCGGCACTGCTTTGGCCTTCTTTGGCCATTTCGAAACATGCCGCCCAGCACTCATATCCGCTGGCCTTTCACTGATAGGAACGGTGATCCTCCCCTGAGGATCCAGTGCACGCCTGCGGGTTACCCAGGGAGAGCAGGGAGCCTTGCAGTTACGACCGGCTTTCCCAGTATTTGGCGTGCTGACCTGCCGTTGATTTATTACACTAGTGTCAGTCACGGGACGCTGGCTGGGGGGGGGGAGGGGGGAGTGCTGCAGAGCGGCCCGGCCTGAGGGCAGAGGGTGACGGGGTACACTCTGGGGCAAACTCTGGGAAACACCGAGATAAACTCAGGTGCGCTTTCCACAGAATGACTGGCATCAAAATAATGGAAGGTCAAGGAACTAACACACTGGCGCTAAAGACCGGTTCAAATACATCATCCATGAAGTAAAACGTTAGCAAACGTCTCATTTACCAGCATGTCATGCATTGACCGCAATACTGGGATTAGCGCGGCTATTTTCACCCATTCGACTGTTTGGTGCATGACAAACCTTGTGTTGTCGATGCTGTTTTAGATAGGATTGTGTTTGTCACGAACTCTGAAACTGCAACTCATCCCCATCACACACTTTTGCTGGGATTGTCCGAATCCCATGACATCCCAACTACCAGACGAGATCAGGCAGCTCGTCCTTCTCTTTCGTTCATTATGGATAGGATATCCTCTAGGAAAATCTCGTTTCGCTCGTATTCCAAATACCACCCACCTGCCAGCCTCATTCCACAGCCGCACTAAAACCGAATTCCTCTGCCGCTGTACATTGAGTTTCCGGCATCAGTTTCCGGTCTGCGCGGCGGCGAACGGCACCGAACAGGCGCCGATGACGCTTTACTGCAGTGACGCTGTACTGATGACGCCCTACCGATGACGCCCCATTGGACCGGCATCATCGGCTCCACCCAGCCGGGGAATGCGTCGTCATCCGCCATTGGCAGAGAGGTCTCGGTAAGAGAGACCTGTGCCTGTGCTGGCCGCTGCAGGTGGGCTGCAGTGTAGGTAGCTATGGGTGTTACCAGCCGCCTCTGCCCAGTGATATGTGTGAAACCATAATGGCGCTGCGGGTGAATGCGCTTACTACGCCCACACTATACAGCCAGATGACGCACACACAGCAGGGCGGGGGTTAGCTGAATGAGTTGGTTCGGCTTAGAGATTTAGCCCGAGTCATTGATTTGGTGCAGCTTCATGAGTAAGTTTGGGCCGGTAAGTCACACTGACCTTGAATCAGTGAGTTTTCTCTTATCGCGTTGTCTTAACTCAGTGAGCTTCCCTTTGAGTTTATGGGGTTCCTTGAGTTACCCCGACTCACTTTAGCCTGACGCCGTTCGGTGAGCTCGCCTGTCTCGGCGAGTGAGCCCACTGCGCTGGCCCGGCTCAGTGAGTTGGCTCGCCGAGCCGCCCCAGCTCAATGAGTGGGCTCACCGAGCCGCCCAAGCTCAATGAGTTGCGCAAACTGGTGGCGGCCAGCTGATCCGGCCTCCCGTGGAGTCGGGGGCGGGGTGAGATCATAGGTCTGGTGCCGGGTCAGCAGTCAGCTGCTGAGGTCAGCAATCAGCAGCTGAGGTCAGCAATCAGCAGCTGAGGTCACAGCTGGTGCTGGGTCAGCAGGTGATTTTTCAAATTCTGACCCAATGACAAATCATAATGATGTTGATAACCATCCATTGGTCTCTTTTTTGTTCGCTTGCATCCTAAAATTGCATCCTAAATTGAGCAAATGTTGCATTTATTGGCGGCCTTGAAAATAACTTCTTCACAAGTTCAGAATACGAGAACGTTACAGGTCGCTACGCTCACTGCTCAGTCAGACACAGTAAGCATATTCAAAGTGGAATCCTCCTCTCTATTCACCGTGACAGTACCTCCACTGGTCGACAGTCTTTGATATATATCACGGCAGCTCCGAAACCAGAGGAGTGGCGACAGACCAGAAGACAGATCGGCCTCGAGCTCAGACAAACGGGCAGCGCCGCTCGCCGCCCATTGTTCCTCCCCTCCAGGGCCAGTGACGTCACCAAACCGTCACGGAGTGCAACAGGCGCGGCACCGAGCTGCTAGAGGTGCCCCGTTCGGAAACCGACACCCATTGTGTAGAGATTCGGCTGGACAGAAAATTTATCCCGGGCGACAATGTGGAAATCAAACGGTCAAGGACAACAGCTTCTCTGTCGTATCCATTTGTTTAGCTTACTTCAGAAGCCACGAGAAGTGTACTTGCGACAGGTGTGCTGTCAGCAATTCCGTCATGGCAAAGAAGGCTGAGAAAATAAGCGCCGCAACGCCGCCTCTATCGCCTTCCCAGCGGCGCCACACGCCACCTCAGCTACCGGGGTGGCCGCGGACGGAGAAACCTCTCTGAAAAACTGGCCCTCACCACGACGCCCGTGCGTGCGCGGGCCGCGGCTCCCGTTTGGTATGCGCCGGACGCTCTGGGAACGGCGCCTGTTGCCAGGCGGCGGCCGCCCTGCCGTTGGGGAGATATGGCTGCCGTTGGGGAGATATGGCTGACTTTGGGGAGATGAGTCTGCCTTTGGGGAAATATGTCTGCCTTTGGGGTGATATGGCTGCCGCTGGGGAGATGAGTCTACCTTTGGACAAAAATTCGCCTTTCGCTGGGAGCTAGCAAACCTACCATTGGGACGCAAATGAAATGTCATAAGATGATATTTTGTCTGCCTCCACACTTTTTGGGATCGCTTGAAATGAAGATGTGAAACGGACAGGTGTATTGAGCGAAATCTTGGACAGGTGATGTTAATTCCAGGCATGTTAGAGTAGAGTACGATGCAGTTTTGCACCATCACCCGCCCTGTCATCCGCGAGCCATCTCGTCCGCGCGGAGCGGCTGACGGGAAAGTTCCTCTGCACGGTGGTGGCGGGGCCAGTTCGTCTGATGACCGTCCGGCCGACGACTCTTCCCAGACGACTTTCTCCGGCGTCATATCGCCGTGACTGGGCGCCGTGAGTCAGACAGATGGCGGCGGCTGAGAGGGGGCTGCAAAACAGCTGCAGAACAGCTGCATGCGGCTCCTCACGGCTGCAGACTGCATGCTGCCCAGTGCTCACAGCTACAGACTGCTTCTAACAGAGCTGTGGACTGTATCTTACTGGACTGTTTCTAGCTTCAGACCATCCTGCCACTTTCAACATTCATCAATGACCAAGAGCATGCTGCCAGATGCAGAAGGCTGTTCAAAGCTGCATTTTGCCTACAACTGTTGGCAGGGGCGGATCCAAGGGGGGGGGTCACATGGGTCATGGCCCCCCTTGAGGCCAGGGGGCCCAAAGACCTGCCAGGGGCACCACCGGCCTATCAGGGGTATCACAGTCCTGACAGGGGCACCACAGGACCGCCAGGGGCACCACAGGCCTAGCAGGGACACCACGGGCCTGGTGCCCCTGGGCCCTGACAGGACTGTAACGCCCCTGACAAGCCTGAAGTGTCCCCGGCAGGCACGTGGTGCCCCTGACAGGCCTGAGGCGCCCCTGCAAGGCCGGTGGTGCCCCTGGCAGGCCTGTGGTGTCCATGGCAGGCCTGTGGTGCCCTTGCTAGGCCTCTGGTGCCCCTGACAGGCTTGTAATGCCCCTGGAAGGACTGTGGTGCCCCTGGGCCCTGACAAGCCTGAGGTGCCCCTGACAGGCCAGTGGTGCCCTTGCTAGGCCTGTGGTGCCCCTGGCAGGCCTCTGGTGCCCCTGACAGGCTTGCGGTGCCCTTGGAAGGACTGTGGTGTCCCTGGGCCCTGACAAGCCTGAGGTGCCCCTGACAGGCCCGTGGTGCCCTTGTTAGGCCTGTGGTGCCCCTGGCAGGCCTCTGGTGCTCTTGCTAGGCCGCTGGTGCCCCTGGCAGACCTCTGGTGCCCTTGCTAGGCCGCTGGTACCCCTACGCCCGGAGAGGACTGGTGCCCCTGAAAAGTCTGAAGTGCCCCTCGGCAGGCCCGTGGTGCCCCTGACAGGCCCAAGGTGCCCCTGCGAGGCCGTTGGTGCCCCTAGCAGACCTCTGGTGCCCCTGGCAGGTCTGTGGTGCCCCTGGCAGGTCTGTGGCGCCCCTGGCAGACCTGTGTTGACTGGTGCCCCTGCTAGGTCGCTGGCGCCCCTCACAGACCTGTGGTGCCCCTGGGCCTTGATAAGCCTGAGATGCCTGGCTATGACAGGCTCGTGGTGCCCCTGATAGACCAGTGGTGCCCTTGCTAGGCCTGCAGTGCCCCTGGCAGGCCTCTGGTGCCCCTGCTACCCCTGCGCCCGGAGAGGACTATGGTGCCCCTGAAAAGCCTGAAGTGCCTCTCGACAGGCCCGTGGTGCCCCTGGGCCTTCACAGGCCCAAGTTACCTCTGCGAGGTCGGTGGTGCTCCTGGCAGACCTCTGGTGCCCCTGGCAGGTCTGTGGTGCCCCTGGCAGGCCTGTGTTGACTGGTGCCCCTGCTAGGCCGCTGGTGCCCCTCACAGGCCTGCGGTGCCCCTGGAAGGACTGTGGTGCCCCTGCCCCTAGGGGTGCTCATGGGCCCAACAGGCCCGTTGTGCCCCAGACAGGCCTGTCGTGTATACTTGCTAGACCTGCGGTGCCCCTGCTTCCTGGCAGGCCTGTGGTGCCCCTGGCGGGCCTGTGGCGCCCCTACAAGACCGTAGGTGCCCCTGGCAGGTTTGTGGTGTCCCTGGAAGGACTTTGGTGCCCCTGACAAGCCTGAAGTGTCAAGGACAGACCCTTTAGACGCCAGGGTCAAGTTCGTCGGACTGACAACGATTTGCTTACCTGATAACGTTCCTGGTAAGTACTCATTACTCAGCGTCCACAACATATAGGGGAGAGTGGGGTAAGATGCCCAGGGTGGGAAAGACGCCCCACCCCCTCTAGCGGCGAAACAAAGAATCGAACCTGGAAATTAATGTTCTTAGCGTAAAGCGGAAGCCTGCCTTGTTGACTGCACAAAAAGTTGCGAAGCTCAGTTGGGCAACGGCTGGCTGGTGATTGCATGCTTTTTATTGGCTGCTTTCCAAAAATATTTTGGTGTCAAAACATTGTAAATATCAAAGAAGGTAGATAATTTTTGCGTCCCTTGCTATAGTCGTGATACATTAACATGCGTGTACTGTGTCCCAAACAGTTTGTTTCAGGGTGTAGTTTTATGGCTAACAAATTGTACTGATTTAATGTTACTTCGGTACCTTGGGGTAAGATGCCCCCTGTCCTGATGGGGAAAGACGCCCCCCTAAATCCGTAGGCTGTCCTTCAAGCAGCCCGTCAAATCATTTATTACATAATTGTGATGAGAGACAAAAGCCGATCTGGGACTATTGAGAGTCCAGTACGGTCGGGTGCTCCCCATGTCGGTCTCTCGGCACACACAGCGACTTTTTGGGCGCATCTGACTCTAAGAGCCCTCACGATGGCCTCTGTGGGCCCCATTATTGGCTCCAGTGCCCCTCACGACATCCTTTGAGGGCTCCCACGTTGGCTCCACGGGCCGCGCTGGCATCTGAGGTCCCCACGATGGGCTCGAGGGCCTTCACGCATCATTAAGACCTATAAGGGCCCCACAGTGGTGTCCGAACGCCACCACGGAGGCTTGTTTGGCCGCGCTGGACTATGATCGCCCTAACGATGACCTCTGAAGCCCCTTACGACTGCTTTTGAGGGCCCTTACGATGACGTTTGGTGTCGACTGCAGGCTCGAAGGGACTACTGATTCGTTCAGGCGATTCACGTGCCCATTTATGTCACTTATAGCGCAGGGGGCATCTTCCCCAACGCCAGGGGGCGTCTTTCCCACCCTGTGGGGTAAGATGCCCCCTTTCACTTCTTCAGGAAAATGCTTAATAGCAAAAAAAGTTATCATACTTCAGGCACGAAAGTGTGATATTTTTGGAGAAAAATGATGTCGGCTTCCATTGAAACTGCAAGTTTTTGATTTCCGATCGTCATTTTCGAATAATATATGACATAGTAAAACCCTGGGCATCTTTCCCCACTCTCCCCTATACACATAGCACATTCATATATACTTGCTTACAATTGGTAAATGTGGTTGTGGCTAAGAGTTGAGAGACTGACAAAAAAAAATAAAAAGAAAAAAAAACTGAAAATGGGGGCACCACCAAAATGAAGTGGACGAAATCCGTTGAGTTTTTAATTTTGGGTATAGGTAGGGGCACCACTTCGATTCATGACCCTCCCCTTGGAGTTTTCCTGGATCCGCCCCTGACTGTTGGTAGCAGCTTTTGACAGCTGCAGACAGATGCAAACAAACTTTGTTGCCAGCTGCACGTCCTTTATCATTAGGTATTTGATCATTAGCTGTTCGTCAAACGAAAGAAGCTTCACGTTGTAGGATATGAATACCCAGGTGACTGAAGATTCCTCTGGGGTTTTCCTCGAGCTAACGAACGCAACAAGAATAAAAGAAAGCACAAGGCTGCCGTGGCATGTCATTTGTTTAGTACAAGCATTGAGAGCGGATTGGACAAAAGAGTCGCGAGTCGACATTTCTGCCGCATCACCGTCATGAAACAAAGAAGCAAGCGAGTTCGCAGGATAGGCGTTTTTGTGCTGCCCTCGTACGCTTCGGTGAACATCCACAACTCAACCGGCTTGTCATCGGCGACACTAAGGACTTCACTGTTCGCGCTGTAAAGCAGAGCATCGTGAACAGGACATGACCTGCCATGGCGTCACAAGCACAGCACGGCTAACGCCCAGAGAGAACTCCTAACTACGTGATTTGACGTAGCGACGCCCCACCCCTCATTTGGCCGTCAAGCCACGCGGTGCTTCGATCGTAGATTAACCGTGAACAAAACACCGATCAAAACACCAACGCCTCTCCAAGGCCACAGCGTTATTAACAGGTACGCTCGACGCACCCGGCAGTTAACCCGCGCCCCACTGGGGGGGGGCTATTTATAGCCCCCCCTCCCGTTTTTCTGCAATAACTTCCAAACCGCTTGACGGATCGACGCCAAACTTTCAGTACCTTCGGCTGCATCAATTTGACACCTTGTGTCAAAATTTGAACTTCGTAGCTACCATAGGTCGGCCGGAAATTACGTCAGAGTGACGTCATGTTCGTCCGATTTCGACGCAAAACATTGAACCACGGCAATCGCTCCCAAGAGCTCAGTTTTCAAGCTAGATCCAATTTCTTTGCATGAAAGGACTCAGAATTGACCGCGCTATCAAACTGCTATCTCGGATTTTCAAAATTTTGAAAAGTTTGAAAATTTTATATAATAATAGTCAAAATTTATATTTTTATATTTTTTCCAAAAAGTTTTTGACTTTTCGAAAAAACCGGAATATATGTGACAGAACGCATGCTAATGACTAACTCTAGCAAGTTTTAGCTAAATATCTTCAAAAATGGCCAAGTTATACGCATTATTGCAAAAAATTCACAATTATCAATTTTTCAAATCACTTTTTCAGCACGTATTTGACATCGTACACCAATATAAATGGCACCATCGTGTTCCTGAGCTCAAACTGCATCCAATAGACACCTTTTTTGTTGAAAAATTTTAACTTCAAAATTTGACCTTTTTTGACCTGAAAGTGACCTGACCTAAGCTAAATTCGACTCAAAATGACCTCGAATGACACAGACGACATCAAATTCGACATCTATGGCCTAAATGGACCATAAAACATGTGTCACGTGATCGACGCATGATATCATATTTTCGTGACCTGTGATGACCTGACCCTGACCTGAAAATCAAGGTACAAGTTTGGTACCCTGAAAGTATCTAGAGAATCTGTTCACGAGTGTGGAAACCAAAAATGAGCCTGATCTGACTTGTAAGACGGCGGCCAGAGCCCAAAATGTGAACAAGCCAAAGTGCTAATAATTTTTACTTTGACCTGACCTGTGACGTCATCGGTGACCTCGAGGTCAATGAAATTAGGTTTCGCTCGACAGTTTTTCCGGGGCTATCAGACGCCGTTTGAATTTTGACGATCGGCCCAGTAGTTTCGGAGTTAGGAGGGGGGGCTATGAATAGCCCCCCCCCAGTAGGGCGTGTTATACACAGACCCCAGTGGGGCGCGGGTTAAACATCGCGGCCACATTTATCAAACGGCTCTGCTGTATCTACCGGCGCGGCGGTCAGAGGCCGCACCGTGTGGTGCGCCGTGACCGCCGCATGTAACGGTAGGCGCGCCACGAGTGCCACCAGTGCGCCAAAGAGCGCCGCCGACCCGCCAGTAGGGCAGGTCGGGGCGGAACACGATCGCGTGTCATCTGACACGAGTCGGTGACACGCGTGACACGACATCGGTAACCGATACCGGCGCGAAACCGCTGCTTGATGAGTCCGCCTTGAAGGACACCCAGTGTGAAATAATCGTGCGGTCGCTACCAAATAAGGTAATGCTGGCCCAGCGGGTGTGATTTATTTGCTGCGCCGCTCTGTTTGAAATGTATCTGTTACAGTGTGTCCGCGAAATCCGTGAGTTCGCAAATTCACTGGTTGATCCTAGGGACTCCGCGGAGTCACGTAAACTCTCGTGAATCCGCGGAATCACTGCCGTGGCTTCGCGGATTTACTAGAGTTTTCAGTGCATCCGTGAATTCACTGAAGAGTCGCGGGGATCTGCGAACTTCCTAGTTAGTCCGCGGACTAGCGATTCTTTTTCAGTGAATCCGCGAAATACCGATTCTTTTCAGTCATATACGAGTTAACATGATTGGAGCGGACTTCAGCCGTATATAGTACTATTCAAGAAGGCTGCGTCTGTCCGTTACCGAGGTCCCGATGCGGTGAATATACAGTATACACACGGCACATATCTCATGTCGGATGGACCCCCATGGTTTTTCGCTAATTTCTCGCGAAAAAAGCAGCTGATCACGACGAAACTTTCGGTACCCTCGAGTTCATCAATTTTACACCTAGCCGAAAATTTTCATGACCCTGACCCAACTGACCTTTTGTCATGTGACCTATTTCTTGAGACAATGTTTGGGCAGAATCGCGAATCGGCGTACGTCAGCTTACATTATCCGCACGTTTTTAGTCTTTTTGTGGCTTTAAACGTTCAAACATGTATAATGATGTTGATGCAATGCATTATGGTGGACGACAAGGTGACGGTCATGTTGAGGTCAGTTCAAGGTAAATGACCATTGATGACCTTGGTTCACTTTTTGAGTTTTATTTGTTTCTAGAGTGGTTTTTGGAGCTGATTTCGAATTTAATAGCTATTTGAAAATTTACGAAGTAGTTTTGGCACCTTCGTAACATTCTTCAAGGCTGTCAATGGTAGTCGACACCTACTAAAAATAGCAAGCAGGACGCCTATTGATGACCTAACCTAACCCAACCTGGCATATCTGCATGAAGCGATCGTCTGTGATAAAAACTAACACGAAATTCGTGATCAGCACCCCGAAATACCCTGTAACCTCCTCACTTTACGGAGTTCTAAGAGGGCCCGATTTTCCCAACTTTTTAAGTCATTGACCTGACTTGGAAAGTCAAATGATGACCTTAGACTTTTGCGAAATTGCGAAATTGGCACAATTGCGAGGTCGAGGTCCACTCAGATAGTTACATAACTATTTATAGCAAATACCTGCACGTTTAAGTGGAATAGTGCTGCGCGCAAGTTTTTTCATAATCTAAGAAAATAGTACCTATTTACAAAAAAGTTAGGGTACCTACGTAACAATGTAACATAAAACTTAACAAACGTCCCGACATTTTTAGTCTGATAGACTGATTGTACCTAATTGACATGCCGGCCAAAGCACAACACGACCACCATATCGGCAACATGATTCGGTTCCAAATAGAGTTGCAAAGTTTTCCCAATGGGCTGCTACCGGCACCACCCCGCCCCACAGACATTTTCTGGGATACCGGCATGCTACCACGCCCCAAGCAAAAAAAAAAAAAACGCCAAATTACCGGCATACTAAAAAACCTGCATTCTTGATTCTGGCTTACCCCTACATGAGATGCCACATTTGGGCAATTTCAGTAGCCGCCCCACCCAACAGCCACCCATTGTCCAACTTATTACAATTCAATAGCCTCTTAGTGTCCGAAGTTTGAATCATATGCTGATAATTTTTTTGTGCAAAATAAAAAATACCGGCATGCTACCGGCAAGACATGCCAGATACCACGAAAAAACCTGCGGTAGTGAAAAATTACCGGCATGCCGGTAGTGCGGTAGGGAAATTTTGCAACTCTAGTTCCAAATTCCAATTGTCTTTGAGCCTCTACGAATAATCGGCATTAGCTCTAAATAGCGTGTTTTGGACATTCTCTGAAAAAAGAATCGGTATTCCGCGGATTCACTGAAAATGAATCGCTATTCCGCGGATTACTTAGGAAGTTCGCAGATCCCCGCGACTTAGTGACTTCACGAACGCACTGGAAACTCTAGTAAATCCGCGGAGCCACGGCAGTGATTCCGCGGATTCACGAGAGTTTATGTGAGTTCGCGGAGTCCCTAGGGATTTCACGGATTAACTAGTTACTTCGCAAACTCACGAATTTCGCGGACGCACTGTAACATATCCATTGAATACGCGCAAGTGAATTTTATTGGTGTAGCTTCCGACGTAAATAGTAATTTTCGGGAGGGCCTCCCTTCCTCGCTTGAAGACATTATGCGTTGCTCACCTATTGCAAAACACGCTGCGGTTTCCTCGAATTAGTGTGCGTTTACCTGTAGCATATGATTTTCGTCGGCAGTCTGCAACTACGCAGTGCGTAGATTGTGGCGTTCCCTCCATCGACTGCGTCGACTGCGTATACAGCAACACTATATATAGTATTCACTCTTCCTGTAACAATGTTTTTTCTCGCCTTTTCTTCATATAGGCAACAAAATATTAGAAATGCAGTCTGTGTAGAACAGTCTGTGTAGTCATCTCGAGATGAGCACAATCTTTGCTGTGTTTATATTTTGTTGTGAATACCGATGCATCTGAAACCTCAAATCAACCAGCTATGTTGGCCCCCTGGTTCCGTATCTCACCATTTCTCTGGCTTTTGTATCAGGTAAGTGTCCCTCGGTGCTGCAAAAAGCGTGCAAAATACCCCCATCGTGCCCTTTACATAACAATCGGCGATGTGGCTGCCGAGCGAGCAGGACGACAAACAGCCGCAGAAAAAGTGGCGAGCGCCACAAACACTGACAAACACCCGTTGCCGGAGGACGCTGCGAGAGCGAGCCACAACGGAATAACACAAACGCACCTGATTGCAAATGCAGGATGAGGTTGCAGAAGGAATTGGTATGAGGCCGAGCCGAATTGTTTCTTCGGGACCAAACGCTCGCCTAGAAAGGAATTGAGGTGCAATATAGCACTCGAATTTTCTCTTCTGGCGGTGCCTAAATACGAGTTATTTGCGTAATTTATGAATTAACTTTTTGTGCTAGCTAGTAGCTTCAATTTTATTTGTGCCGGATTTCAGCATTGATCAAATGCTGATGCAAATGCATGAATCAAACGTTAGCACCGTAGGAGAGAGCAGTAGACAAAAACTGGCGCGAGAACATTGGCACATTCTCTTCTGCAAACAGACTGACAGGTCATGGCTCCGTCCTCTCTGCAGACAAGCTCCCAGCCTCTCTCTGCGTCAGTCAAGTCATGTCCGCGTCAGTCACGGCTCTCTGCGTCAATCGCGTCATGTCCTCGTCAGTCCTGCACCATCAGTGACGGCGGCACAAGGCGCACCGACAGACGGCCGAAGCTGCGACAGCCTCCACCGCCTCCCACTGCTGACACGGGGCTGGCCACACAAGACAGATGGCCGAGCGCGGGCTAATCCCCATCTCTGACGTCATCGGAGGCACCAGCTCCAGGATGCCCAGGCACACCGACTGGAGTCGGGTGACATCGGCGGCGATTGTGGCCAACTACTGCGCCGCTTTGGGAGCGGCTGCGTCAGTCGACCCGGAGGACAGTGAACTGAGGTGGTGGGAAGCTAGCTGTAGAGGTTGTAGAAAAATAGTAGGTATGAATTGTTACTGCTCAATGTGAGAGGCATGAATGAACATATGCATCAGTTCAGAAGTTCTAGACGCTTGCCCGGTAAAAAGTAGGTACGCATAATAGGAAGACTTCAGTACAAGTGGGGCCGATCAAATGAACGCGAGGATAAAGCGAAATTACGTAGCGATTGTTTTGAGTGAAGTAAGCTTTGTAATGATCAATCTGGAACAATCTTGCATCGTTTTTTGTTTGTTGTATCTATACGGGACGAGGTGACATATTTGTGCGTATTTGGCGCAATACATGCACGACAAGGTACGAACAGCACCGCATCTTGTCCTTGCTAGCACTCACATGCACTGAAGTGCATTGTCATGCAAATGAAGTTGATATTTGCACTGCGTAGCTATTATAATTTTAGATTCATAAACGTTGAAAACGTTCCTCGACAGATTTGCTTTGCATCTGTGTTTAGTATCTCCCTATGGTTTGAATCAGATATGTCTGGTATTGCCCGGTTTGAAAACCGAACGAAAAACGTATTCCTCCCAAAACATCCGTGATAGCCCACAAAACGACAATGTAAATTCACAATCGGAAGCGCTCGCTGGGAAGGTTTTGCGTGTCCGATTACAATCATGAAGAGACGCGTGCTGCGCACACATTCCGACACATCTCTGCGACACAAAGCCCGGCTGCGGATAAGCTGCGCGCCGCTGAAGGATCATCTGTTGGGCGGTGCGCGCCGGTTTGTGAACGCTGACGCACGCAGCACGCACGCGGCGCACGTTTATGTCCGCGTTGCAAAACAGCGGATCTGTGGTGAATTCCGCATTTTTAGAGGCGCGTGCAGGAGCACGCGCCTTCTAGGAGTATTTATTTAAATTAAGCCAAATATGGCATGCGGAAATTTACTTGCAAGTCAAAGCGTGATGCAGAAATTTAAAAATGTTGTGCTCATTGCATGCTTCATTTGTTTTGATAGATGATGTTATTGTTTTCAGCTTTTAGGCAGTATAAAATTTGCTACCATACCATTCAGTTTCATTTCTAACTCATCTAGCGCAAGTCCATACTGAATACTTTTCATTTGAGTTGCCATATGGCATGTTCACTCAATTTTAATCTGCCAAGACATGCGTTATGGTAAAAGGCGCTACAAACAAAACAAAATACGATGCAAATAAAACACATGACTGAGAGAGCCGAATCCAGTGTGCCTGTCGCGGTTGCATGGTCCGGCTCGCCCACCCGCAGCGACTGCCTCTCCCAGACGTGCGAGCGGAATCACAATCACAATCTACCAGACCATCACCGCGAACATCCGCATTCCGCAGAGTAGTGTCCACATGCGGAATTTGTCCGCCGTGGGACCTCGCTAATCCCCCGGTCATGATTCGGCGGATCGTTATCTAAACTCGACGACAAAACATACGCGATGGACGCAGATAAAACTCCGGTCCGGTGACGGTTGACCTGGGCCTGGCGCTTCCGCAGACCGCACGGGACCCGCCCCTGAGAGCTATCCGCTGCCGCTGTTGCGGTGATGTGTTTGCCGGTGTTACCGTGTTGTGGCGATGTCGTTCGCCCTGTCTCGTTAGTGTTTCAGCACACAGAGACGGAAACGCTCCGAGTGAAAGTTGCCGCCGACAGGGATGGAACACGGAGGGTTGTAATGTCACAATGGCCCGGTCTGGAAGCAGGAAGGTGCCACAAAGCGTGACCGAAGGATCGAGATACCTCCTGGGGCGAGGAACCAGCGGACGTGACAGTAAGCCGCCTAAGTATTGGTGTTAGTTATGTAGAAACTGAAGCACCTAACTAGTAAGCTTGCGCGTATTACTTCACTAATAGGATGTAAGTCGGTGTAACCGCACCCAAGAACCCGTTTCCATTTCCACGAGCCTAGACCTGCGCGGTCACAGTAACTGGCTGAAGCTCTGCGAAACGCCCCATTACCGGAAGCCAGTAGCTAGCAGCAGGAGTGCGTCTCGGGAGCTGATTTCGGCGAGCGGAACCCGTTCCTGTGCCAAACGGGCCCGCACTGGTTCAGCCCAGGATCTGCACTGGTTCAGCCCAGGATCTGCACGGGTTCAGCCCAGGATCTGCACGGGTTCAGCCCATCTCCGCCCGCCCGGTCCGGCGGGTTGGGTAAACTGGCCGCGGGTGTTGCAGCCGTCAAACGTGTCCCATGTTTCACCGCGTGTTTCGCCAGGGGTGGGCTGGTGAGTGGTCTGCAATCCGCCGAGCTGCTCGGCTTCAGGACGTTACGTTCATCACCATTAGGGGTGTTTCGACCAATTCAGGTTCAGTTGCATGAATATTGCAGAGCAAAGTTCAACGAACGAGTTAAATCACCTTTTCTTAATCAGAGGGGTTGATAATTTTTTAATATGCCTTGTTCCTGCCATGTGTTGCCATGGACAGCGGACCTGACGCCCAAAAAGAGGAAGTTGAAAGATCAGGTCACCATGGACCATTATGGAATTTGATTCCTAGTGACCAGAATGGGCCACCTCGTCCACCTCTTTCTCTCCACATCCACCCCTACATAAGCACGCGCACAGTGATGGATACAGCGATTAGTACCGATTACTGAATGATAGTGAAAGCGGCCCGAGTCGTATCGCCGTATCGCGGACCGGTAAACCAGCAGACGGGGCACAGCGGGCACACCGCGCCGGGTCGGCGGATTGCGATAGAGCAAGGCGGGACGTGCCCTGTGTGATTACGGGGCGGAGCGGGACGGTTGGGGTAGGCAGGACATACATTGCTCACTGGCGACTCACAATGGGGGACGTGTTTGGGTTCAAAGTGGTAAAGTCAATGTTTGACCCGTGGATATGAAGTCACTCCAAACACAAAAAGGCAAATGAGACGCCAGACCGGTGACTTTGACTATTGCGAGAACCATTACCATTCTAACTATGTGACGAAAGGCTGATGTTCAACTTACGTGTTACATTGAATTTTAAATGATACCCAAATACATTATGAAATCTAGTGAATGTTAAAACTACACTTTGGAAATCATTAAGATACGAATAGCTCAACTTTTGTTTGTGTGGTCCCAGCCAATTAGCCGACGGAACAAACGAAACGAAATATCTGCCTCCGATCACAAACTATTATTTATAACTAATAATTATAATCTATATTAATTATAATTTTGATTAATTATATTAATTATATTAATTATAATTTATAATTAACTATATTAATTATGATTTTAATAAATAACTAGTTATTTAGCTGAATGGCAATAGAACCAGCCAGCAATCGACAGACTAACTTGGCAACAAAACGGCCGAACGAGCGGGCAATCAGTCTGGCGGGCGACCGGTCGGTGGTTGCGGGTCAGCCCAGTCACGCAACACTCAGCCCGTCGGTCAGTCAGCGCCTGGGGCCGGTGAGAAAAACCCACCCAGCCCCGAGGGCCTGCCGTTGCCAAGGTTACCGCCGAAACTGACCTCAGAGCCGACCGCAGACTCACAGGAGCTCGGTGGGAGTGGGTGCATACTTCACAGGGTAACTAGAGGGAAGCATGCAGTTCATTTGGGTATGCAATCATGCATGTAATTCAAGGGAATGATAGTGATGAGTTCACTGATGATTCAGAGTTCAGACAATTAGCCTGTCTTTTACAGGACAGATTTTGGCGTTTGATGAAATGAAGACGCTAGCCAGAGTTGAAATGTCATAAAGGCACAAACATGGAACGATAAAATGAAGTGCATATTGCATACACAGAGATAGGACAGGGATAACAAACTGCAATGTAATGGAGTAACGATGTGGTCTCGTTCAAGTGTGAGAGAGTCGAAAAGTGACGTACCCACGGCCACTCAGCTCAACATAAAGTGTGTGTCGAGGGGGTTTGCTGGGAGGTTATGTTTCTGGGAGCGGGTACAAGGCCATGATACAGCGAAAATTTCAGACAGGCACTGTTTTGCATGCCCACTTGCTATTGATAATCCATGAACCTGGTAGTGTAGTAACTATAAATCAGGATAATCTCTTATAAAGTGTGACGCTAAGTTGCCAAGACCCGGTATCTTTCGTGTTTCACGTGTTGCGTTCTTTGAATTTCTTTTCGCACGCTTCTTTCGCTCTCCGTGCCACAACCAGATCGGGCTTCGAAACTGCACTTTCACATTGCATATGTGGATGACCTAAGCTGTACCTGACCTGAGCTGCTTACGGAGAGACGTGATAGCATGACCTGCAAATGTCAGCCTGAGACTATATCCTTTATCCACTGTATGGCCCGCTGTCTCCGCCCTATTCAGCTTATCTGTTTAGGGTTCCTCTCACCAAAGCCTTAGCGGAATGCTTTCAACATTCGTCTTTGGTACTCGATTCCAATCCTCTGCATCCAAAATCATACCTGGACAAACTTGAGCCAGTGAAGTCCGGTTTAGACCTTGACGTATTTTGCAAATCTTGTGCTTTAGGTTCAGTGAAAATGTAACCTGTTTTACCCTTATGCGTCTAAGGAACTCACAGAGGACAGATCCCATTATGCTCATCACTAAGTGCAGTTCCGGGCCGTTTCCCGCCCCGGTCCCACGTCTGGTTCAAGATTCACCTGACTCGACACTGAAGCTAGACGGAACATTGGGGGGAATGCCACTCCGCGCTCACACCACACCGGGCAAAGCCTCGGCGCTAAGCACTCGGCTCAGAGAGGGGCTGAGCCCAGCTAACGGAAACTCAGGTTGAAGGACAGTCACAGTGTCATCTGAGAGTGGCGATCAATGCGGATGGACCTCACCGCAACGAGGGACGTTTTTGGTGAGGTGGAGAATGTCGGTATGTGTAAAAATCCTGTAAAAATACTGCGCATGTAAATGTACCCATTGTGCCGTGCGGCTGTGGCACACAGCAGTGGCTAAGGCAGAACACAATGGCTGCAGCTTGGACAGAGAGCAAGTGCAGATGAGCTGCAGTGAGGCTGCAGCATCGCGAACGTTGCAGCGCGCGCGTCACCTCACCCCATGGCGTCACCCGGTCTGACCGCCCGACGGGTCCGGCGGTCTCCGCAGCTCGCCGGACCACCGGACCACAGCGGCTGGTCCGGTCCGCTGGTCCGGCTGGTCCGCCCGTTACCACAGACAGCGACACGATCCCGTCTGCTACACCCGCTCTCCGGCGGCGAGCGGTGGAGAAAAGGTCTCGTGGCGATCAGCCACAGCGGCTCGCCGGGCCTATCAGCAGCTCAGTGGCCAGCCACTGCACGGCGCCGGCCGTAAAAACGGATTACCGTAGCTCAGCGCGTGTCACCAGCCGCTGCTGCAGGACTGGGCGTCATTATAACAGTGTTGCTATAATGACTAATAATGAGGCTTAGTCTGGCGAGGTGGTCTGTGGGATTAGAGGTGCTGACTGCGGATACGTCAGGTACGAGTGGATGTTTGCTTATTTGGAATCCCAGGACCCGGTTCAGAAGCAAAACGGATGTTCATATCGCTCTATCAGCACATGGCAGAAGCTAATGGGAATTGCATTTGACAGCATACCAAACAAGAAAAGATACACATATAGGTAAGTGGAGAATGTGATTGATCTTTTGAAATAATGACATTGGATATAAAAAGCCATAGAAGAATCGCTGGCTTTCTTTTTTCTTTTCTTGTTCTTATTCATAAGTCGGCGCACATTTCATACATTCACATGAAATCTTTCATGAATATAGTGTGCCGTACAATATGGATTATGGACTGTTGACATGTTATTTGCTGTAAAAGAAGCCACCATTCCCAATGCAAAATCCCCGTCTCCGTCGGGGATTTGGTGCTTACCTGAGCTGGGTCACCGCAGTCACTCCGTCCGAGGTCTGAGGTGTGACCTCTCAGGTCACCTGAACCTCCTCAAAAGTCCCCCTTTCACGGGGCCGCCTAAAGCCTCTGACCGTCCTGAGGACACCTGGTGAGGATCCTGTAGGTTCTCCTCTATATCACACTGTCTCACTGGCAAATGGTTCTCCACCGAGAGCCCATATCTCCACGGAGAACCGCCGGGCCTTGGTCCGCCCGCAGTTCGCACCGCGCCCTCCGGCGGAGGTCTCTTTTCACCGGCACTCTCACCAGCTGCTGCTCACTCTGTCTCACTGTCTCACTCTGTCTCACTCACACAGCTCACTCCGAGCGACCCCTGGGGTCTGCTCCACCTCCTCTGCTGACCAGACGTCTCACAGACAACGATCACAGCTGATCTTTCACTGCCAGATGGATATCACAAAGCACCGTCACACCGGCTCGAACTCTCCTCGAACCACTACTGCTTCTGTTCTATCCGAGAGTTGAAACACTCGACTAGCCCTCGATCGACTGTGTCTCGCCAGTTGTCTCGAGCTCTCGCGGGTTGTCTCCGACTCTCTCGCTGCGGAGTGTCTCCAGTGAACGGCGCGCGAGCGGCTACTGAGGCCTGCTCCGCCGCCTGTGTGTCGGCACACTGAGACCGGCGGCGGCCGCCCGAGCGGCGGCGGCGGCGGCGGCGGCGGCGGCGGCGGAGGATGGGCGGGATCAGCCGCCCAAAGCACGGGACCCGTTTCTCTCGAGAGAGAGGTCGGTCGGAGCCACGGTCTCGGCTGCCGCTGAAGTTTCTGGTCGTTGGAGTAAAGGTGGTGTTTCGGTTACCAACACTGCGGTGTTGTTTGTTAGGGAATTTTCTGCTGCTGCTCAGGCTGTATTGTCCACCGTGACGCCCGCTGCACCTGTGACGTGACAAACAGTCCGTCCGTGACGCCAGCTCCCAAGTGACACCGCGTCCGGTCGCCCTGTGAAGTGGTCAGTAACGTGACGCCCAACAGCCGGAGCCGCAAAACTACCGCCGGTCACGTGTCCCCTCGTCACGTCACGTGGTGTTGTGGTGACCGTCACGTGATGATGCCGCGGTGACCGTTACGCCTGGTGTAGCGTCACGCACGCCAGTGTCGCGCCTGCGGTCTGTCCTGGTCACCCAACGGTCGGGGTGACCGCCAGCCGTGGACCGAGCCGGCTCGGGAGAAGAGTATGGGGGAAAGGAGGCTACCCTGCGGCACACCAGCTGTATGGGCGGGCGACGCACGAACGACACAGGTTCACGAACACTGTCAGTGGCCGACTGTTGGCGGTGTTCTGTTAGCGACGGCGGTGGCCCGCTCCCTTCACCGCAGCGGCGCCGCCCCCGCCCCCGCCCCCGTCATCCGCCCCCGTCCTCGCTCCCGCCGGACTGACACAGGGACTAGGGAGGTCGGCGCGGAGTAAGGCATCGACTGGGACATACTATAGGGCGAACAATATTGTGATGTTACTAAAGATACAATTTTGAGGACGAGACCATACAAAAATATTTTATTGTCATTAATGTTTTGATTGCGTTTTCAGCATACATATGCAGAAAAGTAAATCTTTTTAGCGCACTTTGTGGCTGGGAAGCCGAATTGAACGCAAGTGCTCAAACAAGCCTCTTCCCAGTATATTGTCCTCCAGAAAAGGTCGTGATTTCGAGTGTGTCGGACTGACGTTATGAAAAATTTAATCCTTTCTGTATATTTATATTGAACTTTACGTATCTGCAAATGCACAAAAAGCATTTATTTACTATTGTGCCCTATTCGTGACTACCGCTGAGAAAATCCACCTGTTGTTATGGCAACTAATGTGCTTTGAAGACGCCCCAGTACACAGATATCCGCCTCCGAGAGACTCAGACATTCATAAAAATATTTAAACAGGATCAGAAGCGGCAAGCCTTTCCAAAGACAATGACCGGCTTTTGTGATGATGTGATCCATAGGAATCTTCATACAGCCTAGCTCTGTGGGACTTTAGAATACCGGAGCACAATGTTGACGGCTTACATTGAGCACAGCAAAATGGAAGAGGATGGCTACCAAATGACGTCATAAATACTTGATAAACAGTCTGTGAAAAGTGATTATAGAAATATATACGACACCTTAAGTCCAGCAAATAAAATGCTCATGATGAAATAATTAACTTTGCAGGTTTTTGCGCAATAGAGGTAAAGTACCGAAATTATTTTATAGTCATACCTGCGACATGAAATAAAAAGTAGGAGCTTCGAAATAAAGTTATTTTTCTGACACCAAATAAAGTTTTGATTGTGGCCTTGAAACTAGAATTCGGGGTATATTTGGATATGTTTTGAATCTCTGATAATTGGCTCTGCCCGATATTGGTTTTTATGTTAACCCTATTCCTGGCGGGGGGGGGCCTCAGGAGCCCCCCCCCCCCTGAGGTTTTTTGGTTATATCTCCCAAACGCGTTGAGCTAGGAAGCTCAAATTTTCTGACTTTTCCTAAAAGGCTTCTACGCAACATGTCTGAAAATTTTGAGTTGATCTGACCTCAGGTCAGGTCACCAGAGGCGGTTTGGTGACGCTACCTCAGAAAAGTTTGCAATCACGCCAGAGCTAGAGTTTTTGACCGATCAATTTCTTCTCTTCAGGGTTTAGTTAGGGTACCAGTATGTGCAATTTGTATATCTCGGAATTTTGATATCGGTGACCTAAGGTCAGGTCAATTTCGCGACCTCCCCATTATAAGTCAATGGGGGAAAAATCAACTCCCTGTTTTTACCACTAAAACGGGTCGGAATGGCCCCATATACCATACATGACTTCATATACGATCAACCTTCACTACCTTGAGGTCTGTTTTGCTGTTGGGCAGCTGTGAGGTCATGTGACGTCATCAAAGGTCACCAAAGGGTTTTGGCCAATAACTCCGTACAGGAACAAGATACAGACGCGTGGATGGTCTCATTGTGTTCAGCTCGTCAAGACGCATCGAATGATGTACATGATGACCTCGAGGTCACGTGACCTGAGGTCAACCTTTGACCTTGACCTTTCGAGGTCAACATATATATCATTCGATGCGGATTGACGAGAGGATCACGATGATGCCCTTAGTTTGTTCCTATCTTGACTAATTCGAAAGTTATTCGAGAAAAACTCTCTCCATATCTAGTGCCGCCATTTTGACTTTTTCGACCCCTGTGACGTCATCTTTGACCTGACCTGAAAATGACCTTTGTAAAAATTGTAGATCTTGGCCGTGCGTATCCGATGCCGTTTACCGCTTGTCGCTATCTTGCTTCGTTCTCGAGATCTCAGGGGGGGGGGGCCGAATCGGCCCCCCCCCCGCCAGTTTCTTGTCCCGGCGGAGCCCGCCAGGAATAGGGTTAAGGTATTTTAGCTTGGAAAAAAATCACCATTTTACGAATCTTTGGTTTGAATTCGCCACTACCGTATTGAAAATAGTTCTGAAAGCATTTTCAGTGGCGTTCAACAAAAGTCGTGCGAATAAACTTGGCATATGTCATCTTGCGTGACTTCAGAAGCCTAAACACGTCTGGCTTTCTCTAGCCTTGCCTCCTCCAGGTGAATCAAAAACTCGAATTTTCAGTTTTGTACCATCGCTCAGCAAGCTTTGCCATCGTTCCTTCCACCCAGCCGAATGCTGACAGTTGTTTTCCAGTTTAGCCGTGCGGGTAGGATCATCCCCTAAACCCGATCCCGATCCACCCTGAGACCGGCCGAGAAACCAACTTAGCCCATCCATACGCGACGGCACTGTGCACCCCGGCAACAGCGTGACAGCATTGTGCACCCGCTCAGTGCACGAGCGCCGGCAGGGAGAGGAGCGAAGCACCGCGTGCCCTTGAGGCAGATCACCGCAGCTCAGTCTGTGAACGCGAGCTGCTCACTGAGCACAGTCAGCAGCCTGCTCAGAACAGGCTCAGCCGCTGGGTGGGGGACGCAAACGGTAGGGCCATACAGAGAGAAAAATGTGTAAAAAGTTGACGTCCTTAAGTTTTTTTTTCCCTGATCGTCGTTTTAGGTATCAAAAGTGAGATGACGAAAATTCCTCCCCTCTCTCCAAAAAGATTTGAATAGTAGGTATATGATTTGCTGCTTCACAAACCATGAGGTCAATTTTAAGAATCTTCATATACATAAGTGGAATATTGTTTTTCTTTTCTTTTCCTTATAGGCGGTATTCTATAATCTATTTTAACCCGCGCCCCGTTGGGCTCTGCCGAGCAACGCGCCCCGTTGGGGGGGGGCCATTTTGGCCCCCCCCCTAAGATCTCGAGAACCACGCAACGTAGCGACAAGCGGCAAACGGTGTTGGGTAGCCCTATCAGGGAACTACCTTGTGACCCAATTTTATTGACCTAGGTCAAACCGATGACGTCACAGGTCAGGTCAAAGGTCCAATTTTCACCGTTTACAGGCATATCAAGAAATGCGTTGTACAATCGAGTAAAATGCATTTCATTGAAAATCATTGATGGGGAAATGTTCTTCAAACACATATTTTGCTAGTTGAGGTCACTGATACCAGGTCAGGTCACAGAGGTCAGGTCACTGGGGGGGTCACAATATGAGTGTCGTGTGATACATGTTTTATGGTCCATTTTACATGACTAATGCGATTATGTGGGTCAGGCAGCCTTTGGGGCCAGCTTAGGTCACGTTTTGGTCAAGGTCAGGTCAAGGTCAGGTCAAGGTCAGGTCAAGGTCAGGTCAAATTAGGTCAAATTTCAAAGTTGATATTTTTGCATAAAATGGGTATCGAATCGATGCAGCTCGTCACGGGGAGTTCAATGGTGGTCTTTGTTTTGCCGTACGAGGTCTAGAATCGCTAAAAATTAAGTTCAAAAATTTGACGTCATCATTTTTGAACAGTTTTTTCGCTATAACTTGGCCAAAAAACGAGATATCGATCTGAAATTTGGTATGTATATAGAAGAGCGCAGGGACTATCACATATTTTCCGGTTTTTTCGAAATTCGGAAAAATTTTGGATTTTTTTTTAGTTTTTCAAAAAAAAATCAATTTTTTGAAATTTTTTGGGTCAAAAACCCAAAATTTTGAAAATCCGAGATGGCAGTTTTGTAGCGCCGCTTTTTGTCTACTAGACCATATAAAGAACTTTGAAATTGCTTGATAATTGTAGATTTGGTGAGCGTTTCAAGATTGCATGTTTTTTGCTCATTTTTGCTCGAACATGACCTCAGTTTGACCTCAATAACTCCTGACCTAAGGTGACCTAAGACTTGAAATTTGGTGTGAAGGTGTCAAATTGATGCCCGGGAAGGTACTGAAACTTTGGCGGCGCTGCGCGCCGCCGTTTTCTTGCTATTCAGGAAAAACCACAGGGGAGGGGGCCAAAATGGCCCCCCCCCCCAACGGGGCGAGGGTTAAATGTCGGAGGTAGCAGTGTGCTGGACTAAAGTTCAGTGCGCCCAATTAGGCCCGGAACTTCAGCGTCACATGCCATGTGATTTGGATGTTTTCCAGCTCGGAGAGAGGTAGAATGGCTAAATGGAGATGAGATATCTAATGGGGCGAATGAACGACGGCAGTTAAAATGCTTCGCGCCCCACCCATTCCGACCTGTAGGTACTGGTTTGTTGTAGAATGTCCCGCGTTGAAAAGACGATAGCACACTTCTACGAAATTCTACGTTTCTACTAAATTCCGACAAAATACATACCGCATCAACCTTTACTGACTATGACGTAGGTATCTAAAAAAGTGAGCCAGTAGGTATCAGTGATCTAAATCGACTCAGCCACAAAGGTCTCGTCAATTCAGGCGTAAAAATAATCTCCTGTTGCGAAATAAACCTCAATCAATCTCAATGATCAATTATCCAGTCCCATGGAAACACCGGCTTAAAGCCAATTTGACATTTGGCATCTGCCTTTCATTTTGCTGTCAATGCCATGAGAAACGCTAATGAGGGATGGCCGCTGTCAAAACTTTGCCCCGCAGCTGTGATTCGGATGATTACAGTGAGGATAGACACCGGATCTTACCCAGCTATCAGAACGGGCTATCCACTCGGCAGCAGAGGATTTACAGTCTGGGGACGGAGTAGTAACCAGGCCAAGGTACGGACGTGCGTCGGATATCTAGTCATCGCTCACGATTTTGTCGTAGAAATATCAATTACATTCGCTGCTAATGGTACATCATTTAAGTATATCTACAAATTAAATAATTTTGAAACATAGTAGTTTTTTTAAAATATATGTTCAAGAAGAAAATTGTCATAAGTTTGGCTACGTGCCATTGTAAAGCGCGCTCATTGCGAGCGGACTCCCACCGAACAGCTCTGAAGCTACGGCTGTCTATCCGGGTGCACGGACACCCGTCGCCCTCTTCCTCCTGATCCCGGTGCACGCCGGGTGCACGGTGACCCGGCGGGCTCCATCCTACCGGCGGGCTTCATCCTCCAGCCCTGGCCAGCCGCGGCCGGTCACAGCTGGACGCGGCCAGAAACTGTGCCGAGCTGCAGCCAACTGCGCAGTCCCGGGAGCTTCCAGAGTCAGAGGGACGCCAGCAGAATCCTAAAGACAGAGTGTTGACCTAGAGGTGTTTGCCATGGGTGGAAAGTGGACCTTCTTACGGAACTAGTGGAGTCGGATTTCGGTCAAACACACACCGTGAACTCCAAGAATGAAGAAACACAATTCACAATACTAACAAAGAAACCAGAGAAAATTACAAGCGATCGTTGTGTGTGGCAAGAAACAGGATGCACATTCGAGAGTGTTCGCTCAGGTTTTCACCAGTCCGAATAAGATGATCAAGTGCCTGACTGAACCGGATGGTTTCCGCTCCAGATATCGGACCGATTCGGACCGGTTGCAGACTGGCTCTCCGCTGCCTCGCTGACACCATTTGTTAGCCATCCGGTCTGCTCTAGTATGAGCCTGCAAGTACACCCCTGGCCCCCTCTCTTGCATGCAGATTGCAGAGTGCACAGCTGCAGGGAGCGGTGTGTAGTGGTGTCGCCACGCTGATCACCCCCTCTGCCCCCCTCCCCGCCACAGGGGCCAGCCATGAAAGAGACAAGCCGCCGGTCCGCGCTCAAGGAGACGATAAATTGACCAGAAGAGGAACAGGCGATATGTCAGCACTCGTTCCCACCCCTTCCCATCCCCAAACCTGCTGCCCGACGAGTGACGCTGTGGTAAGACGAGTCACCTGGTGAACAACGTGGCGCCGCCCATAAGCCTCATGGGAGCGGTCATTGATGCGGTGGTGCGAGACGGCGAGCTTAGGACGTTTGTTTTCGAGATATGACTGCAGGCCTGTGATGCAGCATGACAAATGCCAAGAAATGTGTTTGTTTGTTTTATCAGCGTTATCATAATTGAATGTCGTTTCCTGCCATGCTTCATATTTCATTTTGTTCAATATTTGCATACAATATGGTAGATTTATTGCTGTCTGCGCTTTTTTATAAGAATGCCTACGAGTTAAATTCTCTCGCCACTATCACCAAAGTCTTCGCTCTTACTCTTTCCTTTCCCGATAAGAACCGGTAGGAATTATGAAGCACTAAGCGCTCGCTTTTGTCATCGGATTACTCTGTAATTACATAACACAGTCATTCGCACTACCTATTACCAATAGGGTATCCAGCTATCGAAAGGTGCAAAAGTGACGTAACTACTCTTTCAGCATCTTTGGTTTCCTATGTAGATCTGAGGAGGAGTTCGCCCTTTCCTCTCCCTTGATCAGATCTTACGGAACAAGCTGAGGCTGGGTGGAGGATTTAGATCCCGGTGAGATAAACCAAGTCCTGTTTGACCGCGAAGACAGTCCCAGGGACAACGATAACGCCATTTGCATTGATCAGCTGTCTGCAACCAAATGACGTCATCAGAGGCTATATGATGGAAGTGTGTTCTTTTCAATGCAACATAACATAACAATGTTATAAGCACTGGCCCAAGAGAGAGAGAGAGAGAGAGAGAGAGAGAGAGAGAGAGAGAGAGAGAGAGAGAGAGAGAGAGAGAGAGAGAGAGAGAGAGAGAGAGAGAGAGAGAGAGAGAGAGAGAGAGAGAGAGAGAGAGAGAGAGAGAGAGAAAGAGAAAGAGAGAGAGAAAGAGAGAAAGAGAGAAAGAGAGAAAGAGAGAAAGAGAGAAAGAGAGAAAGAGAGAAAGAGAGAAAGAGAGAAAGAGAGAAAGAGAGAAAGAGAGAAGAGAAGAGAGAGAAAGAGAAAGAGAGAGAGAGAGAGAAAGAGAAAGAGAGGAGAGAGAGAGAGAGAGAGAGAGAGAGAGAGAGAGAGAGAGAGAGAGAGAGAGAGAGAGAGAGAGAGAGAGAGAGAGAGAGAGTTGAGGGTGGGAAAGAGATAAGGATGTAGTCTGTAGAGTAACAGAAAGAAAAAGGTGAGGAGAAGTGAGAAAGGAGGAACTATGCCCATAACATTTCGCACTACGTTCATTATGAGACTCAGGGTCCCGAATATCACATAGCGAAGGGATAAACGATGATACTACGAAGCGGCAGATGAATGAAGCCTGAAGACAAGTTGTGCGCGGTCCCGAATAACAAGACACAGCACATGACTCTAGCTAATGTATGCGCGCATGACTCATTGATGTCAGCGCTCCTTTCGATGTTATCGAGCTATGACTAAAGCGTACCCCGAGCCCCGTACAAAACAGGACCGGCCGGACGAAAGCCCCCCCCCCCCATCAGATCTGCAGAGGAGCGTTTGCTATGGTGTCTCCCCCCCCCCCTTCAGTCATATCTGTGCTAGACTGATGAATCAGCTGAAGATAGACTGTGATTCGGATGAAACATGTGAGTAGCCTGGTGGGTGTCTTCGAGTTATTCGAGTTATTCGAGTTATGGTGGGTGCCTTCGAGTCTCTAAACGAGGATGAAATAGACACATTTTGCGACCGGCTTATGTTTTAATTATTTTTGTAGTTTAGTAAGCTCATATTTATCCGCTCAATGTAACAAATAGTTTGTGTTAAAGCATAGTTCCATTGAAACGCTTGGGAACCCTGGCAACATTATCTAGTTCAGGCCAATTATATGCAGTGCGACAAACAACATTCAATAACATTTACTGATCACCTGATAGGCCGGCCATTGGATTTGTAACATTGTTTGGACACCGGGCGCTGACTGACTGGTATTTCTGATAGGTCAACTGGTTTAGCCGCAGAGCAGCTGACCTTACGGCGGTGGACACACCCCAGTCGAACCGATCACGACAAAAACTCGGACCAGGAGTAACGGACTGCCGGCTCACAAAGGAACCGAACCGCCCACAGCGCTCAGAGGGGGGAGGGGCGAGTTTTAACGCTCAGTTTGACAATGCAACTAACCAAGGTAGGTGGGTGATGCAGCTTTCCTTGTCTCTTTTCAGAGACTTGAGCTCTTCACTATGCCATCGTATGTTGATCCAAGCCAGGCATCGAAAGTAAGTAGTTTTGAACCACCTGTCCGTAATTTTTCTGATTCTTATTGATATATTTGTTTTTGCTTGAATGTATTGCAGATACCTAACCTAACTGACGAGGGAGGAGCATATGTATGTGGATCTTAGATCCAGGAATGCATATTTGTAAAATGTCTTTGCATCGCGAAGTATTTAGGCATCATTTGTAACTAGCATCCATTATCTGTTTATGTTTCTATAACAATTTGACTATTCGGGTTGCCAGGAACGGTCTGGAATGTATTCAGTCCTATTTTTGCTGGTCCGTTTGAGCTTCAGCACTCCAAACATCAACAACAGCCCACACTTCACTCAAACTTCACTGTTCGCCGGAGCTCAGCAGCTAATAAAGTGCAGCTGATTTCCGGCTGTTCTCACCATGCACGCGGTGCATTTCCTGGTGGTACCGGCGACGGAAGCGCCAGTTTCGCCTCACCGCTTCATCACCTCTGGCCGGGACTGGCTGCAGCTGGATACCTCCCCCTATCCCCCCCCCCCCCCCTTGACACCCCCTGACCGCAGACTGGTCCACCTCGTGGCACATTGCTCCGGTGAATCACTCCGACATTGACTGCATCCTGGGCCCCTGGCGCTGACGGAAACTGTAGCGACACGACCGCATCTTAGTGCAGTGAGATTGTCTGACAGCGGGTGGGCCGTGGGCCGTACCTACAGAGAAAATAAGCTTATATCAATATATGTATTGAGGAATGGAAGGTAGAAGGAAACGGTTTGGCATATCGGAGGAGAAGTAATAGGGCTATACAACGATTTTTTACGCTTGAAAATGCAAAATCTTAGAATTTGTCAGAATGCTCTAATAATGCAAATGAGCCATTCCACGAGTTTGTCCTGATATTTGAGTGAATCCATGAAAAATATTAGTTCAATTATATTGAAATCCTTTTTTAAACCTGCATCACCAGGCGACAGCATCCTTCAGAGAGATTCTGGCCTAATTCGTTCTAAGATGACGGCGTGTAGCTTCCTGAAAAACATTGCATGATGAGCCTTGACCGCAGAGCTTGCTCAAATTAGAAGCTGAATTTCCAGGCCTCAATAACCACAGAAACCACACAACAAACCAGAGGCTTCCTAATGTCGTCATACCTACCTATTTATTCCACAAATCCCCAGGAAACAGTCACACATTGACAACCGGGCCACTTCCGTCATGGCTGAAGGTGCTGGTGCATCCGATTCACTCCGCCTTGCTTCCTACCTAGGAAAATTTCATCCAAACCCGCAGAAGCACTCAGATGTGACCGCACGCGACCTCCTTGGGCTTATTTTGCACAATACTCAGACCAGCTTTGGCCAAGACATGGTTCCTTCGAGAGCGTGTGTGCTAACACCGTTCACTGACTGTTATTGGCGTCACGCTAATCGTTCGAGGAGTCCCACGACCGTGAACGTGGTGTGATCGAGACACGAAGGTCGGTGAACACCCCACCATGGGAGAACACACACGATGGGCCTTCAGCTAGAGGAAGTCGATGGTGACGTGTGGAAGCGATGAGAGCGATATGACGGAGAGGTTAATCATCCAACATGTGCACGTAACATCACAATTGCAGCACCAGAAAGCTGATCAGTGTGGAAGTTGAAAAGAGACAGAGACACGACATTTTATGTGGCTAGTTCCGCAGTGGCACTGCTTGGCTCGGTGTGAGCAAACAGATTTGTAATCAGAATAGCTCAAGACAATCAATCTGCGAAATAATGTGCAGCAGTGAAATATGAAGGCTCATTGATGTTTCGCATTAATTCGCACGAAAGAGCCAAAACATCGTTGATTATATCCCTTCGTGCGCGCCTGATCATAATTGGCATGTCTCGAACAACACAGATCCTTGTTAGTTAGTATAGCGCATGTCATGTTCACTAAGAGCGAAATCCTACCTAGTCATTCGCCGCTGTTTCCAGGTTCACTGCGTTCCATACCATCTCTATCGGGACGTAGCTCCGCCCCCTGGTCGGTCTTAGGTGTTCGGCCCTCCCACCCGGGTCGGTCCTCAGATCCTGGGTCTGTTCACTCTGTTCGGCGTGCCTGTCGATCCTGTCGACAGAGACTGATGACGGGTCGCTAAGGTTACGGTCGAACACAGTACCCGCCATCCAACGATGTCGTCAGTTCAGCGAACTCGACAGATCTGCGGAAAAATGGAGCTGGGTAGATCGAAATTTATTTTCAGATTGAATATCATAATTTTTTTAGGGGCTAATATTTATCCTAATGAAATACAGCACATGGGCACAGTCTGTGCTGTAAATAATTTAGAAAAGATCTGCATAACATTACGATAACTTTTAATCGTCATTGTCATTATAGCACATTCGAATTGACATTGGTGGCTCTCTCCCTCTCTCTCTCTCTCTCTTCTCTCCTCCCTTGCCTACTCTCTTCCTCTCCCTCTGTCTCTCTCTCCCTCTCTCCCTCTCTTCCTCTCTTCTTTGTACTTAGTCCTCTTCTCTCATCTACATAATCCAGATCTCGTTCCCGGCTCTGGCAGAACGTCGTATCGATAAGGCATTTCCTATCTCAAGTTGGCTCCCCTGTGAGCTCCAGCGCACCCACAACACACGAACCCATCCCCCGCTCATTGTTGGCACGTCCCATCGATCATCCGGGCTGGCTGAGGAAAATGATAGCCAGTCTGGTGCAGTGAGAACGACAATGAACTGAAATACAGTGGAATCCGCTTAATAAATCCACGGATAATAAATCCAGCCGCTTACTGTGGCCGCTTGAGCTGTTCACGGATTTTCACCATAATACCTATAGTTAACAAATCCGCTTAATAAAGTCACGTACTCCGCTTAATAAAGCCACTTGGGAGTTCCGAAGCCGCAGTAACGTCTCCCCATTCGATAGGTGGCATCGAACCCGATCGTAAAGAACCGCGCTGGAGCAGCGGTCTGCAGCAGTAAGAGTTCTAAAAACGAAGGAGTTCAGAGCTATCAAGAGCGCAATTACTATGCACTTCAGAGAAATGTCCCACAAAGCAGGCACGCTCGACTGCTTCGTTGGCATAGCAGGCATGACGGGGAGTGACCGTGGATGGATATGTTGACTTAATCGCTGCGACAGCCTTACAGTGTGCGCTGGACTACGGTCTCTACGGTCGCAGGTTTGGGGGCCGTGTCCAACCCTAAAACATGCCTTTATACATAAGGCTGCATTACGAAAGTCAAATTATTTGGGGTTCGAACCCCCGTGCCCCCACCAGTGGCGGAGTCCCTGGTCACTTTCATTGTAATAAGCAAGGCAATCAGAAATGCTTGTCTGTACGCTTGTAATGCGGGGGAATGGAACGCGAGGTGCGATACATGCTTTTTAACGAAAATAACTGACTCCGGTTAATAAAGCCACCACTTAATAAATCCAAAATACCTTGTCACCAAGGTGGATTTATTAAGCGGATTCCACTGTACAATCAAAACATTGACGCTGCCAACGCCGTTTTCTTTTCTTTTTTAAATAAAATATATCTATGTTTTTAGTTGCATCAATGCTTAATGACACGAATAAATTGCTGGCATAGCAATCCAACTCCACTGTAACAATATGTAGAAATTCCCTCCCAGCCTATGACGTTCTGAGTTCGGTTCAGTGCGCCGTCCCAATCTAACGGTATGGCACTGCAAAGATACAGATTTGGACTGAAACAGTTCCCGATAACCAACTGCCAACTGGCACACACCCATAATTTGCTGTCTTACTAGCTGACACGAACGTGCACCTAAGCAGGATATCATTAGCCGTAATGCGGTAAGGCGTATTGCTATGTATGGAGCAATTCGTTGAAGAAAAGCTCTCTTAGAGCTAACGGTTCGCTGCAGATATCCGGCCGAAAGAGCCGACTGCTGATACAGCGTTTATGGTCATTCCTCTTCAACTCAGGTGGAGGTCGTAGAAAAAGGACATTCCGGCATCACGAAAAACAATGACAATATTGAAGTCACCACAGTCAGTGCACTCAAAAAAAGAGAGTGGATTTTGATGAAAGAAAGCGCGGTTTTAAGGCTCATGATTATATATATAAATGCAATGAAAACCCTAAGCCTCATGCTAATAATTGTATTCAAAATAGGGCCAAGAAAATGAGACTAGAACAAAATAGAGTGGATTTTGTTTGATCAGGTACAGTTAAGTAGTTCCACAAGCTACCGAGTTAAAGAAGGCAAGATTTCCTCCGTTTTCACCCGGGCCGGTGACGTCCTCGCGTGTCGGTCACGTGACACGGCGCCGGTACGGGTCGTGGACGCCGAGGCCGTGCGGCGGCTGGCCGGGGCCAGGGGCGGCGGTGGCGTGACCGCCGACCCAGCGCAGAGGCGTGCACAGGAGAGCGAGCAAGGAGTGATGCCGGACGGAGCCGCGGCGTTACAGCCGCCGCCGTGCGCCCTGCCCCCCGCCGAGGCTGATCGGTCGAGCGGTGGGGGTGTCGTGGAGCTGGACGAGCGCGGCGGAGATGAGACCAACATCGTGGAAAATGTTTCGTCTCAACGTGAGGAAGAATTCGCCAGTCCGCCGACCTTCGGGGACGCCGCGGACCATCGGCGGCCGGGATCCGCGCTGTTAGATTGTGCGCGGGAGTCGACCGTTCAGCTGGTTCACCTGTCCCCACCCCTTCAAGAGAGGCCGGCGACTCGGGGCGGTGCCGACCGAGCCCCGGTCGTCGTCCCCGACGGCGCTCCTGCGAGGTCCGGTGAGCGGGGCGGCGTGGCGTGAGCTCGTCGGCGGGGCAGCGTTTGAGCGGCCGCTTCCCCGAGACGGACGGAGGGCGCCCGGGGAGCGAGGGGTCTGCAAGCCTGGGATCGCCTATGCGGCCGACATCCCCGCGAGGTCTGTGCCGGGCGTCGGGGGCACCGGACTCGGGAGAGAGGGAGGAGCGGGTGGGAGCGGGAAGAGGGGTTGGCGGTGTTGTGTCAGCTGGGAATAGAAGTGAGAGTTTGACCTTGGATAGGGCTTCGGGAGGTGGCGCTACAGTAGAGCGTGGTGGGTCTCCTGAACGTGCCCCAGGGAGAAGGGAGGGGGAAAGTGAGGAGGCAGCGGGAGCCCGGGAAGGAGCTGCTGGACCGCGGCACTGCCAGCGGGCTCGTTCGGTCTCTCCGGTTATAAAGAGGCTTTATCGAGATGTCGGACCTCGATCTTCCTGCCCGGGTAGAGGTCAAACGACTGGCCTGCGAGACATCAGGGACTTTTTTGGGGATTAGTGTGTTGTAGTGTTGTCTCTGTGCTCCACGGGTATAGATTATTGATATATGACCTTGTCAGTTTGCAGCGTGAATGTAAGAGGAATCCGTCAATTCGCGAAAAGACGTGATGTTTTTCATTATTTGAAGGGACTATGTTGTGCTCTATACTGCCTGGTTGATACACATTTGACGGCAGATCTGGAGAGGAGGATTCGTTCCGAATGGGGTACAGATGTTTTGCTTAGTTATGGCACTGATCATGCCAGGGGTGTCGCGGTGCTCCCTTGTCCCGGAGCGCCTGTGATCGTTCGCGATCATGTTGCAGATAGTGCAGGTAATTATATAATAGTAGATGTTGAGTTTGATGGATATTTCAGGTGTATCTTGGTAGTGTTGTATGGGCCTAACGATGATTGTCCCAAGTTTTTCCAAGAACTGTTTGAAAAAGCGTCACAGCTAGGAGCAAATGAGCACCCGACTATATTTGTTGGCGACTGGAATTTTGTCCTGGACCCGGATAAAGACACGAAGTTTTATCGTACAGTGGGGAATCCGAGAGCCAGGAGGACAGTTTTGGAGGCTATAGAAAAAGAAAATCTTATAGACATTTGGCGGGAGCAGCATCCAAACTTACGTAGATATGATATACATGGAAGAGAGTGAACCCAGTTAAGTATTCGAGGCTAGACTTTTTCCTGACTTCAGCTGAACTAGTGCGCAGTATTTACTCTTCCGAGATAATCTGGGGCTATAGAACCGATCACAATATAATTAAGCTGACTTTTCAAAATAAGATGGAGTCAAAAAGAACCTTGTTTTGGAAATTTAATAACAGTCTCCTGGGGGATAGTGAATATGTGGATCTAATTAAAAAGGAAATTAAATGTGTTAAGAAACAGTATGCGTTACCAGTTTATTCAGAAAGAACGATAGAAGAGGACCAAAACATTCGTTTTTCAGTGGACGATCAGTTGTTTTTTGAAACACTTCTTTGCCATTTGAGGGGTGTTACAATTGAATATGCATCTAGGAAGAAAAAGGAGCTAGGTCTAAGAGAGAAGGATCTCATAGATAAAATACAACGATTAGAAAATTACGCAACGCAAGAGATAGATGTTATCGAACGCATTGGAGCGTTGCAGGAGGAGCTTCTCGACCTGCGTAAGATAAGAATGGAAGGCATAATGGTGAGAGCAAAAGCACGGGGGAGAGACCAACCAAATATTTTTGCGGATTGGAGAAACGTCAATACACGAATAAATATATAGGATGCTTAGAAATTAACGGAGAGGATTGCAGCGACCAAGCAGTTATAATGGATTACCTTCATAAGTATTTTCAAAATATTTATCTACCAACCCAAAGGGCAAAGAAGCTCAACGACTTTGCTTTCTTGTTAGGGGATGCAATTCCAAAGTTATCGCTAGAAGAGAGATTAGAGCTAGAAGGGATTATCTCTTTGGAAGAGGCGAGTGTCGCCTTATCCAAGCTTCACCGGGATAAGTCCCCTGGGCCAGATGGATACACATCTAATTTCTTTCAGGCGTTTTGGAATGACTTAGGCGTTTTTTTGGTACGATCATTGAACTGGGGTTTTAATGTCGGCCAATTGTCGGTAACGCAGAGACAGGGTATGATAACGCTTATACCAAAACCTGGAAAACCAAAAAATGTTATTGATAATTGGAGGCCCATATCTCTTCTAAATACGACCCAAAAAATATTGTCGACGGTGTTAGCAAATAGATTACGAAAAGTAATGGGAAAGCTCATAGCCCCGGACCAGAAAGGATTTATGAAGAACAGATATATAGGGGAATGCATACGAACGGTTTATGATATAATGTGGGACGCTAAATCCGTTGAGGGGAAGAAAGGGTTGATGATATTTGCAGATTATAAGAAGGCTTTTGATTCTCTCAGCCATGCTTTCATGTTCGAGGTTTTAGAGCTGTTTAATTTCGGTCCGGATATCATTCAATGGATAAAGGTGATGTTGCACAAGGCGAATTCTTGCATCGTTCAAAACAAAATTTCCACTGAGTTCTTTCCTATCGACCAGGGATGCAGGCAAGGAGATTGTTGCTCACCGTTGCTTTTTATTCTATGCGTTGAAATTCTAGGTATTTTTATTAGAAATCAAAATGATATTTCGGGTTATAAATTAGGAGATGTTGAGTTTAAGATTGAGCAATATGCAGATGATTGCACTTTCATACTGGATGGCTCGCAATACAGCTTTGATAGATGCATGGATGTGGTTGCGAAATTTAGCGCCATATCGGGATTGCAATTAAATGCGCAGAAAACACAGTTACTCTGGTTAGGAACGTCTGAAATACCGCAGTGTTTTTCCGCGTCTAAGTATAAAATGATGGGACAAACGTTCAAATATTTAGGCATCATTTTCACCAGGGAACTGGAGAATATGAGTCTTATTAATTTTAAAGCAAAAATGGTCGATATTCGGAATCTGCTCAGAGGATGGATGAGACGTAATTTAACGATTTACGGAAAGCGGGTGGTGCTAAAAACACTAGCGCTATCAAAGCTTACAAACACTTTTATGGTGTTACCTTGTCCGCCTGCCAATGAAATAGCAATTCTACAAAAAGAGTGTTTCAAGTTCCTATGGAGCTACGGTCCCGACAAAATTAAGCGCAGGTATATGATAAGGAACTTTGGAATACCATGTTTGAAGACATACTGTGACTCTCTGAAGATAGCATGGATGAGAAGGTTTGTTTCCTCAGATAGTTCATGGAAAAGGGCTGCCATGAGTATTTTTACAAATGCTGATCTGTTGTTGACCTGTGGAGATACGAGTGCCCAAAAAATCTGTTATACAGGCATGAATCCTTTCTGGAATGAAGTTGTCGAATTATGGGACCAATTTAAACATTGTTTTGATATTTCGCCTGTGAATATTAATGTGCAGCCGATTTTTCTTTCATCCTTCTTTAAGAGGGATCATAAGTCGATATGGAATAAAAGACTATTAGACTCCGGGTGCATGAATGTAGGAGACTTTATGTCATCAGATGGGCAAACGATGACGTATGATAATTTTATTTCAGCATTCGGGACAGTCATTTCGCGATTAGAATATATGGGTATTGTAAAAGCCATTAAAAAGGCATATGGAGGAATGATACCTCACCGGGAAACTGGTCCCACAATGCAACCAGCTTTAGAATGTGTGATGAGTTCAAAGGCAGGGTGTGGGCACTATTACAGTGCTTTGATTTTGAGTAAGTACGGATATACTAGATCTAATTTGAAATCGGAATTAAAATGGAATAACGAATTTGACAGAAAACTCGACTGGCAAGCATTGTACCAGAGAGGACATACTTGTACGAAGAACACGGCTTTATTGTGGTTCCAGGACAGACTTCTGCATAGAATATTGACCACAAATACTTTTGTTGCCAAATTTATGAACAGTAGTGATTTGTGTACTTTTTGTGGTAACGAGAGAGAAACCTTAACTCATCTGTTTGTTCTTTGTAATAAGGTACGCACTATTTGGGAATGCATTGAGCGTCGTATTCAGGAAAAACTTGGGATAAACGTAACTTTAGGAAAGGCTGATATTATTATAGGCTTAGATAAAGACTATCAACTATCGTTAGAAACTATGCGTAGTGTTCAGCGTTTGATTCTGTTGGCCAAATACTACATATATAGAACAAAGGCGGCTAAAGGAATTTTGTCTATTAACTCATTAAATAACTTTTTAAAAATTCTCACAAAGGCGGAATGCATTGGAGTGGATCAGACGATAGGCTCGGAACGGGGGAAGAAGCAGCGTGAGGCACATGTGAACTTGTGTGGGTGAGTGCAGCCGACGTATACTGTGGCCGGATTATGGTACGCGCGCTCTGCCCGCCCCTAACCCAACCCGGCTAACCGGAGGCCGGCCTTATAAAGGGTCGGCCGGCCGACCGGGCGCGCGGTTCGCCACCATCAGTGTGACGGGTCGCGGGCCCGGCCGGCGGCCTGGGGCATCGCCCCAGCGAGGCTGAGTAGTTACGCATTTCGTGGGGCGATGCGGGGCGGGGCAGTATGTTGTGGGTGTTGCGATATAGTGAATGTGTAATATGTCCTGTGCATTCGATTGAGAATACATTTAAAAAAAAAATGCGGTAAGGCGTATTGCTATGTATGGAGCAATTCGTTGAAGAAAAGCTCTCTTAGAGCTAACGGTTCGCTGCAGATATCCGGCCGAAAGAGCCGACTGCTGATACAGCGTTTATGGTCATTCCTCTTCAACTCAGGTGGAGGTCGTAGAAAAAGGACATTCCGGCATCACGAAAAACAATGACAATATTGAAGTCACCACAGTCAGTGCACTCAAAAAAAGAGAGTGGATTTTGATGAAAGAAAGCGCGGTTTTAAGGCTCATGATTATATATATAAATGCAATGAAAACCCTAAGCCTCATGCTAATAATTGTATTCAAAATAGGGCCAAGAAAATGAGACTAGAACAAAATAGAGTGGATTTTGTTTGATCAGGTACAGTTAAGTAGTTCCACAAGCTACCGAGTTACTTCAATTGTGCTACATGCACACAGTCTCGACTAGAATACCATCGAATTGACGGTCGTCTTTGCATACTTTGTGCTTTGAAAGTAGCATTGAATGTGACATAAGTGAACCTGATGGGTCACTGTAGATTTTCTTCTTCCTCTTACTGAAGAGCGATAATAAATACTAATAAAGCCATTAGTGATTGGATGTTAACCCGATTGTATGACATTTCCGGCACAACATCTCCAGGAAGGCTGACTCGGTCAGTAACAACGCGGGACGGAAGTTCAAACCACCCGGAAAGGCCGTCCAGCTGTGATGAGGTCATGTGGCACTATTGTAGTCACAACATGTGACACACAGCACACGATGGAATGAAGGGGACAGGACAGTCATTGTCTCAGATGTTTGCAGCATCCTACCTGTCCTATATCGCATACATGGTAGGTATAGGCATTTTAATATGAGTCTCATACACTTATGCGTAAAAGGATTTGCGAAAGGAGCACAGCTGGAACGGCCCAAACGTCCGTGCACATCTGATTTGAAGAGCACTTCGTGCCGAGCGGATTCACAAACAGGTGAGGCCCAGCGGCCAATGGTATAGCGAAGGTGCTGCCGATGCGCCACCGCGCCGAGGTACGGTACTAAGAGTGCCCCCAACTCCCGACAGGTGTCGCCCCAGACGCCTCAGGGTCTAACCTTTCACTGTCCGCCCTCCTGGCCGTGACGTCAGCGGCCGTATCAATCGGACTTCACAGTGGTTGCAACAGCAATGCGAGTTTGCAAAGTAGGTACCCTATGCCGCATTGTTGTTGCTTAGATGCCTATGTATACCTAGAATTTACTTTGATCTCAAAATCCAGCGAAGTTCCCCCACATAAGTCGGGGAAAATTACCTAGGTACCTACCAACATAATGAGGTAGGTAGGTAGGTAGGCACTGGCAGGCACGCATTTCATGTTACTTCGATTTCGTTTATACCTATTTAATTCCAACTTATTACGGTCTTTATTGTTTGGCCTCATTGTCCTTATTTTGGGTCGATATAAAACAAAACAAAAATTGCAATCGATCTTCGTTCTGGAAGGCATAATAAAATATCCACTCATAAATAAAAGCTAAAACGAAATACAAAAGGTCTTTAAGCTTATATCAGGTCCGACTTCGCGAAAAGAAGGTCCATCCAATGTTCTGTCAACGTTTGCACCTCTGCTCGTCTGAGGCAGATGCGCCGGCCTGGTGGCGAAAGCGGCGCGTTGCGGTGCCAAGTCTTTTTTCTGCAGAGGGTGGCGTGTCACCATAAAATGGCGTCCGGTGGGCTAGGCAGAGCCCCGGGCCGATTCCACGAAACCCAGCGAGACCGGGTGGTGAGTGGTAGCGAGAGGAGTGGTAACTGGTAACCTACGATGGAGTGGTAACTGGTAACCTACGATGGAGCGGTAACTGGTAGCCTACGAGGGAGAGTGTAAGTGGTAACCTAAGAGGTATCGGCGGTGATTGGTTACAAACGAGAAAAGCGGTAATTAGTGACCTATGCAAGAGAAGTAGTAACTGATGCCTACTCGTAATTACCCGTATGAAGCCAGACGAGATTGACGTTTCAAATACCAATTTTATCAGTGTTGTTCATAATAAAGATTGCTGTTTGTTTTGCACCCTGAAAGTGCAGCAGATCATGGGTCCTTAACTACTGCATGAACCTAAGCATAAGTAACCTATTATAACCATTATCTACTCAAATGTGATGCCTAATCTTTTTACTCACGTAATATATACCAGATCAAAATTATGTCCGGGAGCTTGGCACGATATAGGTATGTAGTCTGAGCCAGTTCTGCATCCTGAGTTGATCATAGAGCACGCAAGCCTTTTCTGCAAAAAGCACGGCATTATCTTCGCTATTACTGGAAAATAAGCTCTTTTTCTCGTATTGGTAAATACTATTGCTTCCGTGGTAACACTTCAGCAACGTAATACTGCCATGCCACGCAAGGACCCAATGCAACTTGGTGCAAATTATTTTAAAAAAAAATGTGGTGAGGTACTTATAGGTAACTGTGTTATATATTTCGCTGTTTGTCACTAGCATAATGCCTTGGAATTTCTCGAAAAAAGCAAATCATGGTATGTCGGTGCCATTCTGAAAATCGGGACGAATTTCAGCAAGTAATGGGTGAGCTCATCGCCGAGACTGAGGCTAGGTGTGTCTTCATCATTGCCTCCAAAGGACCTTGAATAAAGTTGAGCCTGCTTATTCAGGCTGATAATAACGTTTTCTCTCAGGTCAATGATCAGTAACAACACCTACCGTAAGGGTATTCAGCGCGATGCCAAGATCACAGCCAAATTTATCATTGTTGTTAGATGTGAAGAATTATTGTGCCTTTTCTAATATGGTATAGCTTCGCTATCTACAAACTTTGCACAAATGATAAGCAGTAAGCAACCCTGGCACCAATTATCACTATACTGTCTCTATCTAACAACCGATCACCACTATTATAGCGCCACTATCGTCTTCATCACTTCAGCATCGTCTCCATCGCGCCGCCATCGTCTGCCGCGCGCCATCATCGTCTACCGCGCGCCATCATCGTCTGCGGCGCGCCACCAATCGTCTGTGGAGCTCCGTGTCCGGGTCCATCGCTGAGAGGCCACTCAATAATCCCCTAATCCGCAGACCTGTCCCGCACCCACATCATGGGGAGGAGAGGGGAGGGGAGGGGGGAGGAGGACTAACGAGCTGCGTTTGGTTGCCGAGACCGCGGGTCTCCTTTTGATCCCAGCGGATTTGGCTAGAGAGATTATTGATTCTTGTTACGGCAATCGCATTCAGAGAAGGATGCTGTAACTGTGTTTATATGTCGGATGCGATACGCACTACGCTGTATGCATCCGTCGCAGGAATCCCTTCGTTTGAATGGGCTAAAGGTTTGGTTATTTTATAGCCACTAAACAGACGCACCTTGCTATCCTAACAGTCAACAACCAGGCTATAAAGAGCAGCGATCCTCACAACCATAAAACGGCCTTAGGCCTAGGGCTGAGCTGGTGGATGATAATCAACGACTGACAGTCAAACAGCGCAGTTACCTCGAATCGCAGTGAGCGAGGCTAGCTGGAAGAAAAACGCCAAACTTGCATTTTTAGCATTATAAAAGGAAAACAAATTTTCGCATTGCCATTCACATAGGACACAACTGGATCCACTATACTTGAATTCCTGCTGAGCTGTGCCAAAACGCTATGCTAGCGTCTCCTAAGTGATGATGACAAAACAGTGTCCTCCGTAACTGATGAATGTAACTGATTAATATCCCATTAGGATCGCGCCTTGTTTGTCTTGATAGGCTTATCTCAGCTGCAGAGTGCCGATTCCACTGACACTAAGCCCCGAAACTGATGGAAATAAAACTGTGTGTGGTCAGTCTGGAAAGAAATTGATGCATCTTTATAAATATTTTCATCAGTGTTGCGGGACCAATGAAAATTACTTCTCAGCATCCATCTTTGAATAGTTTCGAAGGAAAAAATTATATACCAACACAAATTAGTAGAGACAAATCAAACGTTCAACGTGTGAATAAAAACATTTCAAATTCATTCCATAGCAGAAAATTATATTGTATTTTATTGGCTGTCTCCATTCACTATGTTCGTTGATGCTGAAATAAAAAAAAACATTGAACTGGAATGTAGCGTTGTAAAATAAACAGCCAGCTAGGCTTTCAACATTTTTTATCATATACAAAATGTGATGAGACAAACATATAAACAGAAATGAAGTGATTCAAGGTAAAAAAAAAAAAACTACCAAAGACATTCGCACCGTCAATATGTTCAAACGCGGGCTAAGAGATGGAAAATAAGCCTGATTTACCTACCTATCTATCATTGACCGCAAATGGAGAGCCAAAGGTAAGTGCCAATCATACGGATTTGCATTGGTATTGTTGCATCAGCTTCCATTAATCAGGTAGTTCGACTCCCTTCTCTGGTATGGCGGACTGCCCGTGTGACGAGACGCCATTGAACGGCTCAGTACATCTCAGTAAAAGCTCTGTCGATATCTCAGTAAAAGCTCCGACGGGGTCGTGTCAATCATTGCTGCAGTACTCGGATTCCCACTGGTTCGTCCACCCTCACACTAAAAGCTGAGTCCTGTCGAAATCTGCGCCTCCAATTGGCGGAAATACCGGCACTTTAGCCTCACTGTAACCAGGCGTCGGATAAGAGTCAGTTCGTCATCATAGTGACCCCGATTATCGGCCGGGGTCGATGGGCACAACGGCTTTTTATTGTTTACGATTATTGAAATAACGTTTGCCTGTTAGAGCTTGCTGTTTAGTGAAAATACATACACAAAACCTTTTAGATATTACAAAATGTCCGACAGAAGGACGAAAAAGAGAAAATCGTTCACTAAGAATTTACCTTGTTAGTTGACTTTTGGTGGAAGAGGTCAATTCAACTCTTACAAGCAGAACAAATAAGTCGTCTAATATTCCACGTTTTCTGCCGTCAGAATGAAGAAGATTGGTTTTCTTTTCATTGCGATAACACACGCTTCTGAGTTCTGGCTCAAAACAGCGGGCATATATCCCTACAATCTCAGTTACTGTCCAGTAGCGGCGGAACACCTTCAATTAACCCGCGAGTTGCTGGGGGGGGGGGCGTTAAACGCCCCCACTTTTTCGCCGGGCCATAGCATAAAAACGGCGCGCCGCAGGCGCGGCAAAATTTTGGTACCTGTAGGGAATTGATTGAAGTTTATTACTGACAAAGTTTCAAAAAAATCGGTCGAAAATTTTTTGAGATATCGAGGTTTTAGTGACGTCATGATTTCTGAGTTTTCGACCAAAAACGGCATATGTTCAAAAAATCATATAAAATCACAGAATAGACATAAAGACATGCCGTAAACGCCATTAGACTGCCAATACCATGAACAATCAAATGGCTATCTTCGTTTATTGATTATCGTTCCGCATTTTCCAAAATCTTGAACTGAATCTTGGCAATTTCTCGTGACTACTTCACGACCAGGATACATGCATTTCTTAAATTGAACTTTTTGAGCCAAACACGTACACATATGATAAAATGAATGTCACCATCGTGTTCTACGCCCAAAGTTACCCATAAAACATGTGTCATAGGCTGCGAATATCAGTTTTGATTTTCGGGGATATGTGCCTACCCGGTTGACCTGACCTTGACCCTGACCTATGCTTGACTGACCCCTACATGGAGCTGACACTCTTGTAGGCCTTATATGAAGGATTGTGCATCGTTTTGACAGAGTTTATGACGAGAGGCGCCCATTGCGAAGTCCTGAAGTCCATGCTACTGAAAGCCCGATTTCAGGTGTTTGACCTGACCTTGACCCGACCTGTGACCTCAAAATTCAACTTTAAAGTACTCATCTGAAGCGTCTCGTCGCGTTCTTTCGTTTGCCGCCTCGTGCGTTTCGCTGCGCCTATTGGTTCTCGAGTTATCGGCTGGGGGCGTTTAACGCCCCCCCCCCCCAGCAAACGGTGGGTGGCGAAATACCCCAGCAACTGCCGGGTTAAGGGGGAAGGGGGCACTGCCGACTTTTGGACCCATTCTTTCCATGCAACGCCCATAGGGCTAATGTTAAAATGCCAAAATCAAGGGGGCATGGTGCCCCGGTGCCCTCCCCGTTCCGCAGCCTTTGTCACTGTCTGCATGTTTGAGCCATTTATCAGTTTTGATTCATCTCGTCTTTGGGAATTCATGGCATTTGTCTCTGGAAATCCGCGCGGTTACATCTGAAGAGTCTGAGCAGAAACGTCGAGATGCTATCCTAATGAGCCGACCTAAGTCGCACCGCATGCAGTTCTTTACGACCTTTTTCTCATGACATACACGTGTCAGAATCCTAAAGTAGAAATCACAGAGAGAAGTTGCCAGAAAACGCTTATCGCTTTACTTTTGTGATGACTTTTGGATCAATCACTGTCTTCCTGTATCTACTGGCATAATATTATACGGACGCATGAGTGACGCCACAAAAAATTCAAATTTTGTTGTTGCCAAAACAGCGATGTGTTGGGTTAGTCTAATCTGGCGACGCGGAAGATCAGCCTAAATTATTTCTGCCAGTGGCAACTTTGGAAGCGATCGCCCATCCACACCTAAGTGGATTGTCATTGTTAAAATCACGGCCAGTGTTGCAACCTTGAAGAGAATGACAATCCAATTACCAGCAGGCAGCAGGCCACGGTGAAGATAAGAAACATGTCGACCGCTTCGAGATGCCGGTGTTTCTATCCGTCAGTTTCTTGTTGCAGGGGCCATGCTGATTACGTAACTTACGTGAACGGTTATACGCATTACGCTACAGACGTTTTTACATTACAATGTGCTTACTTCTGGCGAACCATGAGCCAGGAAGCAAAATGTAATTGCGAAACACTTAGTTTTGTCAGCTTGAGGCTGTAAGCAGTGTAAGCACATTTCAAAATTATTTGAAAACCGACGCAAAAAGAGGTTATCGAGGGCTTACCAGCCCCAGCCGACCTGCATTTGATATCAAACTACAGTAAATTCCTGCACGATTCGCCTGGTCAGTGACCAGCACTACTTCGCCAAAACCGTCCAAAACTCCGCCGAAATTCAGCCGGGCAGATCACCCAGATTACGTCATCAAATACATCACGTGACATGGCTCTGCCGATCCGGATAAGGCACTACTCAGCTGACGATTCACGCACACACAGACTGAGGAGACTCTACCGGGATTAGGGCGGGATTTGGCACTTTTCCGTGAAGGATTCCAGTCAGTTGGCAGTGATAAGTAAACACGAACGCGACTGTGATCAGCTTTAGCAGCCCGCATGTGCTCGTCTGAACATGGTACTTTTGTTCAATTTCCTCGGAAGCAGTCTAAATGAATACAGGAAGTGTGTTGGAGACCATCCCCGTCTCTCATTTTTTTTTTATCGTTTTCAGGTTAGTTAATTCCCATTCCAAATGATGTATGTATGAGGCTAGTATTTTGTAAGGTATCGCTTGTTTTTTTTCTTAAAAAAAGACTCAAGCTCCTTTGCCGACTCACCAAAAACGAGTTCATATTAACCGCCGATTCTAACAGTGCAGACAAGACTTAACCGAGTGCTTTGAAGCTATACCAGCTTCAGTTTGTTTCTACACGGCCTCCAGCCCCGAGTCTATGAGGCGCCGCTGTGCGGTGACCGACTAAGCCGGATTTGCGGCGACAGTCAGCCGAGAATGCATGGAGCGCCGGCTAGCCCACAGATTAGCTGTAGAGCTGAACCGGCGACCGATGCCACTACGTCAGGGGAGAGAGGAGTGGGAGGGGAGAGAGGGTCTCCCGCTCGGACCACACGCTTGCAGCATTGACTGAGACTACAGAGTGGTATGTATATGGCTGAGGAGTGGCCGGTGAAGGTGGGGCCGAGTGATTGATATTATTTGAATGCTTGACGGTATTTTGTGGAATTCGAGTTTAAGAACACATTATCCTTCCGTGTTCACTGGAAATGTCATCATCAGAGTACGGTTCTCCAGTAAAAGTCTTGTTGGTTTTGCTTTTTCGGACATATCTGGTCCTATATAATGTTCAAATGCATAAGTCTCAACCCGAATTATGTGTATGCACATTTACCACGAGACTGTGAAATGGCATCGTTGTATGCCAAATACTTTCCGAGATATTCACCAAAAACCTCATTTTCTGCCGTTTGGGGTATTCTGGCCGCAATCTTCCTGGGATCGCCTATGACATCAGTAGAGCCATCTAACGACAGGAGCGCGGAAACACAGAATCATGAATGAATCGAGCGCGTAGTAAACGGTGTATGAAAGGGAGACTCGGCAGAGGCTATCCGGGTGGCCGGCGCGCGGCGCGCCCTTAGGCATCGGCCGACCCTTCGGACCGCGTGGGGTCAGAGGTCGCGCTCGGGAAGTCTCGGCTCTGGGTTTTAGCGCTGTGCAGTCAGGAAGGGAGGATAGGATAGCGCTAGCCCGACTGACTAGTATCTCGGCTGATTCGTGGGGGTGGAAGGGAGCACAGAACGGGATGGTGGCTAGTGGTGGATGATGGGATGGTGGTTAGGTTAGTGCGTACTGCGTAGAACGTAGCTGAACATGCATTGTTTTTTCATAGCAAACAACATGCAGCATAATGGGCGGGATTATGCCAGAACTCATACAAAAAGGAAATAATAGACGCGTTTACATAGGGTTTGTTGCAAGCTTTATATCTCCGTCCGTGATGTTGCAAAAGATGCCAATGGTGCTTGACAATTTACAAAATGATCCCCTCTAAATATTTGAAAACCACTGCATCGAAATTATCGCCAAATTAACGAGCTAGAGCCTCGTCAAAAATGCTATGTAAACCGGTTTAACCCGCGCCCTGGTGTGGGTCTGAGCCACCTTCGCCCTGGTGGGGGGGGGGCAAAATGACCCCCCCCGTCTAACTCGAAAACGAAGAGGGCTAGGAAGACGCGGAAAAAAGCAAACGAAAGCCCATAACAAGTACGTTCGAAAGTATTTCGGTCATTTTTTCGCTAAGGTCAATATTGAGGTCGCTAGAGGTCATCATAGGTCAAATTTCAGTGTTTTCGGTGTTGCCGGACATATTCCGCTGTAGCTCGGAAACTAGAAGAGCTAGAGAGCCGCGGAAAAAAGCAATCGATAGCTCTTTTCAAGCTCTTTCGCCAAGGTTCGTCAGATTTGACCTCAGCTCAACGGTTTGGCCTACAGAGGTCATGCAAGGTCAACTTGGCAAATTTCGTTGAAAATGTTTTTAACTATAGCATGCATTCACGAGAAAATAGAGAAACGATTCATGCACCATCGTGCTTGGCTCGTCGAGACGCGTCGAATGATATATAGTTTGACCTCGAAAGGTCATTTTGAAAATTTGACCTCAGGTCAAGGTCATGACCTTACCGAAATAGGTCATGCTGCATATCATTCGATCCGCATTGACGAGACAAACACGATAAACGTCGAACGGAGTCTCTATCTCTATTCAATAACAAGTAAGTGCAGAAAAACCGCTGGTGACCTCTGGTGACCAGGGAGATGACCTAGCGTGACCTCAGCGAGGTCACAAGCAAATGGTTTCACATGGGCTGTGATTTGCTGACCCAAGACACTTCAATAACGAAATATAGGAACAATCACGCCCGATTTAGCTGAAAAACAACTACTTTTCGATTCTCCCATTGACTTATAATGGGGAGCAGCGATGACCTGACCTGACCTTAGGTCACATTTATAAAAAATCCGAGATAGCCATTTTGTAGAGCTGGGTGACATCTTCAAGTACTGTAAATTTTACATCGATCGGATAAAAGCTGTGCCTTTGAGAGAGCTTTGAACTTTTTTAGAGGTGGTGTCAGTTTTGGTGACCTTGTGACCTGACCTGACCTGACCCGAACCCCCAAAAAAAGGACATGATGTAAAAATGTTGAATAAACAGCTATACAAAGTTTCAGGGCGCTAACTCAAGTGGTTTCTGAGTTATCGCTGAAAAACCACAGGGGGGGGCCAAAATGGCCCCCCCCCACCAGGGCGAAGGTTAATATTTGGGCCGAGGGAGTGGATGAGTGACGTGACAAAGCATGACGATGCTGCCAAAATCGGGATGCTTTTTTGTCCCCATTTTTTTTCACCCCTAACATGCAGCGCTTGGTCCGAACTTCGAGGTCCCCGACTGACCTTAGACCTTAAAACCGCACTCGTCCGGTGCGCCACCTTTTCTTCAGGGGCGCTCTTCTTGGTTGTATCTGTTCTTACCAATTACTAAAACAAATCGAATGTTTAGTAAAAAAGGCATACCTCAAACACAGTTTTATTCACACCCGCTCGTGTGCATACTCGTTTTGACCTATACCTTCTCGCATCATAATATATCACTTCAGTGCTTAACCCTCAACGGAATTTTGGGTTTTCTGCATATACCCCGGCCGAGGGAGGGGGGCATTACGACCCCTCTCCGTCTTTTTGCCCCTAATTGAGCTAGCGCCTTGCGGATAAAACTGAGCGCGTGCGTCGTATGAGATGCAGCAACTGGTACCCGAGTTGAATGTCTCAGGTCAACCGATAAACTCTGAGGTCAGTAGAAGTGCTCCAAATCGCGGGATCGGTTTTTGGTAAACAACCACCATAAGTGGTTACAGAGCCAAGATAATGGCACCATCGAGTTTTGCATGCTCAAGCGCGTCAAATAGTACACGCTTTGTTTTTGTTGAAGTCAATTTAGGGTGTTCACATCAGGTCATGGTCAGGGCAGAGCCACTCAGGCCACGAAGCTGGCCCAAGGAGGTCATATCGCTTCTTAGATTCGGTAGGTCCTTACAAGTCCACTGGTGGCTTCCCGACTCGCTAGCTCAATTTGATCGGGACTTTTTGGTGAAAACTCCTGTGACCTTAGTGACGTCATAAATAAAGTCGCCTAACTTTAAGAATGGAAAAGTGAATGCTGGCCGCTGGGGCTTGCAAAGATTGTATAAAATTGCGAATTAATGCGCTTGAGACAGCTTTAGATGGCTCCCGGCGCCAAAATAACAGCTTTCATATTTCCCAATTGATTAATTTAATCGTGAGGTTGCGTGACCGACCTGACTTCAGGTGACTCTTGAGAAAAATACGAGATAGCTACATACAAGTTGTGAGGCCTCTGGGAGATAGTACTAGATCATATAACCTTCATTCCCCGTTGAAAAGTCCCCTGGCACGAAGGGTGCTGCAACGTTCCGACATTTTGGGACCTTACAGAGGTTCACTTTTTACGTCATTGGTCAACGGCCTGACCTTAACCTTCGCACTTGTAGGAGGGTGTCGAACAGACCTCCTACCCTTAGTTTTTTCGCAAATAACTCGCGCAAAAAGCGACTGATAGCGACGAAACTTCCAGTACCATCGAGTTAATCAATATTACGCCTACCCTATAATTTGTATGACCCTGACTCAAAAGACCTTTGACTTGTGACCTGTTTTCCGAGACCATGTTTGGCCGGAGTCGCGTTTTGGCGTATTTCGAGAAGAGCGCGTTTTATTGTCTTTTTGTGGCTTTAAGCGATCAAACATGTGAAAGGATGTTGATCCCATGGATTCTAGTGGGTATCAAGGTCACGTGAAGTTCAGTCAGGTCACTGAACTTTGATGACCGTTGTTCACTCTTTCGAGTTCTACATGTTTCTAGGGTAGATTTTGGAGTTGATTTCGCATTTAGAAACCGTTTGAACATTTAAGAAGTAGTTTTGGTTCCCTCGTAACATGTGACCTGACCTGACCTGACCCCACCTGGCCTAAATGCACGAAAACATCATCTGTGATCAAAACTAACTTGAAATTCGTGATCAGCACCCCGCAAAACCTTATAACAGCTTCACTTTACGAAGCTCTAACACTGGTCCCGATTCCCCGACTTTTGAGTTATATTGACATGTCAACCAATGACCTAGGACCTTAAAATTGGGTATCATCGGCCTCCTCTCGTCACGGGCAACACGCTCTTTTTCCGCGAAGCTCTAGCTCGATCAGGGGCTGAACGGCAAAGGGGTCCAACGGACCCTCCTCCCCCCCCCCTTTACGATAGACGCTGGCAAAACACCAATATGGGCGAGGGTGAAAATACAGCTGCTGTCATAAAAATTCAGCTTGAATCAAAGGTCAGGCATGCCAAATTTCAGCTCTCGCAGCTATCAACAAAAATAAACATGTGGAGGCGGCACCCGCCTCCCCGCCCCTCCCCCCCCCCTCCTCTCGGCCACTGCCAGCGAGGTTTTAAGCGTATCATACGCGTTACAAAGCGTTACACGCGTTACAAAGCATCATATCAAAATGACACACCCCAGCAGCCATATGCACTCAACAAAAACTTATTACCCACGCTAGTCTATCGGCACCATAACACATGGTCGAGACTGTCGTCAGCCACGGACACGCACTCGACCAGCCCTCTGAGCCTGTTGACTGCGGGTGACCTTGACATGTCAAGCCTGATTGGCGGCCGGCCGCTGTCGTGCGGTCGTTACACGCGGAGGGGAGGGAGACACAAAGCTCTACGTTATAGCTGACCTCTGACCTTTCCCTGCGCCCTGGTCACTGACCCCGCCCCATGTCGCTGGGCGGTGGCATGGCGGTGGAAACCGGTTCTAGCCTCTACACATGCCACCATTCTAACGCTCCCCTCCCCACGCTACTACGCGGCGTGGAGTACGCTCGTGCGTAACTGGGCGGAGCAAGGGGTCACGCGATACAGGGGCGGAACTGGTTGCCCTCCCGCTCGCCGAGCGACCAACGACTAATACCCTGGAGAACCGTACCTATTGCTAATCGAATTATGAGGTATGTGCTCTTCGTGGATAGCTTAATTTTCATGAACCATGAAAAACATTAACCCGGCAGGCGGTGGGCCTCCCGGCCACCTTCCGCGCGGTGGGGGGGGGGCATTACCCCCCCCCCCCCGTATCTCCGAAACTACCGGACGGATCCGAAAAATTCAAACGGCGTTCGATAGCCATGTCAAATTTGTCATGGAAAACAAAATTTCATTGACCTCGGGTCACAGATGACGTCACAGGTCAGGTCAAAGGTAAAATGTTTCACCGTTCACGGGGCTTCTAGGGAAAGCGCTATAACACCGAGTAAAACGCATTTTTGTCGAAAATCAGCGATAGGGCGTCAGTTGTCAAGTACATATGCTGCTATTAGAGGTCACTGGTCATACCAGGTCAGGTCACAGGTCAGGTCACCAAAGGTCACCAAGGGTCACCACATGAACCCAACTTTACTGAGGTTGTGCGATGCATGTTTTATGGCCAGTTTTTCATTTCCAACTCAATGGTGTTGGTTATAAGACCATCAGGTACGGTTTATTAGAAGGATGAATAACCTGTTGCTCATTTCTATCAGAAATAGAAAAAATAAACCAATATATATTCGGGCGTAGCTGCAAAGACGTAGCTGAGCTGAAGATCGCCGAGTCCATCGAAATTCGCAATCATCGCCCCACACTCAACACAATGACATCATCTTGGACGCTCATCAAGCCAGTACCATACTCAGAGCTATAGACGGTCTTGTGATCACGCCAGATAGTACATACTTAGATTTTGATTAGATCACATTATTTGACGCCTTCACTCACACATCGTCGGGACTAATTCCCTTACTCTTTCTTGCTTTTACCCATTCATCCCCCAATCTTCACTTACATATTCACTTACATATCCACGATTAACACATACACAAACATAGCCCCCCCCCCACACACACACACCTACATTTACGCTCATGCACTCGAACTCACAAACACATAACAGTGACCATACTGTCTGATGTCTGATGAGGCTGATGTCGAATAGTTAGCAATGTTATACAAAGTGCTATTCTTGGTATAGGCTATGGTGACAGTATAGGCTATGGCGAATATCATGCCCCGATGTAAAGGACGATGATTCGATTAATGGGTTAAAATGACCTATCTAGGCATATAAATGTTGTTATGCAAACCGAGCTTACCTGTATCGTATTGAACTGTACCTATATATATGTATGTATGTGCCATATGTATGTACTGTGCCACCATTTATTAGCTATTTATTACTATCTAAATCTAGATCGACGCCTATCTTGGAAGCGCATGCAAAATATCTGTGAGTGATTTGATTCAAAATATTGTATTTTGCCTCATGTGTGTCACATACGTCTCTCTTGTTTTATTGTGATCTTGTACCACTGAAGAAGGGCCACGCCCGAATATATATTGGTTTATTTTTTCTATTTCTGATAGAAATGAGCAACAGGTTATTCATCCTTCTAATAATCTTATTAACAATGCTCAGCTCAACGTTCAAATACCTGAAAGGTACGGTTTAGGTCACTTTCTGGTGGAGGTCAGGTCAAGGTCAGGTCAAAAAAGGTCAAATTTCAAAGTTGATATTTTTGCATAAAATGGGTTTTGATTCGTTGCAGCTCGTCATGGGGAGTCTAATGGTGATCTTTGTTTTTGCGCTACGAGGTCTAGAGTTGCTAAAAATTGAATTTGAAAATTTGACGTCATCAATTTTGAACAGTTTTTTCGCTATAACTTAGCCCAAAAAAGAGGTATCGATCTCAAATTTGTTATGTAGATAGAAGGCGGTAGGGACTATCACGTATCTTCCGGTTTTTTCGAAATTCAAAAAACTTTTTGGATTTTTCGGCTTTTATATTAAAAAAATCGTTTTTTTATTTTTGAGGGTCAAAATCCATGAGTTTCAAAAAATCCGTGATAGCAATTTTGTAGCCCACTAAATTCTACACCTTATATGTCTGGAACATTTTTCTGTATCTCTAAAGCTGTAGGCCTGACAGCTCTTCTCGCGAAACCTTTTTTAGGGTTGAAAATGGCAGAAATGACGTCACTCTGACGTCATTAGCGTCCAACCTATCATAGCCTTTGGAAACATTTTGGTTACAATGTGCAATAGCTATTCAGGGGAGGGTACTGAGAGTTTGGTGACGATCGGCGCAGAGGTTCTCGAGATACATTGAAAAAACTAAGGGGGGGCAAAAAATGCCCCCCCCCCACCGCCTGGAAAGTTAAAATAATGGTAATGCTTTGGCGTGAAAAAGAGTTTATCTAAAGGAACAACACCTACCTATGGACAACAAAAGCATGTGTAACTACAAATTTCAGTTATTTGTTTATTATCATAGTTACACCGCAAAGACAATCTCCGCAGTGTTTGCACCACCAATAAACGATTGCATGATTGCATTGCCTGCATTTATTTATTGAGCAATAACAGGCCAGCGAAATTGCCGTCATTCAATTGGGGTGACCTGAAGAAGCCTCCCGTCAGATGTCAAATGGCTTTTCAGTGTTCCCTCTCCTAGAAAGCAAGGGAAAACAAAATGGCGCTCTTAGTCAGGCTCAAATGTGGAAGGTTTTGGGGGACGGGTGCTGGTAAAATAAACATACGGAAGCAGTCGATGGGATGGACGAATCATACAATAAACGATTCGATTTGTCATTGCTGCAATCACACGCAGCATTTGGGGAACAATTCAACGCAATTCGTAGGTTAATTTGTTGCCTCAGTTGAAACATGCTGACATGTGACATAAATTGAAATATTCGCTCTCGGGCAAATTGCGTCATCAGGTAAAAGTGAGTTTCGATTTTTGCTGAGAACAACAGCCCTTCAGAGGCTGCCGGTCTCTGGTCTAGGTGGGTGATTGAGGGAGACGAGACATCTGCATCACGCAGCTCCTAGCATCAAAATAGTAACAAAATCGTTTATGTAAAAAGTTTCAACTTCAAAAAGCTTTAGTAGATATTTTCAAAGAAAAACAAACGTAAGTTGTACGAATAATTGCTGAAAGCAAGACATAGTTGTTATTTTGCACACAAGCTTAATCTGGATAATATATCCTATCATCCAACGAATAGGTATATCCTATCCCTTCATTTGCAGAATCCATCACGATGGAATACTATTCACACCCATAGCACAGCGCCCTATTCCCATGCCAGTTGAACGGCACTCCTTACCTGTGTGTGCCTCTGCTGGGAAGATGAGCCTGACTTCGAAGACCTGGCTAGGACTCCAGAAGACCCTGGCAAATCAACTTCAGTGACTTCAAATGACCTCAATCGGGAGCCTTTGTCTTCCTGAACCACCTCGCGTAACTTACTCACCACGACTACTTTGCACTTCTTCAAATGACTACGACTGTCCTTTGCCCGACCTGCGCGGCGTCCTGTATCACCAGTGACCTCCGGTGACCCCTGGTGACCTGCACCACGGGTCGCGCAGCGCGCACCACCCGCCGCCCGAGACCAGCTCGGTGGCTTTACTGAAGTGACGCGGCGGAGGCAGATGCGGCGCACCCAGCAGCCAACACCAGCCACCGATACCCGGCCCTCCGACCCTCCCTTTGGAGACGGGGGATTAGCCAGACGGTGGCTGGGGAGAGCTCTCACTGCTGCCAGGCATGAGCCGTGGCTCGAGGAGGTAGGGTAAGAAAAATAGACAGGAAAGTGTTGCTGACGAAACCAGTAGCAGTGGCGAAACAACGCATGAAAGCCACATGAACTTGACTAAGTAGACCTTTAGCTAGCAGAATAAGTTACCCCTGTGTAAGGCAAGGATGAGGTTGTGCTTAGAAAAAAAAAATTGGCGTTGTGCGCAACAAAATAGGTTATTTACAGGCTGCAGTTTGTCTTATGAAACCGATAATTCTACAAAATCAGTGTGTTGTCTACTTGCCTTGCATTGAATAGCTCTTGGAAAGCTGCCGGTTATCAAAAGTTGTTCTTGAGAAACCCACTTTGAAGGACCGGCCGACGCTTGACGGAAGTCTAACTATCATTGGAATGGAATTATACGGCATGCTACGTTCATCGTTTACTACTCCAGCTGAACGAAGTTATGCAGTAAAAATGACGCATTTCAGCTCCCTTGACCTAGCTTTCGCAAGATGATGCCAAGGTAGCTTTCCGATGAATAGCATAAAATACTCGACGGTAGTAGGTGTAACCGCGTAATAAGCCTTCTTATCTTGCATAATGTCTCTCGTCATGGTTTATATAAGAAGAGCCGTTAGTTGGTTTCGTCTACGCCACTCTCCACACTTATCCTCGAGCTCACACCAAACCACGGATATAAAGAGATAAGTCCACTCATCTGGGGACAATCCGATCTATGCCTCCCGTCGACTGCAGTGCTGGACCTAGCGATGTCCGATGGAGGTGCTGTTCGACCGCAGCGCCACCTACACTGAGGCACCTGCCTCCATCTGTGAGCAGGTTTAGGTACATATAACGTTATAAGGGCTGGGCCTGCGTCAGACAAGCGACTAGTGATGTCAATTATGGAAAATCGGAATACCGATACCAAACCAAATACCAAGCAAAACCATGGGAAAATACCGAAACCAAACCAACTTGAGAAAATGAGGGAAATACCAACTTTTTACCGATTTCTTAGCCTCTTACACATCAGTGAGGGTTTATGATACCAACAAAATACCTAACACATTACGATTGAAATACCAAATACCAAGTTGGTATCGGTTTTGGTATCGGTATACCAAAAAGTTGGTATCCGATTGACATCTCTACAAGCGACCTAACGTAAAAGGTAAATGCGTCGAAATTTGAGACTTTATTTTACGGACCACGTCGAAATAATAAAAACAACCTGACTGAACATCGCCGTGCATTAGGGGCCGTGTTTTGAGATGCATGCACTGCCCCTTCTAATATGCCGATGATAATGTGTCAAACCGCCTTTATTTTGACGGAGAAGGGAAAATAAGTACCGTAAACGGGGGTGACATTGCCTAGCAGGGTGAGTTTGTCACTTTTCTCGAAAACATTTTAGGGTAAACTCCAGTGATATTTTACGAAGAAAACAATCATTTTTGATGCACATAACGTGCAGCTTTGCACACGAAACAACAAAACAAAGGTAGGTGATGAACACTGGAAGTAGATAGGAAGACAACAGCTGAACTGACAGTAGGAGCACGTGCCCTGAACATGATCATGACGTTATGAAAGAATATTGATGAACCTTACAATAAAACCAGCACTGATAGATAAGTTATCACTCAATACCTCACTGCACTGCATTTCATTGAAGGCATTGAAATGGTCAAATTTGAAGAGTTTCCACTTCCCACTTCCCCACTTGTGCTGAACTCTCTTCATCAGCCATCTACAAAGTCAGCCCGTAGGGCTGGGCGCACGCTGTTGTTGGAGCTTCTAAATACATGCAAGGTGACAGCCCAAGGTTATAGATACGCGTGCAATGACGGCGTTTTATTGCGTGGACTATCAATGAAAAGCTGGAACGATGAGACGCACGACTTGGGATTGATAATGTCAGACTTACGGTACAACGCAACATCGGCAGCCGCCAAAATGTGAACAGCACCACGTCTCTTTATATCCCCCTCTCCTCCCACCGCCGACCGAAATTTATATTCCCCGCACGTCTCGGAACAAAAGCCCCTCCCACTCCCCCGTTTTGCGTATCGAGGATCCAGCGTAGGCTCACCTGACTCGGCAGTAAATCACAGCCGACTAGCGCGGCGGGATGTTGAAAACGCCCGCCCGCCCGTCTGCGTGTGTGAGGGTGCCTCTGTGGAAACCTCACGCCGACGTTCGGGCGAAAAATGTAGAACAGCACGGGCGAAATAAGATTGATCGCTGGTCCTCAGAAGGTCCTCTCTGTTAGAGGAGCGCACCACCAGAAATGTATGTGGGAACTGCGCCGAATTCCTTGCACGCGGCACTGTCGGAGACGCGTACACCGGGAGACTGCAACAGCTGAGGCGGGCACAAGACGGTAGCACCACGACGGAGCGGAGACTGCGGCAGATTCCCGAGAAACAAGACACTAACACCGCGGCACGGAAAGTAGCCGCAGCTTCGCACACGAAACAACAAAACAAAGGCGGCTGATGGGTAGTGGCGGCGACAGCCAGACGCCAGCTGGACTGACCGAAGGAGCACGTGCTCGGAACATGACCACGACGTCATGACGAGTCCAGAAGTCGCTTCTCCGCGTTCAGAGCCTCTGTGGCTAGCGATTGTTTCTGGGAGTAGGTCGACACGCAACCGCGCCAGCTGTGAGTGAATGGTTCACTCAACAAAAGGGCACCGGCAAAAAAGACACTGATGTATGTAGAGTTACATGAGTCAGGCTGGATTTATTCATTTATGACTTATGAGGATAATAAAAACAGCAAACCCCTACGAATGTAGGTATGTTAGTTTACACGAATGTAGGTATTTAATGCATAAATGCTCCAGAAGCTTGTGAAAGGGCATAGGTAGGATACCATAAGGTTCGTTTCCACTTAACCCGGCATCGCCTGGGCTATTTCCGTACCCACGACAGCCTGGGGGGTCGGATCCGACCCCCCCCCCCCTGTTATCTCGAGAACCAATGGTCGTATTGAGCCCCGCGAGGCGGCGTTCGAAAGGTCTCTACAAGTCCTTCCCAAAACACTCTTAAGATTTTTAAAATTGAGGTCAACTTTCGGGTCAAGGTCAGGTCAAAGGTCAAATTCTGGGGTATTGCATGATTAGGCTTATGGACAGCGGAATCGATAGCTGCTGCTCGAAACTCACCAAAAATGACCTCAAAGGCCTAGTGAAGGTACCATGTGCGTATAGGGGTCATACTAATTACGGGTCAAGGTCAGGTCAGGTCACGAAAGGTCACGGTTTTCACTTTCTGCTACATGGGCGTGCGGCACATGTTTTATGGCTTATTTTTCACGCCGAATCCGATGGTAATGGTTATATGTGACCCCAAGTCACTGTGCTGGTGATAAGTGTGCATTGAAAGCATTGAAACCAACGGCCCTGGTGGCGCAGTTGGTTAACCCTCGCATGTGTAGGGGGGATCGGATGGACCCCCCCATGGTTTTTCGCGAATAACTCGCGTAAAAAGCGGCCGATCGCGACGAAACTTTCAGTACCCTCGCATTGATCAATTTTACACCTACCCTGAAAATTTCATGACCCTGACCCAAATGACCTTTGACCTGTGACCTCTTTTCCGAGACCATGTCTGGCCGGAATCGCGATTTCGCGTATGTCGGCTCGCACTAGTCGCGTGTTTGCAAGCTTTTCGTGGTTTCAAACGTTCAAACATGTGATTTGATGTTACTCCCGTGTGTGTCAAGGTCACCTGAAGGTCAGGTCAGGTCATTGACCTTTGGTGACCTCGGGTGACCTCGGGTCACTTTTTCGAGTTTTACATGTTTCTAGGCTAGTTTTTGGAGCTGAATTCGAATTTAGCAACCATTTGAACATTTACAAAGTAGTTTTGGTGACTTCGTAACATGTTACGAAGCTGTCAGAGGCGGTTGACACGTACTACGAATACCCGTCACGACGCCTATTGGTTGACCTGACCTGACCTGACTCGACCTGGTCTAAATGCTTCAAGACATCATCTGTGGTCAAAACTAACACGATATTCGTGATCAGCACCCCGAAAAACCCCTTAGCAGCCACACTTTACGACTTTCTAACAGGTCCCGATTTTCCCGACTTTGGGTCATTGACCTGACCTGGAAGGTCAACCAATGACCTAGGACCTTAACCCTCGCCGGACCTATTGGTTTTCTACATACGCGCCGGCCGAGGGGGGGGGGGCGGGTACGACCCCCCCTCGCCGTTTCGCCCCTGGTGGAGCTAGCGCGTCGCGGAAAAAACGAGCGTGTGCGCCGTTACGAGACGCAGAGATTGGTACCCGATTTTAAGGTCCTAGGTCAACCGATGACCTCTGAGGTCAGGTCAAGTGCCCCAAGGTACGGTTCAGTTTTTGGTGAATAACTTCGCAAAAAACGGCCGCAGAGCGCCGATTTTGGCAGCATCGTGTTCGTCTCGCTCAGGCGCGTCGAATGATATACTTTTCGTCCGGGTCAGGTCAACTTGGGGTGTTGACCTCAGGTCAAGGTCAGGTCAGCACCTCCAGGTCACGAAGCTGGTCGAAAGGGGTCATGTCGCATATCATTCGATTCGGCAGGTCTTCCTGAGTCCATTGGTGGCTTTCCCGACTCGCTAGCTTAATTTGATCAAGAGTTATTGACGAAAAACTAATATGACCTTGATGACGTCATAAATGACGTCACGCAAGGTCAACATTGCAAAAGTGACGCATCTAACCTTGCAAGGAGTGCATAAAATCACGATTCTGTGTGCTTGAGATAGTTGGAGATCGTTCCCGGCGCCAGAATAGCAGTTTGAATTTTTCCCCATTGACTTATAATGGTGAGGTCACGAAAATGACCTGACCTCATATGACCTTTAGGAAAAATCCGAGATATACAAGTTGTGGGACTCATAATGGATACTAGATCCTGCAAGTTTCATTTCCCTGTGACATCTCCTCTGGCAGTGAGGGCGTTGCGAAGTTGCGACATCTGAAGACCGTGCAGAGGTTCACTTATGACGTCATAGGTCAGTGACCTGACCTGACCCAAAAATGCGGTTGGTGTCAAAAGATGCGGCTTGGATCAAAGGTCAGGTATGCCAAGTTTCAGCTCTTTATCGCCAGCGTGTTCGGAGCTATCGCGAAAAAACCCTATGGGGGGGGGCGGCACCCGCCCCCCCCCCTCGGCCGGCGAGGGTTAAAATTGGGTATCGTCGGCTTCCTCTCGTCACGGGCAACACGCTCGTTTTTTCCACGAAGCTCTAGCTCGATCAGGGGCCAAACGGCAAGGGGGGGGGTCCAACCGACCCCCCCCCCCCCTACACATTAGAAGCTGGCAAACGCCGCACACATGCGAGGGTTAAGGCGTCGGCCCGCGGTGCGGGTGGCTCTGTGTTCGATTCCCGGTGTCGCCCGTTCCGCGGGCGTCGTCCCCAGCTGTGTCACCAGGAGTGGGGTGGGCTCCCACGTTAGCCGTAGCCTAGGGGGAAGGGGTAAGGAAGAGGAGGAGCAGGAGCCTTCCTGTAAGTGGGCGCATCAGCCTGTTGGAAGGATGACGAAATAAATAAAAAATAAAAAATCGTTTATACCATACATAACTAAACGAGGGCTAAGAAAAAAATCAATTTTTCAACTTTTTATATTGGCATAAAAATGCATTTTTCTAGACGAACTTTGTCCCAGGAATCTAGTGGTGCCATTTGTTTTCACATGCGATGTTCAGAAGTGCCTCTAAATCACGAAAATGTTTATGACATCACCATGCCCTATGCATGTTGGAACTATTTTTTTACAATTTGGGGGTCAAAAATCAAGATAGAAAGTTGAAATTTGGATATCTAATGTTCTAATAGAGCTCTATATCATATATTCCGTTTTTTTGAAATTCCCAAAATTTTGCATTTTATTGGCTGTTTTCCAAAAAATGTAGTTTTTTTAATTTTTAGGGGTGAAAAACGCAATTTATGGAAATTCCGAGATAGTCATTTAAAGTACTTATTGATCTGTGTCAATTCATGTCCCTAATTTGCAGTTTGCTTTTAACCTCGATTTTTGGCGATTTTTTAAACATTTACCAATTTTGACTGAAAACGCCGTGTAGTTACATCACTAAAATCGATGTATCTAAAAAAATTGAGGAAAAAAATTCTTAAAAATTACCCAGGACACGTCAAATTGATGGGAGAGAAGGTATGCAAAGTTTCAAGTTGATAGCGTAAGCGGTTCATGAGTTATTTAAGAAAAACTGAGGGGGTCGGATCCGACCCCCACAGGCGGTCGCGGGATAATGAAATCAATCACTTGGTTTTTCTTTGAAACAAATAAAGATACCTTGAAGCAAATAAAACAAAACAACGCCAAAGGTTTAAACCTATTAGAAAAGGCAGTGTTGGTGAGACAAACACTGCCCTCGTATTCGATAAATAAATCCTGAAATATATCGCATTCATATTTCATGTTTCTACTAGCGTTATTCATCAAAACTCTTAGTTTAACTCATTTCATAACGCACACGTGATGCACAAGCCGCTTCCTCGTACGGTTGAACGTCCGTCGCCGGTGTAAATTTATAGCGTTCGCAGACGGAAGCAAACAACCCTATTGCTACCGAGGCGAGCTAAAAGGCATACGGCCTGGCCGTGCACTCGGGCTTTTAAACAAGCACCAACACCACGCAGGCCATCCATCTAGGAGTGTGAGGTCAGAGCTGTGTGTTATCTGATACGATAAACACCCCTATTGCAGATGGGATCATATTGTCCTATTGACCTTAGTTCGGCCAAAGATTTCTGCAGAAAGTATGAATCAGACGTGATCGTGTCGTTTGCACGTAGCTAGGATCACGCCATATCATGACAGAGAATTGATGACGTCACGCCATTGGCATCACGCCAGGTTTCGTGACGTCACGTGAAGTCAGTTGTGGTCACGCGGACTTAGTTGCCAGGTGCCTGTGTTGCCAGGCCAGGCGTACGGGTGTGAAATAAACATGAACTCACGCTCTTATGTTGATTGTTGGTGTCATGTTTCAGTATGCCATTATTGACATTTTCGAGTGAGCAGGCAGTGTTTTAGATCCAGAGGTGGTTCTTATGTGTGTGGCGATAGGTGGTGGCGGTGAAAAAGTTTAAAAAAAGCGTGTACTTACCGGTGGCGGTCCAATACGTAGCTACCGCTCCCACTGACGCCTCTGTGCGGGCATAGGAAGAGAGGAGAGAAAGAGAGAGAGAGAGAGAGAGAGAGAGAGAGAGAGAGAGAGAGAGAGAGAGAGAAAGAAAGAAAGAAAAAGAAAGTGAGAGAAAGTGAGAGAAAGAGAGAGGCAGACAAACAGACAGACAGACAGATAGACAGACAGAGAGGGTAAGAGAGAGAAAGAGAGAGAGAGGGAGAGAGAGAGAAGGAGAGAGAGAGAGAGAGAGAGAGAGAGAGAGAGAGAGAGAGAGAGAGAAGAGAAGAGAAGAGAGAGAAGAGAGAGCGAGAGAGAGAGAGAAGACAGAGAGAGAGCGAGAGAGCGAGAGAGAGAGCAGAGAGAGAGAGAGAGAGAGGCAGAGAGAGAGCGAGAGAGAGAGAGGGAGAGAGAGAGAGGAGAGAGAGAGAGAGAGAGAGAGAGAGAGAGAGAGAGAGAGAGAGAGAGAGAGAGAGAGAGAGAGAGAGAGAGAGAGAGAGAGAAGTACATGGACAGAATATGGGAAGGCAGGAAATAATTAATTAGTAAAAGAATTATCTCCCCGAGACAAAAAAAAACTTTTTATCAGTTACGATTATTATTCTATTAATATAGCATTATTATTCTATCGAGGATTATTCTATTACATTGAAAAAATCTTGAAACTAATAGCATTCTAACCAGTTCAATTGTTTTGTACTAATGTCCAGAAAAATGTACTACTATACAAAAACATGAGGCGAAATATTTCACGCCATTTGTACGATGTGAAGCGGTAATTCCCAGCGCGAGCTTCAAGCTTGGGCTGCGACCAACCTCGTGTAGCCATGACTGTGACAGTGACGGAACAGTAAAAATACCATACCGTCACAAACCTCCGTCACATTTTATGCGCTTATTCACAATATGTGTTCTCCACCGTGACCTTGTAGCTTGTTATGTCCGCACGTTCCTACTGCGATTGACAGCGCTGAACAAATGCTTTGCCGTGTAGATAAGCCTGAAGGAACATGCCACATGGTAGCAATTACGATTTCCGGTTTGTTTTCCTTCCGTTGTATTATTGAGATTAAACGGATAAAATGACCAATGAACTTTCATTGTCAGCCTTTTTCATTCACGCAGGTAGACTCTGCGAATATGGATGGACGGACATGCAGTGTTCGAATAGATGATAGTGCAGTGAATCCTCACCTTCGGATTTGGTCGGCCGTCTCCAGTACCGCGGGTGGCGCAGGTAGCCAGTGACGTCATCCACAGTCCAGTCGTCTCCAGTGACGTCACCGTCGCTCCAGCTGGGCGGTGTGACGTCACTGACTGCGTGCTCGGTGCGTTCAGTGATGGCGCGGGGCGGCGGCGGGGCGGGGTGTAGTGAGTTGGCGTGCCGCGCGGGGGGCGCCGTCTTCGGTGTGGCACCACCCCGCCAGCGACGCTCGAAGATCGTCAGCATTGTGCACCTGAGGGATCAGATGTGTGTTCGGGGGTCGAGCATTCGGACTAGACAATCTCTGATCAGAGCATGCATATACTAGATGCCGGCAGCGCTCGTGCGTTGCCTTGGGCCAGAATTGAAGGATCCATAGCCCAATGAAATGTGCATTATTTTGGAGGCCTTGCCTGGGACTACCATTGAACCGATTTTGAGGTAGATAGCTTAAAATTTCTTTGAGCCAGAGGACCTCACGTCAAAACGGTTTTCCGACCCCAGCACGTGCAGCCTGCACCCCTCGCAGACGGTGACCCCCCTGGAAACTGGTTCAAGGTGTTACCGATGTGTCCCGCCAGTATGGCTTTGCCCGTTACCTCGGGTTGACCTGTAGCCTTGACAAAAAATTTCGTGCCACCGAAACTTTGAAGCGGAATAGCATGTGCCACGAAGCACCGAGCGAACCGAGGCCAGCACCAAAAGTTTACCTCGCCGGAGACGAATCAAACGGTCCCACTTTCGTCCCGATCGGTCCACCCATTTTGACTCCAGGTCCAAAAAAGCTTCGGACAAACTCACTCACATACTCACATACTCACTGACAAACAGGTTCAGCCTTGGTTCAGCCGAACTTTTTTTCAGCGACCCACCAATGGGAATTTCCGGATGCAAAAGCATGCTATCGCATGCTTTTGATCCTCCAATTCTGGATTATGCTTTTATACGTGCGACATGGTCACATGTCGCACATGCACATGCGCTGCGGTGCGTATGAGGTGCACATGTGTTGCACATGTGAACGAAAAAAGGAATGCAGCAGTTGTAGTTCGTACCTACGTCGAACTTTCCATATCTCTGACCTAACTATTTGCGAATATCCAACAATTTAGAGGCTGAGGTCAAGGACATGATCTTCAAGATCGTCGAGCCTTTACCTTTTTCTTCAAATATCTTCTGGGCGCATCTCGACGGGAACAACACAATGACGGTAAAACCATGAAGGCAAGAACCTATGTATTAGAGCGATTTAAGAAATAGACTGTTAGTTAAAAAACTGTGCCTCTACCTATTTGGAAGTTTTGGGAGCTAAACGTTACGCGAAAATCAACTACTAAAAGGTTATTCATGACATTGTGCTCATGGGTCGAGTTATAAAAAAAGAGAGACTGTGATCTTGGAACATCGGTGATGATACGTTTCAACCGTCCAAAAACCAGTTCGCACCTTCTTGGGCATTTTACGGAATTTTCAAAACTCCTTTTCCTGTGTTGAGCACGAGTCGATTACTGTGGGGTTCCGGACGTGACACGCCCCCCTTCCCCTCCCCCTCCCGCTGGAACCCTTCTCTCCTCCTTGCAATATGCATAAGACTCAGCGTTCCGTCCACGGATGGGACGGGATACGCATTATATGTGGGTTTAACGTCGGAAGATATCCCGCACATTCTAAGAGGAATTCTCGGACTCTACACTCAGTTCCCCCTTCCGTAGAGAGCTCGTGTCTACCTACCTGTTGCACGGATCCTGCAGATGTGGCTGCAACCGACGATCCTTCCGATGCTGGCTCTGCCACTAGCTACCGCCGGCTCTGATACTTGCTTCGTCGGCTAAAGCAACACGACACCGACACTGCTTGGTCGTCGCTTCCGACACTCCTAAAAATACCGACAACGACACGATCCCTTCCACTGCAGACCGTTCTTATCATTTAGCACACTAAAAGCTAATCTGGCAGACCACTACTCTTTATAAATAAACTACGCTACATGCACCACTGCAGGCCGGCTGCAGTCGCGCCTGCCACACCACCCCGACCACCCCCACTGCCTGCTCCTCAGCCGACGACATCGGACGGCGGCGGAACCTCGGCGCAGCGCAGGCCACGTGACCTGTCGCGTGTGCCCGCAGTGGTGGCCGGCGCCGGACATGTGACCGCTCACGTGCCCCGCTGAGTGGGTAGCCCCTGGCGGCAGCGGACCGTCAGGATTGCAGTCTGCTGATCGGGGGTCTTGGCCGTCATGGAACAGCGGCCCGAGTGGGTGTTTGAAAGAGGAGTACCTACATCACGTAAGAGGAGTGCCATGCAACTTTGACTGATGTTGATATCAACAGTCAAAGTTGTTGTTTAGGTACATGGATAACAATTGAAACGTCTCGTCTCGAAAACTTGCGACGTCTGAGTCTCGACAAAAATGAAACAATCGTGTGTGTCATCATTTATGCGCTGTATGACCTGTGGCACTGATATTCCAAGGGAGAGAACTCTATTATTCCAAGGGTGAAACTCTTCGTAGAAATAAGGCATAAACAAAATAATGGCGCACTCCCGTTTCGTGGCCTTTGGCGCTCGTTGTTATACAAATACCGTTTATCATACATCAAGACCAAAGTTGTCCCTCGACCCTCCCCATCCAGTCTTTATTTCAGTACCTAACAACTGTGCGTGGCTGCCGCTCCATTCGCCGGTACCTGTGTTGAACGCAGAACGGTCAGCCGAGGTGCGGCGTCAGGGACACCTTGAGCGCTCCCTCGGTCACGCTGCGCCACAAGTGTATTTGCAGAAGAACTCACGTGCTGCAGAGCGAAGCGTGCAGATGGACATTATTCGACCTCGAGCCCCGAGCGGGCACGGGATGGGACATTATTCAGGCACTGACCAGGGTACATTGTCGTCCCCGATAGTCTAACGGGACTGCCCCCGGAGCGGCTCGCACGGGTCGGCACAAAGTCACATGGCCTGATCATAAAACGGTACGGAAACCTAACGGAAAATGGAAATCAAACCTACGGGTACTTTTCTGTGAACAGCTAACTTCACACGTATAGTTTTGCTTCTTCGGTTTTCTCATCGGAGCTGTATCAGATAAGGATATGATCCAAGTTTGAAAGTTATATCATATTTACTTGTAAAGAAGACGGAGACGAATTTCACACGACTTAACCCGGCACCGCCTGGGCTATTTCCGTACCCACGACACTCGACAGCCTGGGGGGGGGGTCGGATCCGACCCCCCCCCCCCTGTTATCTCGAGAACCAATGGTCGTATCGAGCCCCGCGAGGCGGCGTTCGAAAGGTCAAAGCACTCTTAAGATTTTAAGATTGAGGTCAACTTTCGGGTCAAGGTCAGGTCAAAGGTCAAATTCAGGGGTTTTGCATGATTAGGCTTACGGACAGCGGAATCGATAGCTGCCGCTCAAAACTCACCAAAAATGACCTCAAAGGCCTAGTGAAGGTACCATGTGCGTATAGGGGCCATACTAAGTACGGGTCAAGGTCAGGTCAAGTCACGAAAGGTCACGGTTTTCACTTTCTGCCACATGGGCGTGCGACACATGTTTTATGGCTTATTTTTCACGCCGAATCCGATGGTAATGGTTATATGTGACCCCAAGTCCATGTGCTGGTGATAAGTGTGCATTGAAAGCATAAAAAATCGTTTATACCATACATAACTAAACGAGGGATAAGAAAAAATCAATTTTTCAACTTGTTATTTTTGACATAAAAATGCACTTCTCTAGACGAGCTTTGTCCCAGGAATCTAGTGGTGCCATTTGTTTTCACATGCGATGTTCAGAAGTGCCTCTAATTCACGAAAATGCTTATGACGTCACCATGCCTTGTGCATGTTGGAGCTATTTTTACAATTTGGGGGTCAAAAATCAAGATAGAAAGTTGAAATTCGGGGCATCTTATGTTATAATAGAGCTCTACAATATATATTCCGGTTTTTTGGAAATTCCCAAATTTAGATTTTATTAGCTGTTTTCCAAAAAATATAGTATTTTGAACTTTTAGGGGTGAATAACGCATTTCATTGAAAATCCGAGATAGCCATTTTAAAGAACTCGTTGAGCTGCGTCTTTTAATGTCCTTGATTTGCAATTTGCTTCAAACCCTGATTTTTGACGATTTTTTTAAACATTTACCACTTTTTGACTAAAAACGCCATGTAGTTACATCACTAAAATCAATATATCTCAAAAAATTTTGTAAATTTTTCCTTAAAAATTGCACAGGAGACGTCAAATTGATGGGGGAGAAGGTATGCCAAGTTTCCAGTAGATAGCGAAAGTGGTTCATGAGTTATTCAAGAAAAACGGCCCCCAGGCGGTCGCGGGATAAGACACAAGACACCTCACTCACCAAGACACGTTTACAATGTAGCCCGAGTCCTTCAATACCATTTTTACGCAAAGAAAGCAAACGACTACGCTTGCCCGAGCGCACCCGTTGATTTTCTCGGGAATCTGAAGCCTTCCACTCGTGTGGTTATATCAATGCGGTGTTTACATAGGTATCCGGTTATATGTCCGATTACCGGTCATTGTCTATTGATAAAAATATCACAATGAGCACGTGCCAAATGGTGTCGGAGCGCACGTGCCCCTTGGGGACAGGGGGGAGTAGGGGGAAGGGAGTGACTTCCGCACGAGACATATAAACACCGTGTAAAGGAGCCGGAGCCGGAAGCGGATAATAGATCAATTTAATAGAATAAGACATTCATCTTATTTACCGTCACACAATCAAGGCACTGCTGGAAGCGCGGCATGATATTTCTTAGAAAAGTGCAATGACTTGCATCTTTTGTTCACTACAATCGAGTGCTGTTTTCTCAATCGTGCGGAATGTTTATCACATGGCAGCAAACATCCCCATTCGCCACATTATTCTTGTTCATGGCCTGTCTTCTAGCTAATGTCTGTTGGCTAGCAATGTAACGAACCCTCAATACTGACAATCAGCATATGCAAGCTCACACCTCCAACCATGCCACCTGACCCCCTCCCCCGTCCCGCCCCTCCCCTGTCCGTGCCCCGCCGCTTCAGATCAGGAAAGTCCCCCCGCTCCCCCACCGCTCTGCTCAACAGCGCAAACAATACGGTCACGCGCCACGGACGGCGTCAAACGTTCACACCCGACCACGAGCGGGTGACGAGGCATATCGCGTGACCTTGACAGTGACCTCCCCAGAAGGGTGGAGTCGGGGGTCAAAGGGCACGGCAGGTGTGTGCAGGACTGGCGTCTCGAGTATTCAGTGGGGTCTAATTTATGACACGAATGACTGTGTGTATAGCGTGCGTCGGCATAATGGCTGATGAAAAACCAACGGCTGATTAAGTAAGTGCGAAGTCTTTGGAATGTAGGTATTCAAACGAATTTCAGCCCAGACCCCAACGCATAGCAAAGAAAAGATTCACGAAACCCAACGGTCACCTCTGAATAATAAGCTGCATTAAACCGTGCGCCGATGGGTTATATCATATATGACCCACGTTCCACTGGGCATCGAGAATCTGCATACCCTGCTCCACCTTATTCATTTATCTATTCACTTGTCTGACAAATGAACAACAAACAAGCTAATTATCAATTAAATAATGACCTTGTACCTTGTACCTTGTAGAATACGAGCTGTTTGAGGTGTTCTACACCTGTTTTGCTCGCTCTTTGTTTGAATTTCTTAATCTTCTAAGTAGTTTAACCGTGATTTTTTATCATGTAGCAAGTATCATTGTTATAATTGGCTCTTGACTTCTAAAGATGCCTGTATTTTTCTCTTGCCCATAGCTTGTCTAACAATGATTTAAACTCGTTCAGTGATGGGGCCATTACAACCTCTGCAGGTAGAGAATTCCAGTCATTAATGACTCGTATGCTCCAGTGATTGCTTCTTGCCCTCGATTGGGCATGGGGCTTTGCGACCTTGAGCGGGTGACCTCTTGTAATTCTACATGTGGGCTCAGCAAAGAAGTTTTCCCTTGGCAGATCAAGCTTACTGTGCATTACCTGGTAGCATAATATAACATCGCCTCTTCTTCTTCTATATTGGAGTGAAGGAAGCCTTAGAATTCGAAGACGTTCACTGTACGGCAGATCACGTATGTGGCTTACCAACCTTGTAGCCCGCCGCTGGACCCTTTCCACCATCAACTGGTCTTCTTTATTGTGAGGTCCCCAGATAGCGTTGCCATATTCAAGCAGAGGCCTTACCAAAGTCTTGTATAGGAGCGGAAGGGTCTGTGAGTCGATGTTGGCAAATGATCTGCGTATTGCACCAAGCACACGGTTAGCTTTTTTAACTGCTTCTGCTGCTTGAGTTCTGAATTTTAGCATTTCATCAATTGTGACTCCCAAGTCTCTTTCTTCTGAAACTTGCTGCAATGGGACGTCATTTACAGTGTATTTTTGCTTGGCATTGTTTGTTCCTAGATGTAGGGACTTGCACTTTGATGTGTTAAATGGGAGCATCCATTCTTTTGACCACATCTCAAGAGCATGAATATCTGCTTGAAGTGACTGACATTCCTGTTTGGACCCAGAACAGCCATATAACTTGGTGTCATCTGCAAACATGCGAACCTTATTTTTCAGCATGGTGGGAAGGTCTGCAACGTAGAGAAGGAACAAAGTCGGACCGAGGACTGTCCCCTGCGGAATGCCACTAAGTACAGGTGCCCACTCAGACTTGACTCCATTTACAACGACTCTTTGTTTTCTTCTTGTCAAGAATGCCTCAAGCCATGCTAGAACTTGGCCTCTTATACCAAAACATTGAACCTTCTTTAGCAGTCTTTGGTGTGGAACAGAATCAAAAGCTCTTTGAAAATCACAGTAAATCACATCTACAGGACGTCCTTCATCTAGTTGTTTAGTCCAGTCTTCAAAGCATGTAAGAAGCTGACTAATGCAGGAACGACGTGGTAGGAATCCGTGTTGTTCGTCACATAGCTGCTCGGTTTCTTGTAAGTGTTTTATAATTGAATCTCGCACCAATGACTCGCAAACTTTGGATAAAACTGAGGTTAAGCTGATCGGTCTGTAGTTGCTTGGGTCATGCTTGTCGCCTTTCTTAAAGATAGGCACAATCTCCCCTATTTTCCAGTCTTCTGGAACCATCCCCTCCACTAAAGACTTGTTGATCAGGACACACAGTGGGAAGCTGAGTGGGCCTGCAAGGTCTTTAAGTATCTTCGGGTGCAAGCCGTCAGGCCCCGGTGCCGCCGACGGGTTCAGCTGACGAAGTTTGGCTTCAACTAAGCCAGGAGTAACACTGATGTGATCCAGTACTGAACCAGTCCATGTTGATGCAGGATGCGGTATCGATGACAGATCCTCAACCGTAAACACACTGGAGAACACTTGGTTTAAGATGCTTGCTTTGCTGCCATCATCTGTGATATCAGGCTCAGCTCCGTGATTCATCCGCAGGTTGGCAACTCTTGCCTTTGTCTTTGTTCTGCTGCTAACGTAATGCCAAAAGGCTTTCGGGTTTTCTTTTATATTTGCAGCAAGCCTTTTCTCGTATGAAAAACGAAGCGACCTAGTCAAGCAGCGAAGGTCATTTCGGGATCTGACGTAACGAGCATAACTTTCAGAGTCCTGATGAAGTACGTATCTGAGCCACATCTTTTGTTTCCTGTTCTTCATACAAAGGGCTTGTTGGTTCATGTATATGTTGCGATGTTGGCCAAACGACTTTTTGACCGGAACACAAGTGTCAATGGCATGGCGGAGTTTCGTAATAAAACAATTGTAAAAAGCATCAGCGTCGATAGAGTTCATCTCAGTCCATGATGTACTACACAGCATTGCCGTCATTTTTGGCATGTCAGCCTTATACAAGACTCGCTTGTTGACAGAACTACGTTCTGGGGCAGAGTAGCATTCAAGCTGAAATTCCAGCATCACATGGTCGCTGCAACCCAAACCAGGTCTCGTTCCCAACCATTTGACCATATTCTCTTCATTGGAAAACACTAAGTCGAGCTGACTTGGGACAGTTCCTTGCCGAAACCTTGTAGGCTGCAGCACGTGCTGGTAGAGATAGCAATCTCTTACGACTTCTAGAAATTCGTGACTGTAATGGTTGCGTGGAGCTCTGCTGAAACCTAATTCCCAGTCTATATCACCCATGTTGAAATCCCCCACTATGAGCAAGTGAGACGGATTCGCTGCCTCTACTTCCCGAAATAGTTGATTGAGCTGCTTGGTGTTTGATGCATCCGTCGACGGACTTCTATAGATGCAGCCTACTAGCAATGTATCATTGCCAGCAAGTCCAACTTCAATCCATAATTGCTCTCTGAAGTTCGTCTTCGGATAGTATTCCCCGACTTTGAGGTGTTCGGCACAATATATCATGACACCTCGGAGTCCACTGGCTCCCAGATCAGACTGGGCTGGAGAGAAATTCAGGTGCATGGTGTATCTTGGGATTTGAAGAAAAGCAGGATTAATAGGTACAGTTTGCGCTTTAGGGATAACTTCTGAAATACAAATTATGTCCGGCTCATTTCCTGCGATTTCCATGCACAGCTCATCCCTTTTGTTAAGAAATTGATCCGCATTTGTGTAAAGTATATGGATCACTTTGCCGAATGATCTGGTTTTACTTGACTGACATCATAAGGCACGAGGACGACTTCCATCAGCAGCGCCAGCTATGCACCTTCCAGACGACGTACGTGACACTTCATCACAGTTAGAAGGATGATCACTTCCCATCGATGTTGTCTGTCCATTGGTGGTTCTTGGTTGGAGCTGTCTTCTCGTACTGCTTTGTACAATTCTTCCTCTTTGAATGACTAGGTTCAGCTCGCCACCAGCTCTCCTTCGGGCTAGCTCATCACGCAGTTGTTTTCCCTCCGCTCGCTCCTGTGCTGACAGATCTGGGTTAATGAATATTCTTGGAGAAAACCTGCAGTGCTTCAGCTGACTGGCTTCGCGTAGAATATCCCATTTGTTCGCCTCACTCTCGAGCGTCACTATTAATAGTCGTGGCCTAGTGTCCTGCCGCTTACCAGCTCTGAAACACCGCACGGGTGTCACGATCAGATGCAGCTCTTCGCGTACGACCTCGGTAAATTTGGTCAGATCATCTTTCATTCTGTCTCTGCCAGTCTCGCTTGTGGATTCCGGCAAGTTGAAGACAACCACGTTTTTCTTTCGCTTTTCTCTATCTAGATGCTCATCAAACATCGCGACGATCTGCTGCCGTGTCGCTGCAGAATCCTGCTCTTGTGTCTTGGAAATGTCCTGCTGGGGTCGAGTAATCGCTTTTGAACCAAATGCGGCACGTTCATCAGCTGACTCTTCCGTTCCCATGCGATGTACGACGTGCGAAGCTGGTCGTTGAGTGGTCTGTTCCAGGCGGCCTACCTGGGCCGATAAGTCACTTACATTTGCAGACATCTTGCGCAGCTCATTTGTCATGGACTCTAGCCTCGCGCCCGTAACGTCAACAACGGCGTCACAGAGTCCAGACACCTGGGCGATGCAGGAGAGCTGACTGTCGTTGTGTTTTTCTATCATATGCTCCAGCATTTTTGCTTGGCTTTGCACTACTCTTTCTAGGTCTTGCTGTCCGCGCTGGATAGCCTCAGCTACCTTTGCTTGTGTTTCTATAGCAATCTTCAGCTGATGTTTGTGATCGTGCAGAGACTGACTAACAACGTCCATCTCATCTATCAGTGCCACTGTTGGAGTTAACTTCTTTTCCACTTTGCAATCACGTACTTTCTTCTCCACTTTCGTGACAGGTGTGTCCAAAGTGACTTTGCAAGTATCGCAAATCATGGGTCCATTTTCTGTGTCAGGAATGTCACAAGAAGTCCCAACACTGATCATGTGCTGCCTTATCTTGTTACGGTGTTTTCTTCTGCTGACACGAACCCACTCGTTACTGGATGGGTCGTACCCAGAGACTGAGCAGTCAGAATCTTCAGTTCCGTCTGAACTGATCATGGTATTCCCCCGTTGACGTCAGAAGAGCGAAGGGAGTGCTTAGCTTAAAGCACGCGATCAACAACGAAAAATCGAGCAATGTAGGCGAGACTCGACAACTCGAAATTGATGAATTTTACTGAAAATATTATACTTTTCAAAAGCTTATATCTTTATCACTTTACATATTCAGTCATTCAAAATATCACAAAATTATGCCACGTTAAATTACGAGCACTTCGATATCATTTTTTATGCACAAAGCTGATCAGTTACGCGAAACGGGCAAAAGATAACGGGACGATCAAAAACACGTCCGACCTTTACCGTATTGAGTAAGTAGTGACCGTATTGATAAGTAATGACGACCGAATATTTTTTTAGCGGACCTAATTTAACACCGCATTGGTATATTGCTACCATATGATATAAGAACACCTTATGCCCTGTTTTGTAGTCTAATATATCCACAACAGGCGAGGGCAGACTACCAGATAAGGTGCGTGATGCAAAGATCCTCTCCCTTGGGCGTACGGGTGATCAGACCCGGGCCCCGCCTCAGCCAGTGGAAGCAGTGGAGCACGATTATAAAATCGTCTGCGATGCAATAAATATAACAACAAAAATATAATGAAACGTCCTATGTATTGTCGACAAATACATGAGCAGGTCTAAGTAAGTCCAAAACACAGTCAATGTAGCAATATATATCAAAGGCAGACAAATGCATGAAGTATCAAACCGAGATCACATGCACGCCGCGACAGCATTATCCTGAGATACACTAACACTAGCAGCCTCACACTTCAGGAGCCTACAGCCAAACGGTGCAAACACTGATTGTGACGCGAAAAAAAAAAGAGAAAAAAAAAACTACAGTTCCGTAGAAACGGACGCACTTTTCAGAAATGCTAGCGGAACAGTCAAAGTGCGTCATAAGCTCGTGCCATAAGACTAAATCGTCGATAGGTCCGCAAGACTAGGCCCATTCGTTTACAAACGAAATATATAGCGCACCCAGGCAGAGGGTATACAGAGCAGTTTCGAAATAATCATATCCTACTGTCGTCAATTAAATAGGCCACTCAGTAGAGGCTACACGGCTGATGAGACTGCGCCCTCGGCAGAGGCTACAAAGCTGTTCGTAACTAAATGCACACGGGGTATACCGTGTGAACTCGACAGTACTCGACAGGCTGACGAGACGGTACTCTTGGCAGAGGCTTTTCTCAAGAAGACAGCACTGAGCACTCATATCAGAAACTACAAAACCCACAAATCATCACACGTCCACTTCTACATACTAGTATCACTTATATCCACATGACGTGTCCACCCACGTCCTCCACACGTGTCCACATGATGTGTCCACCCGTGTCCACCCACGTCCTCCACACGTGTCCACATGCGTCCACCTCCCGTGTCCACCCACGTCCTCCACACGTGTCCACATGCGTCCACCTCCTGTGTCCACCCACGTCCTCTATACGTGTCCACCTGTGTCCACCTCCCGCGTCCACCCACCTCCACACGCGTCCACCTCAGGCGTCCACCTCTATGGGCGGCCCCGTGAACGGCATCTTGCAGAAGGGACACAGTCCGTCTCCCTCCTCGTGGATTTGTCTCAGACATGCGGCACAGGCGCCGGTGTGGCCACAGGGCCGAGCAGCGGCCCGGCGGACGGCACGCCACGGCCGCAGGCACATACGACACTCCTGGAGGGGGGGGGGGGGACGGTACAGTGACAGGCACATACGGCACTCCCGGAGGGGGGGGAGAGACGGTACAGTGACAGGCACATACGGCACTCCTGGGAGGGGGGTACAGTGACAGGCACAGGCGGCACTCCTGGGGGGGGGGGGGGGAGGCGGTACAGTGACAGGCACATACGGCACTCCTGGGGGGAGGGGGAGGGGGGGGGGAAGGGTCAGAGTGATATACGGTACAGTGACAGGCACAGACGGTACAGTGACAGGCACAGACGGCACTCCTGGGGGGGGAAGGGTCAGAGTGATATACGGTACAGTGACAGGCACAGACGGTACAGTGACAGGCACAGGCGGCACTCCTGGGGGGGGGGGAAGGGTCAGAGTGATATACGGTACAGTGACAGGCACAGACGGTACAGTGACAGGCACAGGCGGCACTCCTGGGGGGGGGGAGGGGGGAGACGGTACAGTGACAGGCAGAGGCGGCACTCCTGGGAAGGGGGGGGGGGGAGACGGTACAGTGACAGGCACATACGGCACTCCTGGGGGGGGGAGGGTACAGTGACAGGTACATACGGCACTCCTGGGGGGGGGGGGGAGGGTACAGTGACAGGTACATACGGCACTCCTGGGGACGCAATTGGGGCTCGTATAGAATGCTGCGCTTAGTGCACATACAATCTTTTAATCAATTGGGGTTGATTCTGACAGATGCTAGATATTCAATTAAACATACAAGTCGTTAGTGATTTAATCGGCGACTGGTAAAAGAGAGCCAGCTCAGCGTATATATCGCACCCTGTAATTGATTTTGAAAACTCAGCATCATAAGTAGAGGTTTGTGCCGAACTGGAGATTCCCGAGCTCTCCCAATTCCACGCCGGCTTGGCTTCGGAGCCGCAACAGGCGGCCGAGGTCAATGTCACCGCGAGGGCGGCGGCGGATTTGTTGCGCCCGGGCACCCCCAGCTCGGCACAAAGTTCCACCTTTGTTCAGAATCATAAATCATCTCTGCCTCTCCAGTTTAAAACTACATCTCTGTAGGAAGTATCATTAGAATATATGACCTTCTCCTCGGAAAATGACCAAATGAATGAAAATGATTATTTATTGATGAATTGATGATATTTCGGTCACAGACCTTCGTCTAAATCGAATTCGTTAAATCGTACAAGGCAAAAGTAGCGAGTGAAATGCGCAACAATTGTCGACTGCCTGTAGAAAGTGAAAAATTCAAAATTCGTTTGTCTCGTGGTCGTCATACAGGGCTAACATCACATTTCGAGGTTCGCATCGCTTTCGATCGTAAAAACGTATCGATATCAAATCGTACAACAAAATCGAACAACAAAACATCAACAAAACATCTGATCATACACCCTAAAGATACCATGCACTTAAAAAGCAAAAATATAGCTACGCCCTAAAAGGTACACATGAGCTATCACGAATGCTATCACATAAAAGCTATCACATGAGCTATCAGCGATGCGAACCTCGAAATGTGATGTTAGCCCTGTATGACGACCACGAGACAAACGAATTTTGAATTTTTCACTTTCTACAGGCAGTCGACAATTGTTGCGCATTTCACCCGCTACTTTTGCCTTGTACGATTTAACGAATTCGATTTAGACGAAGGTCTGTGACCGAAATATCATCAATTCATCAATAAATAATCATTTTCATTCATTTGGTCATTTTCCGAGGAGAAGGTCATATATTCTAATGATACTTCCTACATTTATCATGCTCCTCGCAGCAGCTCTCAACGATATACGAAACTACATCTCTGTAATTTAATTGAACAGCGTGGCAACATTACTGAGCCATTCCACGGTCACCCACCGATGTCGGCGCCGGTGTCAGCTCCACGGGTCGGGCGTGCTCCTCGCCCCTGGCCCGGCAGACTGCGGCCGCGGCGGCCGCCGCCGCTGCCGCCACACCGAGCTGCGGAGCTGGGTCGTCACCAGAGTCCAGCTCCTGCGGGGAGGAGGGGTACTCTTAGGTGGGCCGGTAGCTAGGGGAGGTGATCGGTCTGCTACATCGACGGTTATCGACGGGAAATTAGCTGATTAGACGTCATAAGCGTTGTTCGCAAAGTCAAACTCATAATATATCGGGGCTCATTACTAATGCGACCCTCCCCCACTACTGACTTCAGAGATCATACTCCTTCAATTATGGACAAATGACTAAAAATGTGCCGCAAACGGCCTAAGAGAACCGTTTTCGGTACTCCCTCTCACCAATTAATACGCACATCAACAGTCAACACTTCCACCACAGCATCAGACCATACAGTGACCAGGAAACCAGCAGTGACCATACCAGTTCCCATCACCTCACCTCACCGCACCCACTCCTCTCCACACCGGACCCACTTGTCCAAAGACCATCCTCTCCAGAGCCTCTATCCGCGCCGCGAACAGCACGGCAGCTGCGTCCAGATAGGCGTCCAGCGTGCAGAGTCCCTGGTCCACAGCGAACGAGAGCTGCCGGAGTCCCTCGCGGGCAGGGTCCGGGTCGGCGGCGGCGTGCGGAGAGCCCGACCGGCCGGCGCGGTCTATTACCTGGGGGGGGGGGGGAGGGAGAGATTTGAGGTAAAGTAATCTTGGATTTGAGGTTAGGTGAGACTGAGAGCCTAGGCAGAGAGGGATGAGGCAGTGGAGCACGGCGGAGAACAGACATGAGGGAGATGGATGAAAAACGAATAGGTGTGTGGGGTGCGATAGGTGACAAATAGAGCACGAAGAAGTTACCGGCGCAAGCAATGAAAAGAAATTTTTCGAAAGAGGCCTCGATGATATTTTGGCTGAAGAGAAAAAGGAACAGTTGCGGCCTGCCGCGGGGCTTGCCACGGCGAAACGCAACACACAAAAACACTGCATATTCAAAGCGGGACTTGTTTGAATAACTTTTATCAGTTTGTCACAAACATGGCCAATGCCTATTCCATTTCACAGCATTCGCCAGTTCCTTTCGTTCCGTCCCGCTCCGCACTCTATTCTAAATGCATCCAATCATGCTGTCCTGTCCTACCTTGTTCTAATATACTTCATCCCTCCGCTCCCTCTCTCGTTCCCCTCCTCACCGCGTTAATATGCCGGACGAACATCCAGAAGAGCGGGTGTTCGATGAGGATCTGGCCCTGCAGCTCCGTGTAGAGCCCCTGGACGTCCGTGGTAGAGCTCAGAGAGGGCGAGTCGAGCTCCGAGAGCCGGTCGGCCGGAACTGAACGCCAGCGCTGCTGTAGGTACTGCGTCAGGCGGACGGTGCCGGGCTGGGACTCCAGCGGCTGTGGGGAGGGGGAAGGGGTAGTTACTGACACTACAGGACTACTGTGTCAGGCGGACGGTGCCGGGCTGGGACTCCAGCGGCTGTGGGGAGGGGGAAGGGGTAGTTACTGACACTACAGGTACTGTGTCAGGCGGACGGTGCCGGGCTGGGACTCCAGCGGCTGTGGGGAGAAGGAGGAAGCGCGGGGGTGTTACCGAAGGTCTAAGCTGTTACACTCGCCTCAAACGGGTCACGCCAGAATGAACATCAGGCAGCCGCGGCTGCGCCGACACAAATAGAATAGACCAAAGGCGTTTTTATAACCGTGCGTGGATCAGATTGAGATAGATAAACATATATCAAATAAGCTGTAAGAAGTTTGCAAAGCGAAAAATATTACGACAAAAGATACACTTCACGTTGGTAAAGAGGGGGAAAGGACTTCGTCAGCGAGTGAATATTGTGCAAGTAAGAGTGAGCGTGACAACAATTGATCACAGTGTGCAAGTAACAGTCCGGCCTCTACGCACCTCAGCGGGCGCGTTGTACAGCAGGTGGCCCCAGGCCACTTCCAGGTGTCTCTCTGCCACCATGGGCATAATGAGCAGGCTGCGGGCCCACCGGCCGAGCTCCGTGTCTCCCTGGGACCGGGTGTACGCGGCCTGGAGGTCACAGGCGCGGAGCTGGAAACCGAAGGGCGTGGTCAGTGGGGGATAGATACGCTCGAAATGGCAGGTGTGTAGTTGGCTTTCCGCCTTTGTGATTGACATTGAGAGCATGAGAGCCAGCACAGCTAGAAGACTCCAAACCAGGATATGCGGGAATAAAAAAGAAAATGTTTCATTTCAACAGGCTCGCAAATCGTTGCGGTGTTCGGCATGACCTCTTCCATATTCTAATAACGATTTGTACAAAATTGTAGCAAACAATTACCTGATAAAATGCCACCCTTCTATCCACTGCAACAAACCCACTACCACTTCATTCACACATTACTTCCCTCCCCCCCCCCCTACCGTACCTTCTCCAGGACGGCTCGCGCGTAGTGCAGCCAGCAGCTCTCGCGGGGCACGGCCGGCCAGACAGCGGCCGCCGCCTCCCGGAGCTCCGTCTCACTGTCCGGCACCACCAGCCGTACGGCCGGCCGGCCCAGCCGCTCCGCCATCCTCCTCAGTAGCTGCTCGTACAGAGACCAAGCTGAGCTCGTCATCAGGACGTACCAGCCGGGCTGCCGGGGCCCGGGTCCACAGCTGACCAGTACCACTAGAAGCTGGGTGAAGAGACGCGGTACGAACCGGCGGAGTACCTCAGCCTGGAGCTCCAGCGGCTCGGAGCTGTCGGCCGCAGAGTCCAGCACAGAAGGCATGTGGAACGCGATAGCAGTCTGGAATATAGAGACGCGGAGGTCAGAGGGGCTGGTGAGCCGGGGAGGGAGGTGATGGGTGCCGTATCAGAACAACTGTAGAAACTGAGACAGTCACTGAGCGTCGATTTCAGTTTGGATTGATTCCGATCATGGAACAGAAACAAAATAGCACCCGCCAAAACTATAGAACTATAAACAAAGATAGGATATACCACTGATTGCTATTAAATTATTATGCATAAGACCCAAAAAGCTACAATAATATACCTCGTGCAACTCCCAACGCAAGTCAGCCCCTAAACCACCCACCCGCCCCACCAAGCGACCCCTCCGACCTTCCCCACACTCCACAGCACTCACCTCCTCTCCGACACACAGACTGAAGGCGTGGTGTCGCCTCTGCATCTCCCCTGCGGCCGACAGGGCCTCCACGGCGTCGGCTGGGGTCAGCGGCAGCGCCGGCGCCTTGGCCCGCCGCCGGTGCCGGCGCAACATCTGTTGTACGGAGGAGTAGGAGAGCGAGGGGCCCCCCGCGTCCGCCACGGCCGCACGGTAGATGTCCAGGTTGGAGCGCTGCCCGCCGTCCGTATTGGCCATCTGGCGCAGTCGGTTCGCCGCGGCCATCGCCTGTGGGGCATGATGATGATGATGATGATGATTTGGGGGTGTAGGGCGCCCGAACTGCAGTGGTCATTGGTGTCCAAATATCATATCACAAAAAACTCAAGTAAAAAAATTAAAGCAAGGGGAGAAAAACAGCAATCTGTCAGAGATACTCCCAATTATTCAACAGCTGATACACGGCCTGGGCGGTACAATATCTCCCATCTCCCCCACCCGGTGGCGACCCTCCTCTCCCCGTCTCCTGTAGATCCCCTCCCTTCCGTCCCAGTCGGTACCCCGCTCTGTGACCTCACCTCCAGTTCCTTGCCGACCGTTTCCGGGGGATGGTTATGTGGCCGACAGGTAGTGAGCTCTGTACCGCTGGTCCGGGCAGAGCCACTGCACTGGGCCGACTTCGTAGCCTGAACACACCTGGCGACAGGACAAGGGCAGGACATTTAACACACTCCACGACTCAACTCTCACCAAGGCACACTGCACTCTAAACGACTCAGCTCTTGCATGGCAGAGAAAAGGCACAGGGCACATGTGACATTCAGGATACAGACTCCGCCAGGGGCAAGGGTGTAACCCAATTTGAACGATTCAGCCCCTGAATTCAGATACTATAGTTTGTTTATTGGGGCTTTAGGACGCGCCGACTACCAAGGTCATTTAGCTCAGATATTATAGCATGGACAGCGCGTGCTGGATTATGGATATATTACTGTATGAGCCCGAATGGTCACTTGTCAACCGGATAAGTTACGATGGTGGGGTAAAGTCTTATCAGGTGACATTACGCGATGCATTACGATAAAAATAAACGATAGGCGATGATCTTAAGCATTTTTCATGTATCATTTATTGCATTGACCAAATCATGAGCATATTTGCTGCGGAGAAGCAGCTACCCGAACCACAACAGCATATTGAAATGGGGTCCAAACTCCAAAGCGACAGCTAACAAATGCGCGGGCCGCGGAGACAGGATAATTAGGACCTGGGGCACCTGACCACCAGTACCGCACTTTAGATTTGTGACGCTGACGGGTCCCAGTGCCCCAAAATGTGCTGATTTGGGTTAGCAACAACATCCAATTGAATACAATTTTAAACTTTAAACAATCAAACAATTTTAAACATCTCTAATTTCTAAAGCAATTTTTCACTCAATTTTTACCGAGAAAAATATTTGCATGGATGGTCGTTTTACCTCGTACAGTTTGCTACACTTAAATATAAATACATGCCATTGATCCCTTTTCCGCTCTTTTTTAGCCCTATCTGACTGGCAACCTTCCACTCTCATCCCCTTTTGGAGATGAATTTCCATTCCGACACCCCAGCCAGAATACAGTTATGGGCCACTGACGGTGCCCTGCAGCACACCTGAGGAAGGTGACGGCTCCGGTCCGCTGCCTGGGCGAATACACGTGCCCGTCGTCAGCGATGAACTTCCGCGTGCCGGCGCGACGACCCTCCACGATCCGGAAACCCATCACACGGCGAGCTGGAACGGAGCAATCGATGAATACCGACACCCGACCAAATACCAGTCAAAACCACAGGGAAACAAAAAACACCGAACCAGCTCGGAAATTGAGAGAAATATCAACTTTTTGCCATTTCAGAACTTCTTAAACGTTAGTAAGCATTCACAATACCACCAAATAATTAAGATTTAAATACCAAACACCAGCTTGGTTGGTGGTGCTGGCATCCATTTGACATCTCCAGGCCTAATAAGTAAACAACACATAATCATAGTCAACCTACATGATGCCTGCTGCTGTAACAAATTATATCTTACGCCATGTACAAATGAGAACACATTAGCCTGCCGGCAAGAGGACAGCTTTTTGAAATTATAAGAACCAAAACACAGCGCATGAAATAAGACGCATCTGACATCCCACTGCCTCGAGCGCAGTAACAGACCTCTATAAATTGCTGACCATAAGTGCACCGGTGAATTCATTTGGTGAAACCAGCTCCCCGTAACTACCTTCTACAACTGAAGCGTCCATCAATTCACCAGCCATGGCTTCACCTACGATGGTTTACCTGTTTACCAGATCCTGTAGATTTACCTGACGTTACCAGCGCCGTGTATTTACCATCTGTTACCATTGCCCGTGCATTTACCTTCTGCGGGCGGCCGCGCTGGCAGGCTTCTCCGGCCCCGACGAGAGGCCGAGACCCGCGCAGCATTCGATTCACCAGCTGGGAAAAACAGCCTCAGTGAATACAAGCCACACAGAAACTACCAGTATATCAGGATACAAGTGCCGCGTGAATACAGAATGAAAACTGCGCAGTCTTTCGCAAATCCACGGCGTCATCTAACAAATTCATGTTCTATAGAAGATTCCCTTGTCTTTCAAACATTGTCAGATTTCAGCAGAAGGAAACACTCGACAAAGGTTGATGAACAAAAATGTTATTCAATTAATCTTGTAAAGAAGTTCATAAAATTATAGATCGAACTAAGCGGCCTGGTCTTTGCCCACAAATCACTACCTGCGGAGGGACTGGACGTTCCGTCGCCGTCCGTGGCTGGCTGGCCTTCCTGAGAAAATCAGAGATATAAAAGTCAGTAACTGCGTTTTACGGGAATAAATCCGTAAAAATAGTCATCAAGGAAAAAATATCAAATAAATATTCAAGCTAGCCTCCATTTAGATACCTAACGGAAGGTCGTGTTTATATCGTTATATCGTTCATAATTTCTCACTTTACGAAGCATGCAGACGCGAGAGCTTCCATCTAAAGGTGAGTGTATTCAATAATTAGGTAGCATCCTAACAATATGGGGATCGACCTCGTTTGGCTTTTTCTCTACGAATTCTACCAGACTTACCGCGCCTTCCCCGCCGGTCAGCGCCGCTCCCTGGCGTTCCTCTAACCGCTTTCGATGTCGGACCAGCATCTGCCGCACGGTGCCGAAACACAGCGTCGGGGCGTCCGGCCCCGCCTCGGCCTGCACCTTCTCGAATATCTCCCGGTTGGTGAGATGGTCTCCTTCGCGGTCTACCAGCTCCCGCATCTTGACAATCATATCGGCGGCCTGGAGAGGTAGTTGAGGGATAGCTGATGGACATATAAAACAGATGAGGGACAGTAAGGACAGTCCCCATATCTTCACAGTGCAGAAACGCCTGGGAGAGGAGAGCTATGATTGGGAAATAGCTGATGAATAGATGGATGACACTATTACACGCCGGTCGTCAGGTCAATCTTGTCTTGGTCCAGTTAAATGACAGTCCAGGGTAATACAGTTGTAGTTGAAGACAGACTAACAACAAATGAGGGGAAGTCGAGGGTTAGTTCAGGGACAGACACACAACAATTGAAGGACAGATGAGGGCTAGTTGAGGGACAGACTGAGAAAAGTCGAGAGAGTCAGTTGCAACGGAAAGGCCAATGGCAGATAAGGGACAGAAGAATGCTAGCTGAGGAGGAACGGTCAATAGACATCGTCCCTGGAGCTTCATCCCTAGTTGTCTGGTAAGCGGCAGGTTTATCCCACCATGATTGACTAATAATGGACATAGGGCACAATATCTAACTACCCTGAACTTACTAATTTCAATGCGTCGCGGTTCATTACTCCGTTCTATAACGGTTTGTAATTAATCAGTTGAAAAATTCCCAGTCTATCTCTCTATATAATACACATGTACTGCGGCGTGCGTCGCGTCGGTCTTCCGCGCCGCCCTGCCGTAGCCTCTGTGACCTGTAACCTCTGTGACCTCTGTAGTCTGTGACCCCTATGACCCTTGTGACTGTGACCTCTAACCTCTGTGACATGGTGACCTCTGTGACCCCTGTTATCTCTGTGACCTCTGTGACTTGATGACCTCTGTGACCTCACCTGTATCTCTGTGTCGACCGTCTCCGGCGGGTGGCTGTGAGGAAGTAAGGTGGTGAGCTCGGTACCGAAGATCCGGGCAGAGCCATTACACGACCGCACCTTCACACACCTGGGGACACAGACGATTAGTCACTGAGCCAGCCCCTTTGGAAGTCGATGTTAGGATATTGAGAGGTTATGGTCGGATCAGACTGATGACCGGTACGCCCCAGCCGAGCTAGTCTATGGGAAATGCACCAGGGGTGGTGGGAACTGGAAGCCGCCTCGGCACCCAAGCAGTATGACTGATGGGGGGTTGGGACCTTCAGTCACCGGCTGCCTGGGGGGAGGGGGCTATATCAGCACCCGGGAAGCATGACTGATTGGGGGAACCTTCAGTCACCAACTGTCTGGGGGGGGGGGGGGGGCTATATCAGCACCCTGCGGAGAGTATGACTGATTGGGGGACCTTCAGTTACTAACTGTATGATGGACTAGGTAGATAACTATCAGAGTAGCGGGTGGTGGTAGGTGATAGAGATGTCAATCGGATACCAACTTTTTGGTATACCGATACCAGTATAACGCCTTTTGGGGCGACTAACGGAGCGAGCGAGAGGGTGAGCCTTGCACGTGCGAAATTTCGAGGGGGTACCTCCAAGTGACTTGTGCACGGCACCCTACTAACCGGTCTCTAGCGACGTGCCAAATTTGGGCACAATCGGCCCAGTCGTTCTCGAGATCTGGAAGCGGCACCCTGCAAGTGCGCACGTGCAAAATGGGTCCCAACTGACTTGTGCACGGCACCCTACTAACCGGTCCCTAACTGTGTACCAAATTTGAGCGCAATCGGTCGAGCCGTTCTCGAGATCTGGAAACGACCCCTGCACGTGCGCACGTGCAGCAGCACCCCAACTCTGGCACATGGATATGCAGTGCCTAGTGGGTGCCTACCTACATGCCAAATTTCAGCGCAATCGGCCAAGTAGTTACCGAGACATTGCAACAATTACAAAACGGACACCTCTTCGTTTTGCACGTGGCACGTGCATAAGGGGTCACCCACATGCATCGGGAATAGTCCAATACTTGGTAGAAGGAATGAAGCTACCCTACAAAAATTACCGCGTGTAAATCGGTCAAGTGGTTGCTGAGATATAAGCGTCGCAGAATCGTGACCACGGCCGGCCGGCCGGCCGGCCGCTCATACTCAGAAATTTCCGTTATTCTACGTAAGACTCCGCTCGCTTCGCTCGCTCCGTAACCAAACCGATACCAACTTGGTTTTTGGTATTTCAATCGTAATGTGTTTGGTATTTTGTTGGTATCATAAACCCTCACTTATGTATACGAGGCTAAGAAATCGGTAAAAAGTTGGTATTTCCCTCATTTTCCCAAGTTGGTTTGGTTTCGGTATTTTCCCGTGGCTTTGGTTGGTATTTGGTTTGGTATCGGTATTCCGATTTTCCGTAATTGACATCACTAGTAGGTGAGTGGCGATACGGATGGGTATAAATTCTAAATATAATTACATGGATAATCAGATGTATGTGCAGTCCACAGCTTAGGTAATGTGAGGTTCTGCCAATAGCAACAGATGGCTTTGACTGACGATTTTTAAAAACGGAGTGATCAAAAGGAAAACAGCAAATTATAAGGGTGCAGCTGCAAGGATAGCTAAATTTCAAATGTCATGGTAGTTCTGACAAAATGTTCCTAAGATACAGATGCAAAACTCAACCACCACTGACACCTCACATTATTTTAGCAGTCGACTGTACACCGGCGGCATACTATATGATTTATTGCGGTACGTTACGTTGACCTCTGTAGCGTACCTCGTATAATTCCCTAGCAGGTACCGAACGCACCTCAGATAGGTGAACGTACTAAGGCGCTGCTTGGGCATGTACACGTGGCCGTCGTCGGAGACGATTTTCCTGCTGCCGGCGCGGCGACCCTCCGTGACCCGGAAACCCATCACGGTGCCCGTCTGTCCCCCTGAAATAGAGCAGAATGTTATTGACCACATATCTTGGTGCCGGTCTGACCGTTTGAAATAGAACAGGTTGTTAGTGACAACATAGTTACTAAACTGTCAGCCTCACCGTCTGAAAAAAGAATAACACATCACAGCGTCGATGTGAGATGTGCCATTTTATGACGTGATTGTTATAAATGACACATCATAGCGCCGGACTAACCGTACGAAATCGAACGGATTGTTATCAGAAATAGGTAAAGCACAGGATAAGCTTGGTAGTACACCGTTCCGTGCTTCTATCCTCAGGATACTGAAATCCTTCTCCTCCACGCCGCAACCCCCTTCCGGGCTGGACAGGCAACTTTATCTCATGCGGGCTGCTCCCTTGGAGCGGCACCGCTGCTCCCGAGGGAGCGCACCCCGAAGCCGGGTGCAGTGAGTACCTTGGGGCTGGGTGGCCTGTCCTCTGGACGGGCTCAGCCCCGGTGACTCACTAGGGTGCCTGTTCAGACCAATGTCTCCCCCTATATACTATCATCCTCCCGGCTCTGAAATGGCCCCATTGGACCGAAAGGGCCTAACCCAACAAAACAAAACAAAAAACTTGGTAGCAGGTATCTGAAATAAAACGTCTCAAAGGACACATACACGAAGGCCTGGTGTCCTTCGACGAGTTATGAAAGCTTAGCTATGCAAAAACAGTTATAAGACAAAGGGTTATGAAAAAAGGCCCGGTGACCTTTACAGTAAAAGTAAGTCAGTAAAATAACTATATAACAATACGGAACCAGCCGTTTCAATAGCTGGGTTTGCTCAGAACGCGGACAGGTGCGCTCCCGTGGTGAGCGGTCGACAAGACGCTTCATCCAGCGGCCCGCGGCTCCACCCGTGTCCGGCGGCCCGCGGCTATAACACCCGTGACCAACCGTCCGTGTACTTACCTGCCGTGGCCAGCTTCCGCAGCAGCTGAGTCCTCTGCCGCTTCCGACGAGAGGCCCTGAGTTTGGCAGCTTTAGCCGCGTCGCCTGGGGATACACACTTAGTGAATAGATGGTCTGAAACTGCTGAGATATGTAACTAGCCACCAGCCAGAGCCAAAGAGAAACATGCCGAGCCTTTAACATGTGGCAATGTTTTACAACAACTACAGAAGACTTCCTCGTTATCTAATTCTTGCCAGCCTTCTCCACAGAACATTATGATGTACAATTACAACATCCATTACGCTAATATTGAAAGACACACGGGTAAAAACAGACTGCTCTTTTACATGGGAAGCGCTAGGTACCTACCCGTTTCTGAAGCCGCCAGCGGGTCTCGCGTCTCCTCGTGGGACGTCGGTTGGGTGTCGGGGACAGCTGAGGGAGAGGACGGTCCGGTGGCGTCCGCGGCTAGCTGGCCGTCCTGGGAAATAAGCGTGGAGGGAACCAAAGAAATTGGGACTAAAAGCGGTAACGAACCATCTAGTCAACGAGACTATATCATGAATAAGACTCAAGATAAGGCATAGCTAAAACAATATCTATTATGCTATCATATCTACCGCGGACAAGGTCATAAATTTAGTTCAAGGGTTTAAAATCAAAGAAGTTTAACAATGAGCACAGGTTTAATGATAAAAATATCTTTTATAATTCCTGCCAAACTTCAAGAACAAAAAGGATGAACTGAATCTTGGAGAAAATCGTACCAAGCCGTTTCCGGGTGACTTAGTTATAACAAAGCCCTGTAGCTATTCTCGGTTTTGTCGAAAGCCAGTGAGTGGCTACAACCCCCCCCCCCCCCCCCCCCAACAGTGATATCAGGACCGAGCCTTTTCCACACTCACCATTAAGATGAGATCGCCCTCGCCGATCGGCGCTGTTCCCTGGCGCTCCTCCACTCGCCGGCGATGCCGTCCAATCATTTGAAGCGTGGAATTGAGAGGCAGGGCCGGCGCGTCCGGTCCCGCCTCGGCCTGGATCTTATCGAATATCTCCCGGTTGGTGAGACGGTGTCCCTCGCGGTCTAGCAGCTCCCGCATCTTGACAGCCATATCGGCCGCCTGGGTAGGTGATTTAAGCGTTACGCTTTTGCACCAATCCTACCTATTTGTTTCACTTTTGCACTTAGTTTGTCTTTTTCTGCTGAAAATAAATGAGATGAGATGAGATGAGGAGACAGAATATGAGGGACAGTTCCGGAAGTTTTACAGCCGTGTTGGCTGTCTCGGGAGGAAGAGGGTACCAGAATAATAATACCAGGATAGACGTGGGTCATTGCATGAGAGTTGGAAAAGGGCCTATAAAAAGTTAAAAGCAGCTGGACTTTGCTGAGGGACAGTTGAGGATTGGCTGAAGAACAGATGAGGGGAAGCAAAGAAACAGTTGAGGGTTAGTTAGGAATAGTTGAGAGGAGTTGGAGAAAAGTTCAGGGACATACAGGGTACGGCAGAGATCTAAGGGTGACACAAAGTACAACTGAAGGCCGGCCGGGGGGGGGGGGGGGGGGGAATATACTCGTGTGGCCTCACCTCCCGTGCCGGAGGGAATATACCCGTGTGGCCTCATTTCCCGTGCCGGGGGGAATATATCCGTGTGGCCTCACCTGCACCGTGCGGGGGTTGGCCGGGGGGGGGGATATACCCGTGTGGCCTCATCTCCCGTGCCGGGGGATATATATCCGTGATGCCTCACCTGCACCGTGCGGGGGTCGGCCGGGTGGTTGTGAGATGTGGTGGTAATCAGCCGGTCACCAGAGATGCGGCCGCTGCCAGGGCACCTGTCCTTGGACGTTAGCGTCCTGCGACAGCTGGGGAGACGAATACGGCAGTGAAGGACTGTCCAAACAAACACCCCCTACCCCCTTCCCCCAGCATAAGCGTCCGCCAGTCTAAATTCAATCCAAAATAGATATCCGCGCACATATTACAAACAAAACAACCGAAGGTTTGTTGTCAATAGTTAAAACACTATTAGTTAGAATTGTGTTTTTCTATTGAAAACAAATCTGCGTTCCCTGACAATTTGGCAAAAGTTTGAGCTCTTGTACGTGTTTTGTTATTCACCGTCTAAGTTTCTCAAAAATGGAATGTCGTGCGCTGCACAATAACTATCATTTATGTAATGTAAAAACCCGCTGCCCGTTCTCACCGTAGATATATCGTGCCGCGGAGCAGGTGCCGCTTGTTGTAGATGAAGCCGTCGTCGCCGATGTAGATCAGACTGCCGGAGCGCCGACCCTCGCTCGTCCGGAAACCGACCGATTCCGCTGGCGAAGACAGGGACAGGGTCAGGGGAGGGTGACCAAGAGGACAAGGTACCCAAATCCGGCTCAAGTTCAACAATCTCATTACCTATGTAATACAATATTCAGTGAGGTATATGCTTAATTTCCAGCACACAAATCACCTTCAGCAAAAAAAAAATATATGTAGGGAAATGTTCATTGGGCGACCCATTGGGCAACAGGGATTAGTAAGCATGAATTAGTAATTTAGCTACATAGTGTCTGTTTCTTTATTGGAGTGCGACATCCACAAAGGTCATTTTGCACCTATCTGCAGAGAGTTGCTTGCAGCTGAGTGCTGACACCTGCCTCCCGGCCCCGCTCGCTGCTGAGTGCTGACCCCTGCCTCCCAGCCCAGTAGGCCCCGGCTGACCGGGACGTCACTCACGGGAGGGTCGACTCCTGCGGCGCGGGGGGCGTCTGGAGCCCGGGGGTCGGTCGGGCCGCCGCCGCTGCTGCACGGGGGACGGCGGAGCTACGGCCGACGAGTCGTAACAGAAATCTGTGGAACACAAAACACAGCCGTGACTACAGAACACCGGAGAATGACAACAAAACACAGCCGTGACTACAGAACACCAGAGAATGGCGACAACAAAACACGACAGTGACTACAGAACACCGGAGAATGGCGACAACAAAACACAGCCGTGACTACAGAACACCAGAGAATGGCGACAACAAAACACGACAGTGACTACAGAACACCGGAGAATGGCGACAACAAAACACAGCCGTGACAACAGTACACCATAGAATGGCGACAGCAAAACACGACAGTGACTACAGAACACCAGAGAACGCCGACAACAAAACACAGCCGTGACTGCAGAACACCAGAGAATGGCGACAACAAATTGTGTTTTATCGTGTTAAATCGTGTTTTAAACACGACAATGACTAAAGAACACCAGAAAATGAGCGGCGAAAAACCAACACCTCATCAACAACAGAAACCCAGGAAATGGTGACAACAGAACACAACTCACCAGCTGATACTCAAGGTACATATATGCGGTGACGGTAAACACCATTGTCTAGCCACCATCGAAATTGCACAATAACCGTATAAACAGCGTCATAATATCCATTTCAATCACCACAATCCTCAGATTGGTAAAACTCCGCACTAATAAAAAACGAATATTTGTCAAGCAGTGCTCTATCTCAAGAGCTATCGAAGAAAGCCAATTAGAACCGCGTCATCTAGCAGATAGGCCGCCCGTGTTTACGTGGTTACTGCTCTGTGTGTTGTGCCTGCCTAGTGCTTGGCTAGAACTACTAGTTATATCCCCGTGAGAGGCCCTGCTCACCTGTAGTGTTCTGTGAGAGGCGTGCTCACCACTGCTCACTGCCTATCAGAGACTATGCTAACCTCATTCCAGCTCTGTCACCTCTGTGCCATCTGATTCCCACCCACTTCCTGCCCTGTAAGAGATGGAGCTCACCCGAGTACTGAGTGCCCGGACGTCGTGCCTGTCTCCGGAGCCGCATTCCGGAGCCAGTGACACGCCGCCCGGACTCCTCCTCTTCCTCCGGCTCATACTCCGGATCTTCCCCTGAATCATCCCCTGATTCATCTTCCAGCTCACTCTCCGGCTCAACCTTTATATCGCCAACTCCCGCGTCGTCTTCAACGTCCATCTGGTCATCGTCTGGAGCCTCTGAAACAGAGAGTTAAGACAGAGTTGCAAACTATTACACATCGAGACATTTTAAAAAAGACATCCTACGACCAAACTGTGTTTTAAGTTATCTATCTAAAAAAATAAATATAGCAAATATAAGAGATAGGATAAGATGCATCAGCAAAATCTGCCAATGCAATACATGACTGCACTTGCTGTGCGGTGTCGAATCCCGCACCTGATTGGGGCGATGAGTCGGCCGGAGTTTCGTCCCGCTCGGCGTCGTCTGAATGTACAGACGCGACCTCCTGTTTGACCTCTGGCAACTCGTCACCTGGCAACACAGAGCACGCAAACCTCGTCTGACGTCCACAACAGGAAACCGACCAAAGGCCAGACACGAAATTGCAGGACAGCTCAATTTTACGGTAATTGGAAATGTGAGGTGCATGCTTGTACGGTTTGCAAAAATAATATGACCATTTCCTCAACAATTTGTGATAAAGACTAGCGAACAGCGACGATTTGGGGCAATTTACAATCACAGTAACAGTTCGGAGTTAAGATGAAGCGATTTATAACAACAGTTCAAGTTTTGAGAGCCTCCCTCCCCACATACCGATTACCGATTACGCTGAACTATTACTGAAGTACGTTTTTTTCAGAATCGGGTCAGAACAAAACACTGATGACATTTTGAGATCCAGACGCATCTGTCTATTTCAGGCACTCACTTGCGTCGCAACGTCGTTTGTAGCTAACAAGAGTAGTTATACACTCAATCATAAACCGAACCACTGCCCCCTCCCCAAATTAAACTTATGTCACATCGACCAAGACAATCAGACGCCTATGTTCCCCGTCAATCCGATTAGAAGCGTAGAGGCGACGACTTTGCTACCGCGGTGTGTCGCTCGTGAATGAGTACGTGTCGAGCCTGGGACGCCATCTTTCTGCGCGAAGGCCATTCCACCCTGAGTCTAATCTAGATGCATGGTAGCCCTGTCTGTTCTACCCCACATCCACTCTATGTAGATGAATGGTATCCCGTCCATTCTAACCCCAATCCACTCTATAATTCGCCTTTTTAAGTTCACCTCTCCTGTGAACATCTTTTTGAGCATAGCAAGAGATTTGCTGATAGAATGACTGAGAAAACTGGTTAGCGCACATTGTATTGAAAATATCAATAGGTAATGTGGTGAAAATATCTTTTCAACGCCCATAAGATATTGTAGCGCTAAACGCCTTGTGCTCCATAAGTTCAATTATACCCCCAACCAATCGTATACAGGGTGTCCCAAAATAACTGGCACACCCTCCTACAACCTTGATTTTGCCCACGGCCAGGTCGCCGAGGCACTGGGCGTGAGTCGCCGCACGATTTGGCGCTGGTTGTCTCACGCGACAGAGGCGGATAGACGCTTGAGAACTAGCCGGGTCACGGCATGCTGAGTTCCGTCAGCCGGGTAGCCTATACTTGCCTCACCTATACTTAGTACTTACACTCCTACTTGCCAGGTGCGCACTCCCATCGAACTGGGCGCACCTCGGGCTTGCACATGTCATGTTTTGCAGTCAAGGCGACGACTGCTTTGGATCAGACCCAGTCTGCAAACTTGCAAAGTATGGCAATTTCGACGAGATCTCGTCGGTGCGGACTTGTTCAGCTGGTGCGGATTTGGTGCGGATTTGGCCTGGTGCGGTGCGGATATGGCTTGGTGCGGTGCGTATTTTGTGTAGCGCGGTGCGGATCTGGCTTGGTGCGGTGCGTATTTTGTGTAGCGCGGTGCGGATTTGGCTTGCCGACGGACATGACGGACCACACGAGATAGATAAGGAAAATCGAAAAGCTTTGTTGGAGCTTCTACCTACATGTGATTCAGTGTGCTCTCCGGTCCAAATGAGTGTGCAGTGGTCAGAACTGGCGCCGGCGGTAGGGTGGGAGGGATGAGCACGGCCGATGGAAGGGACTCGAGATGAGCAGGCCGATGGAAGGGACTCGAGATGTGCACGGCCGATGTGAGGGACTCGAGATGTGCACGGCCGATGGGAGGGCTTGGGGACCACCGCCCCGCCGCTTCCAGCAGTAAACAGGTACAATGTGAACTGTGAAGTGTGAACACTTTATTGGCGAAGCAGCTTAGAACGAGGTTGTTGCGTTATGCAGCATTGAATGAGATGCGCTGATGCGCTGAGATGCGCTGGCTCATGTGTGGGTTCGGGGTTGTCGCCCAATGGTAGGGCATGAGGTGCACAGCCAGTGGCAGGCTTTGAGGACCACCATTTTGCTGTGGCTCAAGTAGTCAAATCCACTGCAAATGATTTGCCTATCAGATCTATTCGACACAACTAATGAGCTAATGAGTGATGTTGAAAATGCTTGCCTGCAACGGGCCCACATTCAAACATTCATATTTTTCCTTTTTATAATTGAGGACTTAACCCGCGCCCCACTGGGGTCTGCGTATAACACGCCCTACTGGGGGGGCTATTCATAGCCCCCCCTCCTAACTCCGAAACTACTGGGCCGATCGTCAAAATTCAAACGGCGTCTGATAGCCCCGGAAAAACTGTCGAGCGAAAACTAATTTCATTGACCTCAAGGTCACCGATGACGTCACAGGTCAGGTCAAAGTAAAAATTATTAGCATTTTGGCTTATTCACGTTTTGGGCTCTGGCCGCCGTCTTACAAGTCAGATCAGGCTCATTTTTGGATCACACACTCGGGGACAGATGCTCTAGTTACCCTGAGGGTACCAAACTTGTACTTTGATTTTCAGGTCAAGGTCAGGTCATCACAGGTCACGAAAATATTATATCATGCGTCGGTCACGTGACACATGTTTTATGGTCCATTTAGGTCAGAGATTTCGAATTTGATGTCGTCTGTGTCATTCGATGTCATTTTGAGTCGAATTTAGCTTATGTTAGGTCATTTTCAGGTCAAAAAAGGTCAAATTTTGAAGTTAAAATTTTTCAATAAAAAAGGTGTCTATTGGATGCAGTTTGAGCTCAGGAACACGATGGTGCTATTTATATTGGCATACGATGTCAAATACGTGCTGAAAAATTGATTTGAAAAATAAATAATTGATAATTTTTTGCAATAATGCTTAAAACTTGGCCATTTTTGAAGATATTTAGCTAAAACTTGCTAGAGTTAGTCATAATAATGCGTTCTATCACATATATTCCGTTTTTTTTCGAAAAGTCAAAAACTTTTTGAAAAAAATGTAAAAATATAAATTTTGGATATTATTATATCAAATTTTCAAAATTTTCAAAATTTCGAAAATCCGAGATAGCAGTTTGATAGCGCAGTCTATTCTAAGTCCTCTCATGCAAAGAAATTGGATCTAGCCAAAAAACTGAGCTCTTGGGAGCGATTGCCGTGGTTCAATGTTTTGCGTCGAAATCGGCCGAACATGACGTCACTCTGACGTCATTTCCGGCCGACCTATAGTAGGTACGAAGTTAAAATTTTGACACAAGGTGTCAAATTGATGCAGCCTAAGGTACTGAAAGTTTGGCGTCGATACGTCAAGCGGTTTGGAAGTTATTGCAGAAAAACGGGAGGGCCCCTAAATAGCCCCCCCCCCCCCAGTGGGGCGCGGGTTAACATGTCGCCAAGCCGTTTCGCTAAATCTCAGGGTCAACGGCGTTGGGGTAACCAGGGTACATAGCACAATAATCACCCTTGATGAATCACCTGGGGTAGGTACTTGTTATTATCCTCACATTGGTGTGACATGCTTTTGTTTGGTTGAGTCATGTCACATGTGGTACTTATTTCTCATTTCAATGAAGATGGTGGGCTTGCGGCTTGTCGTTAATTGAGAGCAGTGCGGATTTAGACTGGCTATTTTTGGCTTCGGTGCAGACTTTTAGGACTAGCAGCCCGCTTTGGCGTGGATTTTCTGGCTCTACATATCTGAAGGGTCGGTACAGATATTTAACTTGCGCCGGTGCGCCTTGCATACTTTGCAGTATGGGATCAGACTCACCAAGCATGCTGGACAGAGCATCTGCCAAGTCCTAGACAGCTTCCCCGCCTCCAGGTGCAGCAGTGGCAGGTCTCTAGGTGCCAATATCTGGAAAATAACTCACAAGTAAGGACTGAGACTTCTGCATCTATCTACATACCATTTATCTCAACCACAGATTGAGCTACTCGAATAACAAAATGTTGATCTGATCATGATAGACATACACCATGGTCATAATTCATGAATTTTCATCAAATTATTTGAAATGCATTTGTTCACTTGACCGCAATCTTGGCCTTTGAGGGCCCTCTGCCGGCCTCTGGGGTCCAACGCTTGCCTATGAGTTCCTCTTTAAAATGGTTAACTGTGCATGTTCATATCTCCAGCAGTTTTCTTACAAATAGCGTTTTTCGTCTACCCGTCTTACTTTTTACGCTTCTTACATCCAACACAAAACAACAGCACAAAAGGCTGTGTTCAAGAGCGTAGGTTGCAACTCCGCAAACACTTGTTGACAACTATTAACGGAGAAGTGGTTGACCAATCGTCATAACAACAAGTAAGTATTACCTTGGTATTACCAATTTCAAACACCATCAGGTGCGCCGAAATTGACTACATTAGTCGTGTTATAGCAATTTTGACGACGTCGATCAATTGACTTTGAGCAGGAGGTTTATATTTGTGAATATCAAATAATATGATATTCGGACGGGGAACGCAATAAGTAATAACTCATAAACCAATAAACCGATTTTTGGGAATAGGACCTCATTCAACTCACCGTTTCTCAAAGCAGATTGCCAGCGATTTTAAGGGACGACGGTGAAAACAGGGCGCCTGGGGCGATTTGATCAAGGTTCGTGAAATTCATGTAACGGAAGTTAGCAGGGATTCAGCAGGGGTTCAGCAGGGATAGACGGCCCCTACGATTTCGCTGAATTTTGGTGGAGAGGTGCAGAATGGTGTCCTCTATCGAAAATCCTAGTGCCAAAATGCGGGGAATCCATCAGGGGGGCCACAAATCCCAAAAAACAGTATGCCCTCAGGGCACAATCGACGAACTTTGAAAACCCTACTTCTAGCCGTCAAAACAGCTAAAAATGCACGTCATTCGAAAGAGGACAAAATTTTACATGCAACGGTACCAAATTTAGGGGGCTAGCGCCCCCCGGAACCGAACAAAACAGCTTCAAATATATGGGCCCGGGAGTATGCCCTCGGGGCATAAATAAACGTTTTCAACAATTTGAGGCCTATAACATCGACAAAATCCAGCAATATGCACATCATTGGAAAGAGCGTAATTTCCCAAACAAAAAACCCAAGTAACATTTTTCGATGGGGCCCACCTGGGGCCCACGGGACCCAATTGAAATTTGGGGCCCAATGGGGCGGCCCCTACGATTTTCTTCAAAATTTGCAAAGACACTCTCCTGGGCCCCCTCTTCAATCCGGCTGAAGAAACCTACCGGGGAATCCAAAGGAAGGGGCCCAAAAAGGGCCCCAAAGAGGCCCTTTCTAAGTATTGCCCCTAATTTCGCGACCAACCCCGGCAATATGCACATCATTGGAAAGAGCGTAATTTCCCAAACAAAAAACCCAAGTAACATTTTTCGATGGGGCCCACCTGGGGCCCACGGAACCCAATTGAAATTTGGGGCCCAATGGGGCGGCCCCTACGATTTTCTTCAAAATTTGCACAGACACTCTCCTGGGCCCCCTCTTCAATCTGGCTGAAGAAACCTACCGGGGAATCCAAAGGAAGGGGCCCAAAAAGGGCCCCAAAGAGGCCCTTTCTAAGTATTGCCCCTAATTTCGCGACCAACCCCGGCAATATGCACATCATTGGAAAGAGCGTAATTTCCCAAACAAAAAACCCAAGTAACATTTTTCGATGGGGCCCACCTGGGGCCCAAGGGACCCAATTGAAATTTGGGGCCCAATGGGGCGGCCCCTACGATTTTCTTCAAAATTTGCACAGACACTCTCCTGGGCCCCCTCTTCAATCTGGCTGAAGAAACCTACCGGGGAATCCAAAGGAAGGGGCCCAAAAAGGGCCCCAAAGAGGCCCTTTCTAAGTATTGCCCCTAATTTCGCGACCAACCCCGGCAATATGCACATCATTGGAAAGAGCGTAATTTCCCAAACAAAAAACCCAAGTAACATTTTTCGATGGGGCCCACCTGGGGCCCACGGGACCCAATTGAAATTTGGGGCCCAATGGGGCGGCCCCTACGATTTTCTTCAAAATTTGCACAGACACTCTCCTGGGCCCCCTCTTCAATCTGGCTGAAGAAACCTACCGGGGAATCCAAAGGAAGGGGCCCAAAAAGGGCCCCAAAGAGGCCCTTTCTAAGTATTGCCCCTAATTTCGCGACCAACCCCGGCAATATGCACATCATTGGAAAGAGCGTAATTTCCCAAACAAAAAACCCAAGTAACATTTTTCGATGGGGCCCACCTGGGGCCCACGGGACCCAATTGAAATTTGGGGCCCAATGAGGCGGCCCCTACGATTTTCTTCAAAATTTGCACAGACACTCTCCTGGGCCCCCTCTTCAATCTGGCTGAAGAAACCTACCGGGGAATCCAAAGGAAGGGGCCCAAAAAGGGCCCCAAAGAGGCCCTTTCTAAGTATTGCCCCTAATTTCGCGACCAACCCCGGCAATATGCACATCATTGAAAAGAGCGTAATTTCCCAAACAAAAAACCCAAGTAACATTTTTCGATGGGGCCCACCTGGGGCCCACGGGACCCAATTGAAATTTGGGGCCCAATGGGGCGGCCCCTACGATTTTCTTAAAAATTTGCACAGACACTCTCCTGGGCCCCCTCTTCAATCTGGCTGAAGAAACCTAACGGGGAATCCAAAGGAAGGGGCCCAAAAAGGGCCCCAAAGAGGCCCTTTCTAAGTATTGCCCCTAATTTCGCGACCAACCCCGGCAATATGCACATCATTGAAAAGAGCGTAATTTCCCAAACAAAAAACCCAAGTAACATTTTTCGATGGGGCCCACCTGGGGCCCAAGGGACCCAATTGAAATTTGGGGCCCAATGGGGCGGCCCCTACGATTTTCTTCAAAATTTGCACAGACACTCTCCTGGGCCCCCTCTTCAATCTGGCTGAAGAAACCTACCGGGGAATCCAAAGGAAGGGGCCCAAAAAGGGCCCCAAAGAGGCCCTTTCTAAGTATTGCCCCTAATTTCGCGACCAACCCCGGCAATATGCACATCATTGAAAAGAGCGTAATTTCCCAAACAAAAAACCCAAGTACCATTTTTCGATGGAGCCCACCTGGGGCCCACGGGACCCAATTGAAATTTGAGGCCCAAAGGGGCGGCCCCTACGATTTTCTTCAAAATTTGCACAGACACTCTCCTGGGCCCCCTCTTCAATCTGGCTGAAGAAACCTACCGGGGAATCCAAAGGAAGGGGCCCAAAAAGGGCCCCAAAGAGGCCCTTTCTAAGTATTGCCCCTAATTTCGCGACCAACCCCGGCAATATGCACATCATTGAAAAGAGCGTAATTTCCCAAACAAAAAACCCAAGTAACATTTTTCGATGGGGCCCACCTGGGGCCCACGGGACCCAAATGAAATTTGGGGCCCAATGGGGCGGCCCCTACGATTTTCTTCAAAATTTGCACAGACACTCTCCTGGGCCCCCTCTTCAATCTGGCTGAAGAAACCTACCGGGGAATCCAAAGGAAGGGGCCCAAAAAGGGCCCCAAAGAAGCCCTTTCTAAGTATTGCCCCTAATTTCGCAACCAACCCCGGCAATATGCACATCATTGGAAAGAGCGTAATTTCCCAAACAAAAAACCCAAGTAACATTTTTCGATGGGGCCCACCCAGCCAGCAATTCGTCCGGGATGCGGTTGGGGACGGTCGGGATAGGCTCCGGATGTCCCGACTTGTCCCTACCGGGTTGGGTAGGCTTGGGTTGTCCCAATCGATACCGGACCTCGATGGCCGGCGGTAGGGGCGACTCGGGATTTCCGGACCGCATGCTTAATCGGTTGGGACGCGGTACGGATAGCCCAATCGAATCCCATGTTTAGACAGGCTTGTGATTTACGTTGTTATCCCAACCGATCTGAGAAGGCGCTTCGGGCACCATATCCGGTGGCCCAGAAAGCCTGGAAAAGCAATCAGATGGGCCGCGTGCAGGCAGACGCGTCCTCTGAGCGCAGCGGCCAGTCTAGCTGCCGCGTTGGTCAAGTGTCGATCCCTCCTTTGAGCTGCTGCCTTAGGATATTGCTTTTGAACTGGCTCTAGCAAGCGGTCGGTTCAACTGTTGTCGTTGCAGGGAAATCAGTCCGTCTTTGAGAACAGGGTGAGTATAGTGCACACTTCATCCGTGATGTAGGGAGCGGGAAAGCTATAGGTAATACAAATTTTTATGTTCGTTGTGGTTGTACGGCATGTGAATTACACTCGTGCTGTCGCATGTTTGATCAGTTATCATGGACAGAAGATGTTTGGTCTCATTGTCCAGCGTCGTTGGTTGCATTGAAGGCTTGAAACCTGAATTACCCGGCATACCATGTGAAATGTCAGATGTGGGTTATTTCTTAGTGATTTTTAGTGTGTCCCAGACTTTGATTAATTACCTCTTGGTCATTTTCAGATGCTCTCTTCGCACAGTGGTGAACCGCCCGACCAGATGCCAGCCGTCCACATAGTTTCGCGGTGGCTCTCTGAAGCCCGTGACGGCACACGGACACACTGTCCGCAGAGGAGCCGACACGAACAAGGCGCAGGCCTGCTATAATGACTGTGAACACCGGAAGTGAGTCCGCTGTGCCAGCGCCTTGCAGCGGCGCTAAGATGTTGGCCGACGCCACGAATGTGCTGGCCAGGCTGTGAATTTGTAAAAATTTGACCTGTGTGCAACCAGTAAATTTGTGAATATATTTCAGTGTCCAATGTAATTCATTTTGTCGTGCAGGCATTATAAAGGTTGAATTGGAGAATAATGAAGAGGCGAGGGGTTGCGGTGGCGCAAGCAAAGTGGTCGCATCTGCATAACAGCAATCTGCGGTTATAAGACTGCGGTTAATATGCCAGATACCTGCGGTATTCCCGAACCGGCCGTGCGGGCCGAGTTGGGACATCCCGATCGGGATCGGAGTTCATCGCTTGTTAAAATGCCATAAGGCGGTTCGGATGCGTGCGGGATTTCCGAAGCGGTTGTGCGGGGAGATTTGGGGAATCCCGATCGGGATCGGAGTTAAGCGCTTGTTAAAACGTCATAAGGCGGTCCGGATACGTGCGGGATCTCCCAACCGACCGTGCGGGGTAGGTTGGGATATCCGGACCGTTCCAGCCCGTACAAAGTGTCTCATTTCCCAATCCTGTCCCACTCCGGTCCCGATCGGGGTGGTGCGGGCTGAGTCCGAAAAACCCGATCGGGAACGGAGTGGGATTGCTGGCTGGGCACCTGGGGCCCAAGGGACCCAATTGAAATTTGGGGCCCAATGGGGCGGCCCCTACGATTTTCTTCAAAATTTGCACAGACACTCTCCTGGGCCCCCTCTTCAATCTGGCTGAAGAAACCTACCGGGGAATCCAAAGGAAGGGGCCCAAAAAGGGCCCCAAAGTGGCCCTTTCTAAGTATTGCCCCTAATTTCGCGACCAACCCCGGCAATATGCACATCATTGGAAAGAGCGTAATTTCCCAAACAAAAAACCCAAGTAACATTTTTCGATGGGGCCCACCTGGGGCTCACGGGACCCAATTGAAATTTGGGGCCCAATGGGGCGGCCCCTACGATTTTCTTCAAAATTTGCACAGACACTCTCCTGGGCCCCCTCTTCAATCTGGCTGAAGAAACCTACCGGGGAATCCAAAGAAAGGGGCCCAAAAAGGGCCCCAAAGAGGCCCTTTCTAAGTATTGCCCCTAATTTCGCGACCAACCCCGGCAATATGCACATCATTGGAAAGAGCGTAATTTCCCAAACAAAAAACCCAAGTAACATTTTTCGATGGGGCCCACCTGGGGCCCACGGGACCCAATTGAAATTTGGGGCCCAATGGGGCGGCCCCTACGATTTTCTTCAAAATTTGCACAGACACTCTCCTGGGCCCCCTCTTCAATCTGGCTGAAGAAACCTACCGGGGAATCCAAAGGAAGGGGCCCAAAAAGGGCCCCAAAGAGGCCCTTTTGTTTGGGAAATTACGCTCTTTCCAATGATGTGCATATTGCCGGGGTTGGTCGCGAAATTAGGGGCAATACTTAGAAAGGGCCTCTTTGGGGCCCTTTTTGGGCCCCTTCCTTTGGATTCCCCGGTAGGTTTCTTCAGCCAGATTGAAGAGGGGGCCCAGGAGAGTGTCTGTGCAAATTTTGAAGAAAATCGTAGGGGCCGCCCCATTGGGCCCCAAATTTCAATTGGGTCCCGTGGGCCCCAGGTGGGCCCCATCGAAAAATGTTACTTGGGTTTTTTGTTTGGGAAATTACGCTCTTTCCAATGATGTGCATATTGCCGGGGTTGGTCGCAAAATTAGGGGCAATACTTAGAAAGGGCCTCTTTGGGGCCCTTTTTGGGCCCCTTCCTTTGGATTCCCCGGTAGGTTTCTTCAGCCAGATTGAAGAGGGGGCCCAGGAGAGTGTCTGTGCAAATTTTGAAGAAAATCGTAGGGGCCGCCCCATTGGGCCCCAAATTTCAATTGGGTCCCTTGGGCCCCAGGTGGGCCCCATCGAAAAATGTTACTTGAGTTTTTTGTTTGGGAAATTACGCTCTTTCCAATGATGTGCATATTGCCGGGGTTGGTCGCGAAATTAGGGGCAATACTTAGAAAGGGCCTCTTTGGGGCCCTTTTTGGGCCCCTTCCTTTGGATTCCCCGGTAGGTTTCTTCAGCCAGATTGAAGAGGGGGCCCAGGAGAGTGTCTGTGCAAATTTTGAAGAAAATCGTAGGGGCCGCCCCATTGGGCCCCAAATTTCAATTGGGTCCCGTGGGCCCCAGGTGGGCCCCATCGAAAAATGTTACTTGGGTTTTTTGTTTGGGAAATTACGCTCTTTTCAATGATGTGCATATTGCCGGGGTTGGTCGCGAAATTAGGGGCAAAACTTAGAAAGGGCCTCTTTGGGGCCCTTTTTGGGCCCCTTCCTTTGGATTCCCCGGTAGGTTTCTTAAGCCAGATTGAAGAGGGGGCCCAGGAGAGTGTCTGTGCAAATTTTGAAGAAAATCGTAGGGGCCGCCCCATTGGGCCCCAAATTTCAATTGGGTCCCGTGGGCCCCAGGTGGGCCCCATCGAAAAATGTTACTTGGGTTTTTTGTTTGGGAAATTACGCTCTTTCCAATGATGTGCATATTGCCGGGGTTGGTCGCGAAATTAGGGGCAATACTTAGAAAGGGCCTCTTTGGGGCCCTTTTTGGGCCCCTTCCTTTGGATTCCCCGGTAGGTTTCTTCAGCCAGATTGAAGAGGGGGCCCAGGAGAGTGTCTGTGCAAATTTTGAAGAAAATCGTAGGGGCCGCCCCATTGGGCCCCAAATTTCAATTGGGTCCCTTGGGCCCCAGGTGGGCCCCATCGAAAAATGTTACTTGGGTTTTTTGTTTGGGAAATTACGCTCTTTCCAATGATGTGCATATTGCCGGGTTTGGTCGCGAAATTAGGGGCAATACTTAGAAAGGGCCTCTTTGGGGCCCTTTTTGGGCCCCTTCCTTTGGATTCCCCGGTAGGTTTCTTCAGCCAGATTGAAGAGGGGGCCCAGGAGAGTGTCTGTGCAAATTTTGTAGAAAATCGTAGGGGCCGCCCCTTTGGGCCCCAAATTTCAATTGGGTCCCGTGGGCCCCAGGTGGGCCCCATCGAAAAATGTTACTTGGGTTTTTTGTTTGGGAAATTACGCTCTTTCCAATGATGTGCATATTGCCGGGGTTGGTCGCGAAATTAGGGGCAATACTTAGAAAGGGCCTGTTTGGGGCCCTTTTTGGGCCCCTTCCTTTGGATTCCCCGGTAGGTTTCTTCAGCCAGATTGAAGAGGGGGCCCAGGAGAGTGTCTGTGCAAATTTTGAAGAAAATCGTAGGGGCCGCCCCATTGGGCCCCAAATTTCAATTGGGTCCCGTGGGCCCCAGGTGGGCCCCATCGAAAAATGTTACTTGGGTTTTTTGTTTGGGAAATTACGCTCTTTTCAATGATGTGCATATTGCCGGGGTTGGTCGCGAAATTAGGGGCAATACTTAGAAAGGGCCTCTTTGGGGCCCTTTTTGGGCCCCTTCCTTTGGATTCCCCGGTAGGTTTCTTCAGCTAGATTGAAGAGGGGGCCCAGGAGAGTGTCTGTGCAAATTTTGAAGAAAATCGTAGGGGCCGCCCCATTGGGCCCCAAATTTCAATTGGGTCCCGTGGGCCCCAGGTGGGCCCCATCGAAAAATGTTACTTGGGTTTTTTGTTTGGGAAATTACGCTCTTTCCAATGATGTGCATATTGCTGGATTTTGTCGATGTTATAGGCCTCAAATTGTTGAAAACGTTTATTTATGCCCCGAGGGCATACTCCCGGGCCCATATATTTGAAGCTGTTTTGTTCGGTTCCGGGGGGCGCTAGCCCCCTAAATTTGGTACCGTTGCATGTAAAATTTTGTCCTCTTTCGAATGACGTGCATTTTTAGCTGTTTTGACGGCTAGAAGTAGGGTTTTCAAAGTTCGTCGATTGTGCCCTGAGGGCATACTGTTTTTTGGGATTTGTGGCCCCCCTGATGGATTCCCCGCATTTTGGCACTAGGATTTTCGATAGAGGACACCATTCTGCACCTCTCCACCAAAATTCAGCGAAATCGTAGGGGCCGTCGATCCCTGCTGAATCCCTGCTGAACCCCTGCTGAATCCCTGCTAACTTCCGTTACATGTGAAATTCACACGTGATGTTTCACATGTAGAAGGCCCATGAAGGGGGAGAACTTCAAAATGTCACGTGACTAATATGCCCTCCGGCGCCCTGTTTTCACCGGCGTCCATTTTAAGGTCACTTGGTCATGACCTCAGGGGGGCGACACGGCTATTCGCGCAATGTATTCATTTTTGGGCCGCGCGGGGCCTCGCGATGACGCGGCTGGAGGCAACTGCTCAGCGCGGTAGGATACTTCTGGCGGGGCCGGGCGCTGAACGGTGTGCAATGAATGGGTTATGGGCGGGAAGACAGAGATGAGGTATTGAATTTGAATTGACATCAGCAATCGGGTGGGGAGGGAAAACGTGTCTAATCGAGCTTGGAATGGGGAAAGCCGAAAATGTCACGATCGGCTCAGAGCTCCGACAGGGCCGGGTGCCGTACCATGTGTAGTAGACGTAATGACATGATGTGGAGATGGAATTAAATTGATGAAATACTAGGACTTACTCCACAAGGAGATCGAATGGGTCGACCCATTCGATCTCCTTGTGGAGTAAGTCCTAGTATTTCATCAATGTGTAGTAGATTTAGGCGGGCAGACTGAGATGAGTAATTGGTTTTGAAATCACCTTACCATCGGTTTCTGGTGGGGTTTGACTCGAAGACGTTTTTAGTAAAGCAAGGGGTGGGACTGGCGGATCCAGGGGAAGGCATTTGGGGCAAATGTCTTCCCACAACCCGGGCAGCGTCCGAAATCGCTTTTGGAGAATAAAAACTTCATAACTTTTCTGAGGGAATATTGGTTAATCACACTGCATAGCAGGCGCAAGGAAACGAAATCCGAGTTTTTTTAAATTAATTCGGAGAAACCTTATTGGGGTAATCCCCCGAAGTGTCCAAGACCGCTTCATGGATCCGCCAGTTGTGAATAAGTCAGTCGATACCGAGCTTTGGCGGGACCAGGCGCTGTATACGTTGTACCTAGAGGCGAACAGACACCTGACCCCATATCGTACTGCTATACCCGTGCTTCTGTGGGTGAAGCACTGAAGCATCACGGAATTCCACAGGACCTGCGAGTCGACGAGGTGGCCGCTTTGGGTGGCTATCAAAGCATACAAAAGCGCAGCGTACAATCCTCAAAACATACAAAATCGCAACATACAACGAGCAAAACTTACAAAACAGGCCAGGTAGGGGACAGCCCAAACGTACAAAAGCGCAGCGTACAAAATCCCAACGTACAAAAGCTTACCGTCCAATGGGTAAAGCGTACAATGGCAAATCAAACAATGATCAGAACGTACAAAATTGGAACGTACAATGGCAGATCAAACAAACGCGTATCATACAAAATTGCAACCTACAAAACGAGATGATCGTATCATACAAAATCGCATCGTCTAAAATCGGAAGGTACAAAATGCCTCTGGTTGACGCCGGGTGAATTGATATTTAACAAGTCCGCCACCAGATGGGGTAATGGTGCTGTGGCAGTGGTTTTTTGGAAGCCACCAGGAAATAGAGTGGAATGCCACTAAGTCCCTTAGAAACACGATACCTCTGGACGCTGCACCGGCCGGCTATCGACGCTGCGGGCGGTCGGAGGGTGCCGAGGGGAATGGTTCCGAGCAGGCGGGAACACGATACCTCTGAACGCTGCACCGGCCGACTATCGACGCTGCGGGTGCCGCGTGGACCGGTGCCGAGCAGGCGACGAGGAGAAGCGGGCATCAAGACCGTGAGAAATCTATTATATTGGCGGGTGTGCATATGTAGGTAAATGAGGCAAACGTGCATAGGTATGTAACACCTTCATCCTTGGTCACATAGCCCTACCCACGCACTGCGGGGGGGGGACTGTTTGAACAACCCCTCCGGTTTCTCGCGAATATCTAAAAAACGGCGGCTCAGAGTGCCGCCGTGTTTTGCACATCTTATCATACATCTTTTCTACACCTTCTGTGAAAACTTCAGACCAAAGTCATCCAAGGTCAGGTCACCATATCACGTCAAGTGACCTTACTACATGAAAAGTTTCAATGCCTGTCACAGCTACACCGAGTGACTGATCACTTTGAAACTTTGAGCAACTGATAAAACAACAGTATACACAATACACATAATGTATACAATAATTATAATAATGATACACAAAATGTATCTCTCGGAATTTCGATATCGGTGACCTAAGGTCAGTTCAATTTTGCGACCTCTCCATTATAAGTCAATGGGAGAAAATTGAAAGGCGCCTCTTTTGGCCGAACGTCATTCTAATCACTTTCAAATATCGAATTACAAGTAGACATGACAAACTGAACCGGAAAATGGTACCCGTGACCCCTCTTTATGTCCCTGAGGTCATCTCAGGTCACGAATGGTATCCTACAGTTTTTCGCGAATAACTTTTGACAGAGACATGCTAGAGCAGTGGTCGGCAGGTCATTCGGGGTCGTGCCCCCTTTTTGGGCGCCAGGCAGGGCCATTACCCCACCTACCAGACCCCATTGCTGACACAACCAAGTTTACTGAAATTCCATACCGTCCTGGAACTCTTTAGGTATTTGTGCATTTCAAATGCATCAAATTTAAAACATGACACTTCCTCCACAAAACATTTAATACCTACCCAGTAGCGGCGGAACACCTTCAATCAAGGGGGAGGGGGGGGGGGCACTGCCGACTTTTGGTCCCATTCTTTCCATGCAACGCCATAGGGCTAATGTTAAAATGCAAAAATTAAAGGGGACACGGTGCCCCGGTGCCCTCCCCGTTCCGCCGCCTATGCTATATCCCATTTAACCCTTGTATGTATAGGGGTGGCGGATGGTTTTTCGTTAAAAGCTCACGTAAAAGGCATTGGATCACGACCAAATTGTACCCTCGAGCCCATCATTTTTTTTTACCAGCCCGGAAAATATCATGACCTGAGACCAGTTTTACCAAAAGAAAAATAACCGCCTGCCGGAATTTTTGCCTCAAGACCGCTTCACATACGGAGCGTAAACGCGATGGGCTCGTAAGCGGATAGGGCTTTACCGTTTACGCTCCATATGTGAAACGATCTTTAGGCAAAAAATTCCTGCAGGCGGCTATTTTTCTGTTGGTGAAACTGGCCTCTGGACCCATAATGACCGTTGGCTTATGAGCTTTTTCTGGAGATCATCTTGAGCCATAAATTCTCACTTCAAGAAGTTATAGCGGGTTCTGATTTTCTCGACACTTGTCATTGCCCTCTTGAATGAGACGGAATGACCAAGGACCTTAAAAATGGGCAGCAGCGGCTTCCTATTGTCACGGGTAGCACGCTTGTCTTTTTTATGCACAGCTCCATCTCAGAGTCCGAGAGGCCGCGGGGGTCCGATCGACTCCTCCCCCTTACGTTAGCGGCTGTTGAAACGCCAACAGACGGGCGACGGTTAAAAGTTGCAGCTGCTTTTGTACGACTGTACGGAGGGGTGAGATGGTGAGGCGAGCAGGTACATGAAAATTGGTATCTAATCAATGTGTGCTGTGCCTTTGGCCTGGGCTAATCTTTGAACCCTGGGATGCAACAGTCACGATGGCTCCATCACTGGAGCTACAAACTCTAAAAAGATAGGCTTTCTCAGAATCCCTAATTACCCATACCGAAAGGGCTCCATTACCCCCAAAGGGGGCATGCCCCACCATTTGCCGACCCCTGTGCTAGAGCGATGAAAAAACCTTATATGTATGTGTTTGGCTCGACAATACCTACGGATCGACTGATGCAGCATGACCTTTTCTGGTCAGGTCATGACATTGACCTGAGGTCATGACCTTGTCATGAGGTCATGACCTTGACCTAAAGTAAATTTTTCAAGTTGAACTTTTGAGGTCAACTTATAGTTCTTTCGATGCGTCGCCTTGACGAGAGGAACATGATGCTGCTGAAAGTAAGCTCGTGCATGTTTTGAGTCAAAAGGTATTGCAGAAAAACAGTTCCCGCAAAAACCATCTACCTATTCTGGCAGTTTTTGGCCCCTGCACGCTAAACCGTTCCTAATCTATGCGCCGGTTTGTCGAAATTATCGAAGTTTGACCTGGAAAGTGGCGAAATTTTACCTTTGGTGACCTCTGTTGACCTGACCTTTGAGCTGACCTAAAATGTGGCCGATATAATTTCTTCATTACTTCTGCCGCTCTTTCGAACGCCGTCTACGGCGTGTCGCTACGTGGCCCAGGAGCCGAGTGAGAAGGGGGGGGGTGTTCAAACACCCCCTCCCCCCAGTGCAGGTGGCGCCGAGCACCGGCCCGGCGCCGGTTAGTCAATCGCATGGCGTTTAACATAACGGTACATCATCGGTGTTTAACCCGCGCCCTGCTGGGGGGGGGGGTGTTTGAACACACCACACCCCCCTGTGTTTTTTTCACAAATATCTCAAAACCGGCAGCGCGGAGCGCCGCCGTTTTTGGCACACCTTATAAAAAGAAGTACCGATGTCGCGCTAATTCTCGCTCCGGTCCCATTGTGCATTGTAAGAAATAGTTTTAGTGTCTATGCTACATATTTTGCGACCGATACCCCCTGAACCCGATTACGACTCGCTGACGAAGTTTTGTAAATACAATTTGAAAGCTCCGACCCGAACGATTTCTTGTGGAGTGAAGCCCTCATTCACTTATTGCATTAACAAACTCCACAGTCCACATCATATCTTTATGTGTAACTAAGCTGTTGGTGGCGGTAAACACCCATTTGGATGTCGGCGGTGACGCCTAATGGTTGAGCTGACCTGGCCCCACCTACCCAAAATGCACGGATACATCGTCTTTGATCAAAACTAGCACGAAATTGGAAATCAGAACCCCGAAAAAAAAACTCACTAACAACCTCATTTTAAAAAGTTAAAATAGGCCACGATTTCCCTGACTTTTAAGTCATTTACCCGAATTGAAATGCCAACTAATGACCGGCGATCTTAAAATCGGGTACCATCGGCTTCCTTTAGTTACGATAGGACGTTCATGTTTTCGCGAAGCTATAGTTCGGTTAGGAACTGAACGATTGGGGATCCAACAGAATTCCCCCCCCCCCAATTATATGCTAGCGGCTGAAAACGCGGTCACGGAAGGGTGACAAAGAGCACCTACAAAGAGCATACAAACACATAAGTCCTTAATCCTCGCCCGTACTGGTGCTTTGCCAGCCGCGAACGTATATGGGGGGGGGGGGGGGTCCGTTGGAGACATAGTTTGTTACGAGAGACGCCCAGTTCGAGGTTTAAAGTCCATGCTATTAACCCTCGCCCGCACATGGGGGGGGGGGAGGGTTGCCACCCCCCCCCCCCCCAGGTAGTCTTTCTGCTCTGCACTCAACATTTTTAGAGCTAGAAAGCTGATTTGTCGTATAGCTGCTCCTCTATCCTTTCTTGATGTCCCCTGAAAATTTCAAGTTTCTGTGGTTTTTGGTTTCGGAGATATGACCTTGTTTCTCAGGTCATGTCATGACCCAAATGGCCAATTCTCAACATCTTGCGTTGGCTATGGGTCTTGTGAGCTTTTGACACCTTGATTTCGGCCTTTTTTACCAGTCTTACCTCCCACCTATCATGGAACATGTTGTTCGACGATGTACAGATGCCAAGGTCAAGGTCAAGGTCAACCTAGGTCATCTAAGATAATTGCGTTTTAGGCAAGCGGAATTTACTTTTTGTGAATTTTTTTGACTGCATTTTTGGTAAAAGCTTATCAGATCATGATTTCATGTAATATGGACACATAAACAATCGGTGCACACATCAGTATACACACAGACACACACAGACATACAAACACATATAACCCTCGCCCGCACATGGGGGGTGGTTGCCACCCCCCAGGCAGTCTTTCTGCTCTGCACTCAACATTTTTAGAGCTAGAAAGCTGATTTGTCGTATAGCTGCTCGTCTATCCTTTCTTGATGTCCACTGAAAATTTCAAGTTTCTGTGATTTTTGGTTTCGGAGATATGACCTTGTTTTTCGGGTCATGTCATGACCCAAATGGCCAATTTTCAACATCTTGCGTTTGCCATGGGCCTTGTGAGCTTTTGACACCCTGATTTCGGCCTTTTTTGCCAGTCTTACCTCCCACCTATCATGGAACATGTTGTTCGACGATGTACAGGGGTCAAGGTCAGGGTCAAGGTCAACCTAGGTCATCTAAGATAATTGCGTTTTAGGCAAGCTGAATTTACTTTTTGTGATTTTTTTTTTTGCATTCTTGGTAAAAGCTTCTCAGATCATGATTTCATGTGATATGGACCCAAAAACAATCGGTGCACACATCAGTATACACACAGACACACACAGACATACAAACACATATAATTTACCTTGACCTAACTTGACCTGAAATGACCTCAGCAGCAAAATTCTGGTCGGATAGTGTGACAAAGAGGTTCTAGCTGGCTTGGCACCAGAAAACAGCATCGTCATCGGTATTTGATAAGCAGCGCACTTGATATCCAACGGTGACCCAAAACAGCAACATTTTTTAGTTTGACCTGACCTGGAAGGTCAATGACTGACCTGAGAAGGTAAAACTGGGTATCATTGGATTCGTCTCTTCCCAAAGAATCTTTTTGGTCTTTACTGCTAAGCTCTATCTCCAACAGGAACGAAATGGCGCGGGGGGGGGGGGTGGCAACCCCCCCCCCATGTGCGTTCTAGGATGGGAAAATGGCATGTGCGGGCGAGGGATAATTGACCTTGACCTAACTTGACCTGAAATTACCTCAGCAGCAAAAACCTGGTCGGGTAGTGTGACAAAGAGGTTCTAGCTGGCTTGGCACCAGAAAACGGCATCGTCATCGGTATATGATAAGCAGCGCACTTGATATCCAACGGTGACCCAAAACAGTAATATTTTTTTAGTTTGACCTGACCTGGAAGGTCAATGACTGACCTGAGAAGGTAAAACTGGGTATCATTGGATTCGTCTCTTCCCAAAGAATCTTTTTGGTCTTTACCGCTAAGCTCTATCTCCAACAGGAACGAAATGGCGCGGGGGGGGTGGCAACCACCCCCCCCCCCCATGTGCGTTCTAGGATGGGAAAATGGCATGTGCGGGCGAGGGTTAACCCGCGCCCTGCTGGGGGGGGGGTGTTTGAACACCCCCCCCCTTGTGGTTTTTCGCGAATATCTCACAAACGGCGGCGCGGAGCGCCGCCGTTTTTAGTACACCTTATCATACATCAATTCTACACATGTTGTGAAAATTTCAGACCAAGGTCATTCAAGGTCAGGTCACCAGGTCACTTGAAGTGACCTCACCTCATAAAAAGTTTCAATGTCTGTCATAGCTACACCGAGTGACCGATCGCTTTGAAACTTTCAGCGATTGCTAAGAGCACTAGCATGCACAAAATGTTTATCTCAGAATTTTGATATCGATGACCTAAGGTCAGGTCAATTTTGCGACCTCCCCATTATAAGTCAATGGGAGAAAATTGAAATGCGCCTCGTTTGGACGAAAGACATTATAAACGCTCCCAAACACCGAATTACAAGTGGGTTAGACACACTGAACATGAAAATGGTGTCCGTGACCCTTGTTTATGCCCCGAGGTCATCTTAGGTCACGAATGGTATCTAACAGTTTTTTTGCAAATAACTTTTGATGGAGGCATGCTAGAGCGATGAAAACGCCTTAGATGTGTTCAGCTCGACGATACGGATCGACTAATATGCAACATGACCCTTTCCGGTCAGGTCATGACCTTGACCTGAGGTCAAATTTTCAAGTTGACCTTTCAAGGTCAAGTTATAGTTCATTCGATGCGTCTTGACGAGAGGAACACGATGCCGGTAAAAGTAAGCTCGTACAGGGTTTGGGTCAAAAGTTATTGCAGAAAAACTGTTTCCAAAAAAAATCGGCTATTTTTGCACTTTTTGCCCCCTGCCTGCAGGCAAAACCATTGACGTTAGGTCAAATCTGAGGGGATTATTCAGAAAGGGCGTTAATAGGGCTATCGAATGCGCTTTTCCGCGGCGCTGTAGCTCTATTGGTTCCCGAGTTATGCGTTGGCTTCTTGGAAATTTTCGACATTCGACCTGGAAATCGGCGAAATTTTGCCTTCAATGACCTCTGGTGACCTGACCTTTGACCTGACCAAAAAATTGACCGAAGCGATTTCGTCATTATTTTTTACGCTCTTTCGAACGCCGCCTTCTGCGTATCGCTACGTGGCCCAGGAGCCGAGTTACAAGGGGGGGGGGTGTTCAAACACCTCCCAGCAGGGCGTGGAAATCCAGGACCCCCAGCCGGGCGCCTAATTTCAGGTATTCAAAATAATCTTGAACCGACCTGTGACCTCGGAACTCCACTTGAAGGTACTCATCAGAAGCCTCTCGTAGCGTTATTTTGTTTGCTGCCTCGCCCGTTTCGCTGCGCCTCGAGCTATGGGCTATGGGCTATGGGTTCTCGAGCTATGGGCTGGGAAAGTTTACCCCCCTCTCCCACCCCCACCCAGTAAGTGGTGTGTGGCGAAATACTCCAGCAACTGCCGGGTTAACCCTCGCCCGTATTGGTGTTTTGCCAGCCTCGAAGGTATAGGGGGGGGGGGGCGGGTCCGTTGGACCGCCCCCTTGCCGTTTGGCCCCTGATCGAGCTAGAGCTTCGAGAAAAAATTTAAGGTCCTAGGTCATTGGTTGACTTTCCAGGTCAGGTCAATGACCCACAAGTCTGGAAAATCGGGACCTATTAGAACATCGTAAAGTGAGGTTGATGAGGGGTTTTCGGGGTGCTGATCACGAATATCGTGTTAGTTTTGATCACAGATGATGTCTTAATGCATTTAGGCCAGGTCAGGTCAGGCCAATCAGTAGACGTCCTGCCAGGTATTCATAGTACGTGTCAGCCGTTACTGACAGCTTCGTAACATGTTACGAAGACACCAAAACAACTTCGTAAATGCTCAAATGGTTGCTTAATTCGAAATCAGCTCCAAAAAGTAGCCTAGAACTCGAAGAAGTGAACCTAGGTCATCAAAGATTAATGATCTGACATGACCTTCAGGTGACCTTGACACCCACCATAATGCATGGGACCAACATCATATCACATGTTTGAACGCTTGAAACCGCAAAAATACTGCAAACGCGCGGCTAATACGAGCCGACATACGCCGAATCGCGATTCCGGCCAAACATGGTCTCGAAAAATAAGCCACAGGTCAAGGTTCATTTGGGACAGGGTCATGAACTTTTAAGGGTAAGTGTACAATTGATTGACTCGACATAACTGAAAGTTTCATCGCGATCAACCGCTTTTTACGCGAGTTATTCGCGAAAAACCATGGGGGTGGGGGTCCGTTCGACCCCCCCTATACGGGCGAGGGTTAAGTCAGTTAACCCTCGCCCTGGCAGGGCCTTTTTCATAACACGGCCTGGCAGGGGGGGGGGGGGGGTCGATGCGACCCCCCCTCGCGATTGGCTCCTATGGCACCTAGAAACACCAAATTTGGTAGGTAGGTGGGCCCTATGGAGTTCTCGCCCCTGTGCAAATTTGGTTGTTCTAGGTCAATATTTAGGGGGGTTTTGGGGGGTATAAATGTAAAAATTTCGCTAAAAACAGGTCAAAAGTTTTTCGCTTATAACTTTTGATCTAATTAAGATAGAGCAAAAAGAAAAGCACCAGTGAACTCAGCACGTCAAGGCGCGTCGAATGATATACTTTTTAGCTTGCTTAAGAGTACTTAAAGTTTTTCTTAATTTTTAAGTAAACTTTAATTAACTAATTAAGTTCAAATTAACCAAATTGCATCATATCGCATATCATTCGATTCGGCTGATCACCAGGAACACAATGACACCATTTTTTAAGCTCTAGCGTCATTATGTGCCAAGTTATTGGAAAAAATGTGATTTGACCTCAGTTGACCTCATTTGACCTGACCCATGGATAAGTACACCAAACAAAGAAGCACCAAGTGACCTGCTGTTAAGTACTGTAGTTTCAAAGCACAAAAGTGATAGAACGAAGCGGATATCTCCAGTATTTTTCGAATTTAGTATTTTCCCATAGGCTTAACATTACGACGCAATGACCTCTAACTGACCTCAGGTCAGTGACCTCAAAAAAAACCGAACTATATGTTATACAACTCGGTGAACTTAGCACATCCTGAAAGTTTGAAGGAAATCAGTCGAAAACTGTGAGTTGTACAGGTGCAAAAAGAAAGTTGAAATTTGACCATGACCTTGTACCGGTTTTTCTGACCTGGTGACCTGACCCAAGGTCACCCGGACCTGAAATTTTCAGGTCATATGTAAAAAGGTTGCCCTATAGGCTGTGCCAAATTTGGCGGCGCTGCGCGCCGCCGTTTTTACGCTATTTTCGAAAAACCTTAGGGGGGGTCGCATCGACCCCCCCCTGCCAGGGCGAGGGTTAAATTTCTTTCGCAGTTTTCAATTTAATTTACGAATTATGTTCCGGCAGCTATAGTCAAAATGAGCAGAATGCTGCTCAATGCACCAAGCGCAACTTCGTTCTCCGGCCCGCAGAGAGCGGGGATGTAAGTCAGGCACGGCCTTGGCCGTTTCCTCTGGGGCCGCGCCGTCTGCCGAGGGAGGGGAGACCTTGCCCAGTCTGAGGGAGGGGGACGACGGCGCCACCGGGACGCCCCGTCGCTCCGAGACCGGCGCTCACTGTATAAACAAGCAAAAAACGCTGGCCGTGCAAAGCTTGGCTGTGCTTTGACAGAGGAGGCATCTAGTGGAATATTTCGTAACTACACAAACTTCTAACAAAGATGTCGCTTGAAGCGCGGTTGAGATTGTAGGTTTTGATCCAACTGAAAATTGACATCTCAAGGACGACGAAATGATGTAAATTTATATGAAATGGTTTTGTATGATGCGTACTTTGATTAATGCCATTAATTTTCCACTGCCTTTTTGTGTGAAACGATTTTGTACCTTGCGATTTTGTATGACACAATTTTGTATGCTGCGCTTTTGTATGTTTTGACTGTCCCCTACCCGGCCTGTTTTGTAGGTTTTGCGCGTTGTATGTTACGATTTTGTATGTTTTGATGATTGTATGATAAGATTTTGTATGCTTTGATATGGAGCCGGCCGCTTTGGCCGCCGGGTAGGTACTGCAGCTCCCTGGAGTTGCCTGGGACCGATGGTAAAACAACAGCTTCGGCGGTGCCCCTATGGGCCGTCATAGTAATTAGTGAATTCCCGTAATGTAGAGATCATATCCTCAATGATCTCCATTACGATTTTATATTCCTAAACAATATTACAGACCAATTATGCTTGCCTACGTCCAGGCATTACCTCTGATGGTTATACGCCCAGTACAACATGTGTTGTCTGTCAAACAACAATCGACGACGGGATCCCTTCTCATCATCTCTTAAACCAATCGGTTGTCAATTCACCCACCCTGTTTCCCTAAAAATAGACGGTCAGATTGGGCCTGTGTCCTTAGGACCCCGTCTAGATTCGTCAGAGACGTGATCGGGTCACCGTTATTGCACTCGTCTTAGTGTCTTTAGATACATAGACAGCTTCGACCAAGATTCTTATAGATAGCTTCGACCACGGACGTCGGAAGGGGTGATCGTTCTACGAATGTACGCACCACACCATCCAGGCCTAGGATGCATCGAGGTTTATAATACAGTCTGTAGATCAATCAACATAACAATGGTGGTATGCAACCACATTAAAATATCTCCACGGCTCCCGCAACGTTCCAACGCCCCTCCGTTATGCATTCGCCCGATGTGTCCGCCGAGCCGGCTTGCCTCCAATGACGTCATCGGCCGGCCGGCGGCGTTCAAGGTCAAACGGCTGGTGTCCTTACCTGGAGTTCTATAGCCTTGCATGACCTTTAAGGTCAAGAATCAAGATCAAGGTCAAGGTCAGAGGACGAGGAACGCTCTACAAATTGTCCGAGCTCTGGCCTCTGAATGGCCTGAAAATGGTCTTAATCGATTCCCAAATCCCGATTCAAGGTTGACAGCGACTTCCAGGTCACTAGGTCATCACCTTCAAAATGTAGGGGTTTCACGCATCGGAACCTGCAAACTTTTAAACGGTTCCCCCATATAGAACTTGCGTTAATCAAAGCTATGCCCGCCTGCCACCCGGGTGTATTAACCCGCGCCCTGCTGGGGGGGGGGGGTGTTTGAACACCCCCCCCCTTGTGTTTTTTCGCGAATATCTCAAAAACGGCGGCGCGGAGCGCCGCCGTTTTTGGTACACCTTATCATACATCAATTCTACACATGTTGTAAAAATTTCAGACCAAGGTCATTCAAGGTCAGGTCACCAGGTCACTTGAAGTGACCTCACCTCATAAAAAGTTTCAATGTCTGTCATAGCTACACCGAGTGACCGATCGCTTTGAAACGTTCAGCGATTGCTAAGACCAATAGCATGTACAAAATGTATATCTCAGAATTTTGATATTGATGACCTAAGTTCAGGTCAATTTTGCGACCTCCCCATTATAAGTCAATGGGAGAAAATTGAAATGCGCCTCCTTTGGACGAAAGACATTATAAACACTCCCAAACACTGAATTACAAGTGGTTTAGACACACTGAACATGAAAATGGTGTCCGTGACCCCTGTTTATGCCCTGAGGTCATCTTAGGTCACGAATGGTATCTAACAGTTTTTCGCAAATAACTTGTGATAGAGGCATGCTAGAGCGATGAAAACGCCTTAGATGTGTTCAGCTCGACGATACGGATCGCCTGATATGCAACATGACCCTTTCCGGTCAGGTCATGACCTTGACCTGAGGTCAAATTTTCAAGTTGACCTTTCAAGGTCAAGTTATAGTTCATTCGATGCGTCTTGACGAGAGGAACACGATGCCGGTAAAAGTAAGCTCGTACAATGCTTGGGTCAAAAGTTATTGCAGAAAAACTGTTTCCGAAATAATCGGCTTTTTTGCAGTTTTTGCCCCCTGCAGGCAAAACAGTTGACGTTAGGTCAAATCTGAGATAATTACTCAGAAAGGGCGTTAATAGGGCTATCGAATGCGCTTTTCCGCAGCGCTGTAGCTCTATTGGTTCCCGAGTTATGCGTTGGCTTCTTGGAAATTTTCGACATTCGACCTGGAAATCGGCGAAATTTTGCCTTCAATGACCTCTGGTGACCTGACCTTTGACCTGACCAAAAAATTGACCGAAGTGATTTCCTCATTATTTTTGACGCTCTTTCGAACGCCGCCTTCCGCGTATCGCGACGTGGCCCAGGAGCCGAGTTAGAAGAGGGGTGTTCAAACACCCCCCCCCCCAGCAGGGCGTGGAAATCCAGGACCCCCAGCCGGGCGCGGGTTAACCCTCGCCCGTATAGGGGAGGGGATCGAACGGACCCCCCCATGGTTTTTCGCGAATAACTCGCGTAAAAAGCGGCCGATCGCGACGAAACTCAGTACCCTCGCGTTCATCAATTTCACACCTACCCTGAAAATTTCATGACCCTGACCCAAATGACCTTTGACCTGTGACCTACTTTTCGAGACCATGTTTGCCTGGAATCGCGATTCGGCGTATGTCGGCTCGCACTAGCCGCGCGTTTGCAGTCTTTTCGTGGTTTCAAGCGTTCAAACATGTTATATGATGATGTTATATGATATGATGTTAAACAATGTTATATGATGTTGCTCCCATGTATTAGGGTGGGTGTCAACAGTCAAGGTCACCTGAAGGTCAGGTCAGGTCATTGACCTTTGATGACCTCGGTTCACTTTTTCGAGTTTTACATGTTTCTAGGCCAGTTTTTGGAGCTGAATTCGAATTTAGCAACCATATGAATATTTACGAAGAAGTTTTGGTGCCTTCGTAACATGTTACGAAGCTGTCAGAGGCGGTTGCCACCTACTACGAATACCCTTACTGGTTGACCTGACCTGACCTGACCCGACCTGGCCTAAATACATGAAGACATCATCTGTGATCAAAACTAACATGATATTCGTGATCAGCACCCCGAAAACCCCCATAGCAGCCACACTTTACGACGTTCTAACAGGGCCCGATTTTCCCGCCTTTGGGGTCATTGACCTGACCTGCAAGGTCAACCAATGACCTAGGACCTTAAAATTGGGTATCATCGGCTTCCTCGTCACGGGCAACACGCTCGTTTTTTCCGCGAAGCTCTAGCTAGATCAGGGGCGAAACGGCAAGGGGAGGGGTCCAACGGACCCCCCCCCCCCCCTTATACGTTCGCGGCTGGAAAAACACCAATACGCGACGGTTAACCCGCGCCCCGTTGGGCTCTGCCGAGCAACGCGCCCTGTTGGGGGGGGGGGGGGCAATTTGCCCCTCCCCCCTAAGATCTCAAGAACCACGCAACCTAGCGACAAGCGGCAAACGCTGTTGGATATCCCTATCAGGGAACTACCTTGTGACCCAATTTTATTGACCTATAAGGTCAAATCGATGACGTCACAGGTCAGGTCAAAGGTAGAATTTTCACCGTTTACAGGCATTTCAAGAAATGTGTTGTAAAATCGAGTAAAATGCATTTCATTGAAAATCATCGATGGGTAAATGACGTTCTTCAAACACATATTATGCTATTTGAGGTCACTGATACCAGGTCAGGTCACAGAGGTCAGGTCACTGGGAGGTCACAATATGAAAGTGTCGTGTGAATTGTGATACATGTTTTATGGTCCATTTTACATGACAAATGCGATTATGTGCGTCAGGCAGCCTTTGCGGCCAGCTTAGCTTAGGTCACGTTTTGGTCAAGGTCGGGTCAAGGTCAGGTCAAGGTCAGGTCAACTTAGGTCAAATTTTAAAGTTGATATTTTGCATAAAATGGGTATCGATTCGATGCAGCTCATCACGGGGAGATCAATGGTGGTCTTTGTTTTGCTCACGTGGTCTAGAATCGCTAAAAATTGAGTTCAAAAATTTTGACGTCATCATTTTTGAACAGTTTTTCGCTATAACTTGGCCAAAAAATGAGATATGGATCTGAAATTTGGTATGTATATAGAAGAGCGGAGGACTATCACACATGTTCCGTTTTTTCGAAATTCGGATTTTTTTTAGGTTTTCTTTAAAAAATCTTTATTTTTTTAAATTTAGGGGGCCAAAAACCCAATATTTTGAAAATCCGAGATTGCAGTTTTGTAGCGCCGCTTTTTGTCTACTATACTATTTTTATTTTTATTTTTTTATAAATTTAATCCGAACCTTTTGATGGGAAGGCTTCACAAGGACAGGGCCACCGCTAAGCGAAGCTTGTTGCGATGACCCTGCCCTCTACCCTCCGATCGCGCAATTCCGATTCTATGGCAGAATTTGGAGTCCAAAGTTTAACGTGCGCACAAAGCCGCGCACGGCCGGTCCCCTCGCTGACTTCGCCTGGCTACGGCCTGCCACCAACCGCAACCATACCTGTCAGGAGGCCCATAAATGTCGAGCGCCCGTCGCGCTTCGAACCCGGACTGTCATAACCGGGAACGCGTGCTCTCACCACGCGGAGTCCAACGCTCTAACCAACTGAGCTACGGGACCGGCAATATACTATATAAAGAACTTTGAAATTGCTTGGTAACTGTAGATTTGGTGAGCATTTCCAGATTGCATGTTTTTTTGCTCATTTTTGCTCGACCATGACCTCAGTTTGACCTCAATAACTCCTGACCTAAGATGACCTAAGACTTGAAATTTGGTGTGAAGGTGTCAAATTGATGCCCGGGAGGGTACTGAAAATTTGGCGGCGCTGCGCGCCGCCGTTTTCTTGCTATTCAAGAAAAACCACAGGGGGGGGGCAAATTAGCCCCCCCAACGAGGCGAGGGTTTTAACCCTCGCCCTGGCAGGGCATTTTTCATAACACGGCCTGGCAGGCAGGGGGGAGGGTCGATGCGACACCCCCTCGCGATTGGCTCCTATGGCACCTAGAAACACCAAATTTGGTAGGTAGGTGGGCCCCCTGGAGTTCTAGCCCTTGTGCAAATTTGGTTGCTCTAGGTCAATATTTAGGGGGGTTTTGGGGGTTATAATGTAAAAATTTCGCAAAAATCAAGTCAAAAGTTTTTCGCTTCTAACTTTTGATCTAATTAACCCGCGCCCCGCTGGGGGGGGGGCAGAATCTGCCCCCCCCTCCCGTTTTTCGCCAATAACTTCTAAACGCGTTACGCCAGCAACGTCAAACTTTCAGTACCTTATCATACATCAATTTGACACGTTCCCTGAAAATTTGAGCGAAATCCGTCGGAAAATTTTTGAGAAATTGACGTTTTAGTGACGTCATGTTCGCCATTTTCGCCTCAAAACGGCAAAATTTCAAACGCCGCTAACATCTTCATTTTTAAAGGAATCAAGACGTAACAAAAAAGGTTATACGTGATTCTTCTTTGTCTATCAAATGGCTATCTCGGTTTTTTGAAAATTTTGGATTTTGGCCAAAATTTTTCCAAAAAACTGACTTTTTTGGGAAAATATTTATAAAATCCAAAATTTTGAGTTTATCGAAAAAACCGGAATATATGTCAAAGAAGTGGTCTATATGCACCTACATACCAATTTTTAGAAGAATCGGTTCAAAAATGTGGGAGTTATTCAAAATTTTATGACGTCACGACGCACAAATTTTTTTGAAAAATGATTTTTTTTGGAAGTTCTAGACGTCGTACGGAAACAAAAATAGCACCATTCGATTCGCCGTGAAAAACTGCATCGGATAGACACCTTTTTAGGCCTTAACAACCAACTTCAAAATTCGACCTCACTTGACCTGACCTTGACCTGACCTCGACCTGAAATTCATCCAGAGGTGGTCCATATCACTTATTGAGTGTGCCTATTGAATTCCATGAGTAAAATGACCCATAAAACATGTGTCGCACATGCCCTTTTCTATATTTTGTTTTTGGTGACCTGACCTGACCTGACCTGACCTTGACCTTGACCTTTGAATGACATTGTGTGCAACGAATATTGTCTTGGTAGTCTAAGAACACGTTTTGGGCAATCAGTCTCAGTCCATTCTTCGGCAACTACGGTGCAAGGCCGATACTGTAGAAACTTGCATTTTGTACCCTTGACCTGACCTTGACCTGACCTCTGACCTACTTAAGCAAAAAAATTTGGGCTCTTAAGATCCGCCTTGTTGAGAGCTTTCGCTTGCCGTTTTCCCCGTCTTTCTACGACCATCGGTTCGGAAGTTAGACAGGGGGGGGGGCAGAATCTGCCCCCCCCCCAGCAGGGCGCGTATGGCTGAATAGCCCAGCGGGGCGCGGGTTAAGATGGAGCAAAAAAAGCACCAGTGAACTCAGCACGTCAAGGCGCGTCGAATGATATACTTTTTAACTTGCTTAAGTGTACTTAAAGTTTTTCTTATTTCTTAAGTAAACTTTGATTAATTAATTGAGTTCAAGTTAACCAAATTGCATCATATCGCATATCATTCGATTCGGCTGATCACCAGGAACACAATGACACCATTTTTTACCCGCGCCTCGCTGGGGGGGGGGGGGGCAGAATGTGCCCCCCCTCGTTTTTCGCCAATAACTTCTAAACTCGTTACGCCAGCGACGTCAAACTTTCCGTACCTTATCATACATCAATTTGACACGTTCCGTGAAACTTTGAGCGAAATCCGTCGGTTTTTTTTTTAGAAATTGACCTTTTAGTGACGTCATGTTCGCCATTTTCGCCTCAAAAACGGCAAAATTTCAAACGCCGCTAACATCTTCATGTTTAACCCTCGCCCCGTTGGAGGGGCCATTTTGGCCCCCCCTGTGGTTTTTCCTGAATAGCAAGAAAACGGCGGCGCGCAGCGCCGCCAAATTTTCAGTACCTTCTTGAGCATCAATTTGACACCTTCACACAAAATTTCAAGTCTTAGGTCACCTTAGGTCAGGAGTTATTGAGGTCAAACTGAGGTCATGTTCGAGCAAAAATGAGCAAAAAACATGCAATCTTGAAACGCTCACCAAATCTACAGTTATCAAGCAATTTCAAAGTTCTTTATATGGTCTAGTAGACAAAAAGCGGCGCTACAAAACTGCTGTCTCAGATTTTCAAAATATTGGGTTTTTGACCCAAATAGTTCAAAAAAATGATTTTTTTTAGAAAAACAAAAAAAATCCAAAATTTTTCGGAATTTCGAAAAATCCGGATATATGTTATAGTCCCTGCGCTCTTTTGTATATATATATATATATATATATATATATATATATATATATATATATATATATATATATATATATATATATATATATATATATATATATATATATATATATATATATATATATATATATCCCGCGCCCTGGTGGGGTCTGTTTATAACGCGACCTGGTGGGGGGGGGGGCTATTTTTTGCCCCCCCTCGTATCTCCGAAACTACTGGACGGATCCGCAAAATTCAAACGGCGTTCGAAAGGCCTGTCAAATTTGTCGAGGGAAACCAAATTTCATTGACCTCGGGGTCACCGATGACGTCACAGGTCAGGTCAAAGATGAAATGTTTCACCGTTCACGGGTCATCTAGGGAATGCGCTATAACACCGAAGAAAACGCATTTTGTCGAGAATCAGCGATAGGGCGTCAGTTGCCTAGTACATATATTGCTATAAGAGGTCACTGACATTACCAGGTCAGGTCACAGGTCAGGTCACAAGGGTCACAGGTCAGGTCACATGAACCTAACTTTAGGTACTAAGGTTGTGCGATGCATGTTTTATGGCCAATTTTTCATTTCCAACTCAATGGTGCTGGTTATAAGACTATCAGGTACGGCTTAGGTCACTTTCTGGTGGAGGTCAGGTCAAGGTCAGGTCAAAAAAGGTCAAATTTCAAAGTTGATATTTTTGCATAAAATGGGTATTGATTCGATGCAGCTCGTCACGGGGAGTCTAATGGTGGTCTTTGTTTTGCGCTACAAGGTCTAGAATTGCAAAAAATTGAGTTTGAAAATTTGACGTCATCAATTTTGAACAGTTTTTTCGCTGTAACTTAGCCAAAAAAAGAGGTATCGATCTCAAATTTGGTATGTAGATAGAAGGCGGTAAGGACTATCACATATATTCCGGTTTTTTCGAAATTCAAAAAACTTTTTGGATTTTTTGGCTATTATAATCAAAAAATCTATTTTTTGATTTTTGGGGGTCAAAATCCAAAAATTTTAAAAATCCGAGATAGCAGTTTTGTAGCCCTGTCAATTCTACAGCTTTTATGTCTTTATCGTTTTTCTGTATTTGCAAAGCTATAGGCCTGACAGCTCTTCCCGCGAAACCCTTTTTTGGGTCGAAAACGGCAGAACATGACGTCACTCTGACGTCATTTCCGGCCAACCTATCATAGCCTTTGGAAAAATTTTTGGTCACAATGTGTAAAATTGATGTCCGGGAGGGTACTGAAAGTTTGGTGACGATCGGCGCAGCGGTTCTGGAGATATATCGAAAAGTCTGGAGGGGGGGCAAAAAATAGCCCCCCCCCACCAGGGCGCGGGATATATATATATATATATATATATATATATATATATATATATATATATATATATATATATACCAAATTTCAGATCGATATCTCGTTTTTTGGCCAAGTTATAGCGAAAAAACTGTTCAAAAATGATGACGTCAAATTTTTGAACTCAATTTTTAGCGATTCTAGACCACGTAGGTACGGCAAAACAAAGACCACCATTGAACTCCCCGTGACGAGCTGCATCGATTCGATACCCATTTTATGCAAAAATATTAACTTTCAAATTTGACCTAATTTGACCTGACCTTGACCTGACCTTGACCTGACCTTGACCAAAACGTGACCTAAGCTGGCCCCAAAGGCTGCCTGACCCACATAATCGCATTTGTCATGTAAAATGGGCCATAAAACATGTATCACACGACACTTTCATATTGTGACCCCCCCCCCCCAGTGACCTGACCTCTGTGACCTGACCTGGTATCAGTGACCTCAAATAGCAAAATATGAGTTTGAAGAACATTTCCCCATCGATGATTTTCAATTAAATGCATTTTACTCGATTGTATAACGCATTTCTTGAAATGCCTGTAAACGGCGAAAATTGGACCTTTGACCTGACCTGTGACGTCATCAGTTTGACCTGGGTCAATAAAATTAGGTCACAAGGTAGTTCCCTGATAGGGCTATCCAACACCGTTTGCCGCTTGTCGCTAGGTTGCGTGGTTCTCGAGATCTTGGGGGGGGGGGGGCAAAATGCCCCCCCCCCCAACGGGGCGCGTTGCTCGGCAGAGCCCAACGGGGCGCGGGTTAAAGGAATCAAGACGTAACAAAAAAGGTTATACGTGATTTTACTTTGTCTATCAAATGGCTATCTCGTTTTTTTTTTTTTGACTTTTTTATTTTGGCCCTATTTTTTTCTTCAAAAAACTGAATTTTTTGGGAAACTAATTATAAAATCCAAAATTTTGAGTGTATCGAAAAAAAACAATATGTCAGATAAGTGCCAAGTGGTCTATGTGCACGTACAGCCCACCGCTAAAATAATGTAGGGTTTTACCAATCTCAACGATTAGCTTTGACTGGCGATTGTTTAATGCGGAGTGATCGAAAAGAAGATGTCAATAGCTAAAATTGCAGCTGCAAGGGTGACGATACATATAAGCTACATTCAAAGTTTCATTGTAGTCTGGCTAATCGTTCCTAAGCTTCAGAAGCAGAACATACCCATGACTGAAACCCCACATTACTTCTGCTGTGGACTGTGCATACCAATTTTTAGAAGAATCGGTTCAAAAATGTGGGAGTTATTCAAAATTTTATGACGTCACGACACACAAAAATTTTGAAAAAAATGATTTTTTGACCTAGTTGACCTAGTAAGTTCTGGAGCACGTACGGAAACAAAAATAGCACCATTCGATTCGCCGTGAAAAGCTGCATCAGATAGACACCATTTTAGGCCTTAACAACCAACTTCAAAAGTTGACCTCACTTGACCTGACCTTGACCTGACCTCGACCTGAAACTCATCCAGAGGTGTTCCATATCACTTATTGAGTGTACCTATTGAATGCTATGAGTAAAATGACCCAAAAAACATGTGTCGCACATGCCCTTTTCTATATTTTGTTTGTGGTGACCTGACCTGATCTGAACTGACCTCGACCTTTGAATGTCATTGTATGCAACGAATATTGTTTTGGTAGTCTAAGAACACGTTTTGGGCAATCAGTCTCAGTCCATTCTTCGGCAACTACGGTGCAAGGCCGATACTGTAGAAACTTGCATTTTCTACCCTTGACCTGACCTTGACCTGACCTCTGACCTACTTAGGCAAAAAAAGGGCTCTTAGCACGCGCAGTGGAAGGGTTGCGAGTACTACGCCCAGTGGAAGGGGGGGGCGAATGGCGCCCCCCCCTAAGATCTCAGCTCCCACTGGAGCTAGAAAAACGAAATTTGGAGGGTAGGTGAAGGCCCTAGGGAACTCTGTTGTATGTGAATTTCATGACCCTAGGTCAATATCTTCAAGGTCAAATGAGGTCAAATGTGGTCAAATCTGCAATATGAGCGACTTTTTTGCGTTTACACGCCGATAACTCAAAAAGTTACCGGCCGATTTTCTTTTTTCTTTCACTATACGAAAGAACATACATTTGTGATTATGTATGGTGAATTTCTAGCTGCTCCAACGATAAATATGGCAGTTAGATAGAACTTAGAAGCCTGCTAAGCGTAAGATGTCGCCGGCTGAAGCGGGATCGGCGGACGCGGGAAACGATGTTTGACTTTACACCGCTATTATTAGAAAAGTTGTGAACCGATTTTCTTATTTCTTGCACGAGAAGATCGGCAGTTCAATTTTGGACAGGTAGCCAAAATTTCACATTAATATTATGCTTGCTGTGCGAGTTATTGGCGAAAAACAGGATGGGTGGGCGAAATCCGCCACCCCTTCCACTGCGCGTGATTCCAGATCCGCCTTGTTAAGAGCTTTCGATTGCCGTTTTCCCCGTCTTTCTACGACCATCGGTTCGGAAGTTAGCAAGGGGGGGGGGCCGGGGTAGAATCTGCCCCCCCCCCCCCCAGCAGGGCGCGTTTGGCTGAATAGCCGAGCGCACTGGCGGATCCAGGCTTGCGTTTTTTTTGGGGGGGGGCCAACTGATGCAAGAGCCAAACCTAGGGTACCTACCCCCAAATCCTGTTTTCTCATCGGATTTAGGCCACTTATTTTTCGTCACAGCCCTGACACTATGAATTTTTTTAACTAAAAAGAAAAATATATAAATGGTAGCCCACCCGACCCATGCCTTTACATTACTTTGTAAACACTTACCATTGTTTTTATCGACCAGTTAAAGGGACCCTCCCACCTCAACATTAGATTTGAGCTGAGATAGCCAAAATGGGGTCCCTGGCTCACAATTACCGGTTTCGGCACGCACCCACAACATCGAGAAATGCCTTAAATCGGAAATATTGAATTTCAAAATTGCAGCATTTTGATTCAGAGGGGCTAATGCTTTTGAATACCCCTCTGAATGTGTGACGTCAGCGGAGATCTAATGATTTTTTAATATTTTACTAAAACGTTTGGTAGCATGCGGTGGTATAGGCTGCTTTGCGCGCAACAAATGCCGCACTTTCAAATAAAGTCGCTAGGAATAGCAGCGGATATCCCAAAAAGTAAACAAAAATAAAAGTCTAATCTCTTGAAAACCGGTGAATATTTTTCGATAAAATTTGGTAGATATTCGTTTCCGCCCTTTCTGAACCTAGCGACATCACTTTCATGCCGATTCATTAACTTTTTTGAAGGTGGGAGGGTCTCTTTAACCCGCTTCGAGTCAGTGCTTGGGTCCCTTTGCGGGCCGGGAGGTGGTAAAACAGCCCTGTCTAACTCGGCTCCTGGGCCACGCCCTGATTGAACTATGTTTCATTATCGTTTGGGGGAGGGGGAAAACGGGCCACTTTAGGCCTCTGGGAAGGGGGCATGGCCCTAAATGCCCCCTCCCTGGATCCGCCAGTGTAAGAAGAGACCATTGGAGCTGCAGTTGGGTACCTCAGACATCAGGGTACGCCCTCAGATGTATGTATAGGACTCGCATGGAGACCTCTTATGCTATAGTGTACTGAAAGGACCCAAAGGAGCCTGTCTATATGGGCTCCCGGAGATAGACGTGGGCCCTCAGGAGCCCGCCAGAGCCCCAATGAGGGATAAGTGAGGGATACCAAGTGCCTGCAATTGCATATTGCATAAGCCATAACGCCTTTACAAATCAATATATTATGCATCAGGGGCAGATCCAAGGGGGGCCACATGGGTCATGACCCCCTTGGTGCCCGGGGGCACCACAGGCCTAGCAAGGGCACCGCGGGCCTGTGAGGGGCCCCACAGGCTTGTCAGTGGCACCCCAGGTCTGTCAGGGACACCAGAGACCTGCCAGGGGCGCCGCCGGCCTCGCAGGGGCACCATGGGCCGTCAGGGACACCAGAGGCCTAGCAGGGGTACCACAGGCCTTACAGGGGCACCACCGGCCTTGCAGGGGCACCTTGGGCCTGTCAGGGGCACCACAGTCCTGTCAGGGCCCAGGGGCACCAGCGGCCTAGCAGGGGCACCACAGGCCTGCCAGGGGCACTACCGGTCTAGCAGGGGCACCATGGGCCTGTCAGGGGCCCCACCGGCCTCGCAGGGGGCACCACCGGCCTCGCAGGCATCACGGCATCACGCAGGGGCACCTTGGGCCTGTCGGGGGCATCACGGGCCTGTTGGGGGCACTTTAGGCTTGTCAGGGGCACCACAGTCCTGTCAGGTCCCAGGGGCATCAGCAGCCTAGCAGGGGCCTGGGGCACCCTAGGCCCGCCAGAGGTACAGCCCACCGCTAAAGTAATGTAGGGTTTTACCAAACTCAACGGTTGGCTTTGACTGGCGATTGTTTAATGCGAAGTGATTGAAAAGAAGATGTCAATAGCTAAAGTTGCAGCTGCAAGGGTGACGATACATATAAGCTACATTCAAAGTTTCATTGTAGTCTGGCTAATCGTTCCTTAGCTTCAGAAGCAGAACATACCCATGACTGAAACCCCACATTACTTCTGCTGTGGACTGTACCACAGGCCTGCCAGGGTCCAGGGGCACCACAGGCCTAACAAGGGCACCACGGGCCTGTCAGGGGCACCTCAGGCTCCCGTATCCCCCCCCCTCCCCCCCAGATCCGCCAGTGATGCCACACCACGCGAAACACCGCCAACTACCAGCTGCCGCGCCATAAACACGTGCCAACAACAGTCTTTTTTTTAAGGTCGACTCCGCTCGCGCAACTTTTGACTGACCCTCACTGCTACTATATTGCTTCCATATTAAGCTGTGGAAAGCTTTACTTCACCAAGTGGCTAAAAACCTCCATCAAGGTATATTTTCTTAGCAATTTTTCTGGCGTTTTGGGGGGGCCAAACAGGCCACTTTAGGCCTTTGGGGGGGGGCCATGGCCCCCGTGCCCCCCCCCCCTGGATCCGCCAGTGGCCGAGCGGGGCGCGGGTTAAGAGCCTTCAAAGCGGGCTCCCTGGTGTGCAAGCTCAAAGCTGCAAACCGCTTTGCCATTTTCACTGTCTTTATTGGTGTCAATTGCCATAAATTTTGAGCAGGCCTTCCTATTCTGGAAGAAATGGACGCAACTGCCATGAGGAACAATCAGGCTGGAGGCATTTTTAGAGAATTTATGCACATCGTTAGAATCAGCATATGTAGCCTAAGCTGGTATCCAGCAATAGCCAAAACAAACCGATTCTTTTCTTCACACGACTTGAGATGATCGCAAGAAATAAGCAGGGGTCAAAACACAAATGTGTCATTTTCTAATGCAAAATTTAATTATAACCTGCTGAGTGTTGTCTAACGTTTGAAAGTGTAGGCATAATTAAAACGTCGACAGACGTAGTTGCTGTTTCATAACAACTAATTAGGTAAGTGGTCAAAGCAGCCGCAAGGAATGTTGTCCGTAAATAATCATTTTGTCTGCGAAGACGCTCTTTTTGGAATAGGATATGACGTTCAGTCTAACATGACATTCCGACATCGGCTGACAAACCACCCTTTGCTGGAGGGCCGTACCTGCCCTTATATTTCCAGAAACAGTAGGTACCTAAACCCACGGCACAGCACAACCCTGCTCCATGAGAAAAACAAATACCCTGACGACCCACTGGCTGCTTCAGTGACCTTAAAATAATACCAAATACTTTACATCCAGCATCGAAAAAAAACTTACAAAATAATGCAAGCCTCACTGAACGAACCAAACACAGGAATGTTGAATAACTTGAACCAAAAATAACATCAACATTACCACTGCAAGCTAGGGCTCTTTGAAAGTAGAACAGACCTCGCTAGACTTCGTACTTTGTAGATTCAAAAGTCTCATTTCAAACCATCCTTCTTTCAATCGCCTTCCTTTTCTGACGGAATGCTGGCCGACATCCCCTGAAGCGTCGGACCTTCCGGGTGCTGTTGAGGTCGGTCCGTCAGCTACCAGGTACATGGCGGTACATGGCACCAGGTACATGGCACCAGGTCAGCATACATGGCCAGCGTCGGGGTTGGATCAGCAGCGGTCGGGGTTCCACCGCAGTGGTACCGGTACCCGGTGGTACTGGTACCCGGTGGTTCCACCGCCTGGACCCGGTGGTTCCACCGCCTGGTACTGGTACCCGGTGGTACTGGTACCCGGTGGTTCCACCGCCTGGTACCGGTACCCGGTGGTACCGGCGGCCGGTGGTCGGCTAGTAGATTTGCAGGGCGCACAGGAAGCGGTACTTCCAGTCGCAGTCGTAGTCTGCCCACTCGCCCACGGCGTACATCTCCTCAGCGCGCAGGCCGTTCACAACCACACAGTCGTGGTCGGGCCCGAACTGGTCGCCGTCGGGCTCGTCAGAGTTCAGCCGCAGCCAGTGAGTGGCGGTCACCCTGCTGCCGTCAGCTCAATACAGCCGACCGCCGGGGCCCGGAGTCGAGCGGAGACCCACCCAGAAGAACGTGATGTCGTCCATACGCAGGGCAGAGGGCAGCTGGCTGTAGTCGGACACCGTCGCCAGCCGCGACATCCTGCTGGCGCAGAACGCCTCGGCCTCGGAATAGCTCAACTGCTGCTCGACTATAGTTCGTTTTTTCTAAGTTTGCCCCTCACTGTAAACATCTTTTTGAACACAGCACGAGAATTGCTAGCTGAATTACTGAGAAAACTGTTCAGCGCACTTTGTATGGGAGATATGAATAATATATTCAAAATAAGTTTTGAACTACGATAATGTATCGTTATGTTAAACGCCGTGGGATTTATTAATTAGGTCAGTTATAATTTCTGATGAGTCTTCTATCCCTGTGGGGTCATAAATAAGGTCAAATACGAGCTACGAGTCTGAGAAATAGGAGCCAGGTAGAAATAATTTTGATGAAGTTGATCGTCTGTGAAATCGATGTGCGCCAACCAGTTTTCTCAGTAGTTTAGCTGGCAATGCTCGTGCTGTGTTCAAAAAGACGTTTACAGTGGGGGGCAAACTTAGAAAAAACGGACTATAGTAGGTAGCAGTGTCATTCTTAGGTGTTGTTTTTATCCGCTGGGACTGAGAGCGTGAGATGATGTTTTTCGTACTCCAGCGTAGATGGGTAGCCATACGGCTGCCACGGTTGACAGTGATGAGACATCAGTCATCTTTTGCAAGCTCGTTAAAGATTTGGGCTATACGGGGATTCGAACCCCGGACCTTTGGATTAACGCTCCAATGCTCTACCTCTGAGCTATACAGACCAAGTACTTTAACGAGCTTTCTGCCAAGTTTTTATGCGGATCATTCTTAGGTGTTGTTTTTATCCGCTGGGACTGAGAGCGTGAGATGATGTTTTTCGTACTCCAGCGTAGATGGGTAGCCATCATGCATTGACACGCTTATTAGATAGACATGCGCCCATCCGTAGGTTTAAGGTCCGTAACCCCGCTCCTCCAGCGGTCACAGAGGATACGCTGGACGTCATGCGGCAGCGCAGGGAGGCCTTGCGGTGCGCTGACGCTGACACCTATCAGCGTCTGAACGCGTTAGCTAAGCGTGCAATTAGGAAGGACCGGCGTGACGATATTACTGAGCGTGTGCGCGCTGCTCCTCCGTCGCGTCTGTTCAAGGAGCTGGAGTCTGTTATCGCTCCTAAGCGCGGCCCGTCAGTGTCCCCTGTTGATCTCACTGCCTCAGAGCTGAATGATTATTTTTGTTCTATCGGTAGAACTACTCGCGACACAGTGATGGCAGAGTTTGAGCGCTCAGATCGACACCCTCTTGATGTTCGGCTCCCACGCGTCCACACGGGAAGGCTGAACATCATCCCAGTGACGCTTGATCAACTTCACACCGTGCTCTTTAGCCTGCCAAACAAAGACCCGTGTGTACCGGGTGACGTGCCAGTCAAAATTTTAAAATCATGCTTTAACTACATCGGTCATCTTTTACTGCAAATTATTAACTGTAGCATAGTCACTGAGTCTGTCCCTTCCAGCTGGAAGTGCGCTGTTGTCATCCCTCTCCATAAGAGAGGCGAGCCCTCGCAGGCATCAAACTTCCGACCTATCACTAATGTACCCGTCATCTGTAAAATCGTAGAGAAGTTAGTACACCAGCAGATCTCCAACTACCTCGAACACTATTGTCTCTTTAGTCCCGATCAACATGGTTTTATGGCACGTCACTCAACTACCACGGCTCTTTTAGCAATGACCGATCACATACTCTCTGGCATGGACCATTCCGAAGTCACCCTTTTAACTCTGATTGACTTAAGCCGTTGCTTTGACGTTGTGGATCACGCCACCTTGCTGACCAGCCTGGAACAGCTCCAGATATCCACGGGCTGGATCAGCAGCTACCTGGCCGGACACACACAGCGGGTACGAGTGGGTGACAGACTTTCTGAGCCCTTGCCCATTAACATCGGCACCTTCCAGGGTTCATGCCTCGGCCCATTGTTGTTCAACATCGTGAGCAACAGCATCGGCTGTTACATTCCATCCAGCGTCAACGGCTTCCGCATCTTGGCCGTTCGCTATGCAGACGACACCCAGGTTGCGATAACTGGCCCTCGTAGCCGGCTTCCAGAACTGAAGCTTGCTCTGGAGAACGTGTTGGACACGCTGTGCACATGGTTTCTCCAGCACGGTATGATGGTCAATGCCAGCAAAACAGAGCTCCTCATGTGCGGTGACCGTCGCCAGCTGGCTCGGATCGACGAGCCTCCTCAGATCGAGTTTATGGGTCAGGTCCTTGCGCTATCGCGAACTGTCAAATACCTTGGTGTGGTCATGGACCCCGAGCTCACCTGGGAAGCGCACATCAACACCATCATCAACCGCTGCTTCGGCATTCTTATCGGTCTCATGCACATCAGACACATTGTTCCACATTCTATTTTACCTCGGCTTGTCGACTCACTCGTTTTGTCCCATGTGCGGTACTGTGCTCCTGTATACGGTAGCGCCAATCGCACGACCATAGCCAGATTACAGAAAGTTTTTAACTTCTCAGCCAGAGTTATCTCCGGGCGGCGAAAATTTGATCATGTTTCTGATGTGCTAGACGAACTTGCATGGCTGCGTGTACCCGAGTTTTTAGCGCATGTGGACATGTCACTGATGCATGGCATTCTTAAGTCGGGGAAGCCTGATGTACTGCGTTCTTATATGTCCTATAACCATGAGCACGTGTGTCGAGACACCAGACAGTCGCACCTTTTAGCCGTATGTCGTGCGAAAAACAACCATGGCAAACGTCGATTTGTGCACCGAGCCGCCTCCCTGTACAATCGAATGGCGCTGCAAAACGGCTTGGCTGGTCTGAGTGTAGCAACGTTTAAGGCCAAGATGAAGGACTTACTGCGCCAGAGTAACGCAGTCGGGTAGGTCTATGCCGTGATAGTGTACTTTGTCACTGCTACGCCGTCATTGTACCTCTCAATTTATCTGGTGTGTGTATGTGTGTTTTTTTTTCATACCTATGCATATTGTAATGACGATGATCGGAGAATAGCCCTATTTTAGCGGAACGATCTGATGAAGTGCAATAAATAAATAAATAAATACGGCTGCCACGGTTGACAGTGATGAGACATCAGTCATCTTTTGCAAGCTCGTTAACCCGCGCCCGGCTGGGGGTCCTGGATTTCCACGCCCTGCTGGGGGGGGGGTGTTTGAACACCCCCCCCTTGTAACTCGACTCCTGGGCCACGTAGCGATACGCGGAAGGCGGCGTTCGAAAGAGCGTCAAAAATAATGACGAAATCACTTCAGTCAATTTTTTGGTCAGGTCAAAGGTCAGGTCACCAGAGGTCATTGAAGGCAAAATTTCGCCGATTTCCAGGTCGAATATCGAAAATTTCCAAGAAGCCAACGCATAACTCGGGAACCAATAGAGCTACAGCGCCGCGGAAAAGCGCATTCGATAGCCCTATTAACGCCCTTTCTGAGTAATTCTCTCAGATTTGACCTAACGTCAACGGTTTTGCCTGCAGGGGGCAAAAACTGCAAAAATAGCCGATTTTTTCGGAAAAAGTTTTTCGGCAATAACTTTTGACCCAAGCCTTGTACGAGCTTACTTTTACCGGCATCGTGTTCCTCTCGTCAAGACGCATCGAATGAACTATAACTTGACCTTGAAAGGTCAACTTGAAAATTTGACCTCAGGTCAAGGTCATGACCTGACCGGAAAGGGTCATGTTGCATATCAGTCGATCCGTATCGTCGAGCTGAACACATCTAAGGCGTTTTCATCGCTCTAGCATGCCTCTATCAAAAGTTATTTGCGAAAAACTGTTAGATACCATTCGTGACCTTAGATGACCTCAGGGCATAAACAAGGGTCACGGACACCATTTTCATGTTCAGTGTGTCTAAACCACTTGTAATTCAGTGTTTGGGAGTGTTTATAATGTCTTCCGTCCAAAAGAGGCGCATTTCAATTTTCTCCCATTGACTTATAATGGGGAGGTCGCAAAATTGACCTGACCTTAGGTCACCGATATCAAAATTCCGAGATATACATTTTATAGATACTGTTACCCTTATCAATCGCTGAAAGTTTCAAAGCGATCGGTCACTCGGTGTAGCTATGACAGACATTGAAACTTTTTATGAGGTGAGGTCACTTCAAGTGACCTGGTGACCTGACCTTGAATGACCTTGGTCTGAAATTTTCACAACATGTGTAGAATTGATGTATGATAAGGTGTACCAAAAACGGCGGCGCTCCGCGCCGCCGTTTTTGAGATATTTGCGAAAAACCACAAGGGGGGTGTTCAAACACCCCCCCCAGCAGGGCGCGGGTTAAAGATTTGGGCTATACGGGGATTCGAACCCCGGACCTTTGGATTAGCGCTCCACAGAAACTAGGATATAAGATAATTTTGGATAACGCTGCCTGAACCATGATCAATATTGCTGCAGTAGGTACAAGACTTTTTCACTTATCATATTTTTTCTCATTCAAGGGATTCATAGATATAAAGACTAGATAGGACAGTCCTGTGTAAAACCCGCTCGCTAGATACGTAAAGCGGCCCGGCGGCCAACCACAGTCGACATCATAGACTCGCTAATGCCTTCCCATGTTAAAAAGAGCATTTTTGACGGACCCGTACGAGTTTTTGAATGCGAGTTAAATGTCATAAAGGGTCTCAAATGAAAGATTGGACCGTCTTCTTCTTAGGATCTAGGGTTTTTAGTGGCTGACATGCCCCTGACAGCTTGCAGGACCCCTCCTAAGAGGACACTGCAGTGTCGGCTTGTAATGTTATGGCAATGGGAAAAATTATATTTTAGATGGATCAGTGGGGATTTTCGCATGGAAGTGAGAAGAACGAACGAACAATTGATATCGTGACCTGAGGCGACCTCTGTGACCTTGCATGACCCATCGTGACCTGACCCGACCTATCGTAACCTAAGGGGTCCCAGTGACCTGTCATGACCAATGGTGACCTGACCTGACCTACTGTGACCTGAGGGGGTCCTAGTGACCTGCAATGACCCAGCGTGACCTAATTTGTCCTTTTCAGCTTCTAGACGTCCAATCGACTCGGGAAAAACACCAATCGATTTCAAATTTTATCATCATTTCCATGCGCAGCGATAGCAAGCAAAGTCACTAGTGCATACTTCTTGGATACTACGGCATAAGGCATTTCACATCAAACGTCTCCCGTTCAGTCTCGTCCTCCTGCTGCCGCCCCCCCCCCCCATCGACCCCACCAGCAAGCGTGTCTCACAGCCTCGAGCATAGTCGACCACACTGACCGTCAGTCTTCTTGTTTCCTCGTACCGTCTCTTCCAAACCCACTCACCGTCTCCTGCCGTGCGGCGTCCGGCGTCGACTCTCACTTTCAACGACTGCATCCTATCGGCACAGGGACAGCTGGCGACCGCATCTACGCCCCTTGGATTGAATCGCTACAATCCTTCGGAAAGGGGATACCGGATATTATTAAGTATACACAAATAACCCGCTCGATTTTCGCCGTCTTATAACGAACCAGCTTTGCGTCATATAATTTTTTACGGAGGTTTACATATGTAAAATGCCTACAATTACATTAACATTTTTGGCCTTAAAAGTATTGTGTAGGTCTGTAGTAGACATTACGTCCGCGTCTCGCAGCACCCAGTCGGCTCGACTCAGTCCCAGCAACCGACAGACCACCGCCCCGCCACGTACCGTCCGGCAATCGTCCCTGCAGGCCAGGTTCCCAACAAATGGCCACAGCTGAGCTGACCAAATATTTATGCAATGCCAAACAACAGACGAACCCCAACAATGCAGCACACGCTGGCCCTCTTCATCATGTGCACATTGGCGAATCACCGGTACGGGCGGTACCTAACTACCCCCTTACGGCTCACAATGAACGATGTGAAATCTGAGACAAGCAGCGAAAGAAAATACACCATCAAATACACTGATCGATATATCGTGAAATGCACCTTACAACAGTTTACTTTTAATATACAGCGTTGTGTGAAACAAAGTTATCTGTTCTTCTAGGCAATAAGCATGTGCTTTTCACACAGACGCCACCAGACAATGCACTTGGCACTTGCAGCTATTACCACACCTAGGCGCCTGGCGGCGGCCTTTAGCCGATAACTAGGGCCGACTCAGTCTGTCACTCGTCAACGATCAGCACCAACAGAGCTGCCGCTGCCGCTGCAGACCGGTCTCATAGTTCCAGAAGCCATTGTGTTTCGTGCAGCCGGCAGCTGACCCGCTGCTGTTGCTTTGCTGGCTGAATCAGCTGTGCTAAGTATCCAACCATGATTTTGAAGAGCCCTTACGCCCTCACTTCTTAGTTTCTCCACGATCCTTTAGAAAACTGGAAAATAAGACAACACAGACAGATGAAACTATTTTTCTAAGATGAGGTCTGTGCATGGAATGGACAGATGCTGCAAGCAGACAATCAATAATACCATGGCGACCCGCACCGGGTAGCCAGAGTCGACCATGGCGACCCGCACCGGGTAGCCAGAGTTGACCATGGTGGCGAGACAGAACGACCTGCGACCTGCAAACAACGGCTGCCAACGACAACAACCAGTGAGCAGCGACCAGTGGTTACAACGACCAACAACCAGTGAGAGTGGTTACAGCGACCAACGACCGGTGAGCAGCGATGATGATGATGATGATGATTTGGTGTTTTAGGGCGCACCAGCAACGAGGCTATATGGCGTCCATAGTGAGCAGCGAACAACGACCAGTGGTTACAGAGACCAACGACCGGTAACAATTAGCGACCAATGATCAATGACCACAGACCAGTGGTCAAAGACCAACGACCAGTGTTCAACGATCAACGATCAGTGTTCAACGATCAACGATAGGTGTTTCAACAACCAACGTCGGCGATTACAGCGACCAATGATTAGTAATCAAAAACATCAACAACCAGTGACGGCCAGCCACCGCCAATATCCAACGCCTACGACTTCCGGCGAACTACTTACGACAAACTACTTACGACGGACGAATGACGAAGGACGAGTGATGAGCCGCCAGCACGCCGTTTTGTACCACCTGTCGTCAGCTGGGAAGGGAGGTTTAAAAGGGAGGGAAGGGAGGCTTAAACACTTGGGCAAACGGCGGAAGTGGTGTTGCACAAAAATTGTGGTCCATCGGGGTTAGAGATTGCAATCCCGGAACGTTTTGTCAATCCCGGGATCCCGAAAGTTTTTATTTCGGGATCACGGGATCCCGGGATCCCGGTCTTGTCAAAAAGCTCGTGAGAATGATTTCCTACTGACAAGTTTTGCGTGTTTAAGCTTACCATAAACAAAGAGGCAAGCAAAAACCATCCATAGACCATGTCCTTTGCGTTAAAAACGATTGATTTTGTGAAGAAAGCGTTTCAATTTGACTAGCATTTATTCCCAATTGGCCTTTACAGAACTGTGCGTTGACCAGTGCGTTTACTGTCTCGTCATTGAGATGGGTTCCGACAGCTCTACGCCCCACTCACTCTGCCTCTACGCTATAGTTGGCACGTCAGTTTTAAGTCCTTGCTGGTGGTAGGCTTGTCTATTGTGAAACCCGCGACCAGTGTACGCCAAGTTTGGCAGCTTTCTGTTCAACAATGTTTTCAAGACGTCGCTTGGTCACTTCACCTCAATCCGGCTCCGCTGTTGGCACTAGGTAATTTCTCTCAGCCTTTGCTCCAAAGTCGCTTTGAGGGCTTTGAGGGCGAGTCACTGGCTGGGAGAGCTCAACTCTGATCGTCTTCAACGTCTGAATCAATGAGCTCTGCCGGCACTTGTGTGACATCTGTGACATCTTTTTGCGACACGAGCTCAACGACCGCCTTGCTGACCTCTTTTGTTCCGGCCACGTACGGACAAGTCAAAATCGCTGAACGATCCGTGACTGATGAAATGTTGCAGCACTGATGCGTTCGGCGTTCGGAGACCCTTTTTCGTACTCATTTAAGCGGCTTAACCGTTGTGGGTGATCCTCAGGAGCTACTAACAAGTCCGATTGTGGACGACCAAGAAGCCAGCTAAATAGGTTATCTGGTTAATGTCACGCAGTATTGAGTATTATGCAGTTTGAAAATGACTCGTGAGGCGGTTCCATTACTTTTGTGGTGGAGAAACTGATTTTATCGGGATCCCGGGATTGGCGAAATTTAGGGATCGGGATCGGGATTCAAATCTTGCCGGGATCCCGGGATCTCGATCCCGGGATTGCAATCTCTAATCGGGGTCACCTTTGATGCTGGTAGTGGAAGGGTGCATCGCTCGCTGTACTGTTTTGCTCTGGGTCACCTTGGTCGGCGTCACTTTCGGGTGTTTGTAAACCTGTGTAAGTTTGTGCATGTGCTGCCAAACCTAGTTGTAAGCTGCAGGTGACCGACAGTGGCTGCTCAGTGTTGACAATACGTAAGACAGCACCTACATATACTGACGTGGCGCTGCACAACAAGGACGACATATCGCTTTGTCACAGGGCAAACGACGAGGGCGAAATGACGCTGTCACAGCCCACAGGAGATGTTCAAAGGATCATCGCGGTTTGTCACTATTTAGGGGCTCCGCCACAGGGGGGTCGCGGGGGTTCGGACCCCTCAATAATTTTCCTGGGGGGTACAGTACCCCCCCCCCAATATTCTAGATACCTGTAAGCTTGTTTTCGCGTAGAAATGACTATATCATTCACAATATGCATTTTGAATGCGTTGACACTCGTATAGCTAAGGAACTGAAGATCTAGAAATGTAGGGAACCCTTATAATGTCGTAGCAGACGAAGTGCTCGACAGACCCTCGACCGACTCGACAGTGACACTCACCGGTCTACATGGGAGTGTCATCATTCCACCATTTTTGTTATTACTATGAATGCGTTTAAGATGGCTAGTATTAGCTAGGTACCTATGCTAGAATTTGGCTATGATTTTGCGAGGGGGGGGGGGGCGTCCAGCTTGTAGGACACCTCCTAGACACAACACCTGCCCTAAGAGAGCTTCAAATCGATCTGAGAATCCTCTTTCAATGTAAGATCCTATAGTGTCAGGGGGGGGGGGGTCCTTGTCGGTCTTTCAGAGCACCATACTAGTCTAAGCATCCTCACACCGTTCTGAGGTAATCTGCAATTAGCAATAATCTGCACAGGGCTCTGAATGCAGGTTCGTAGAGATAAGACATTCACAAGTCACAATCCCAACAGGATCCCCATTGCCTGACTATTGATTCAAGTGGAGCATTTTGATATCCATTTTCAGGTCAGGATAGGTCACACTCATCACAGAGACTGAATGTCAGTTGTCAGTCTCTAAGGACCCCATGCTGCCATATGAGGGCAGGGCTTTCAAATCCCAATAACTGCTAAAGCCCTGAGCTTTCCTTTAACCCGCGCCCCGTAGGGCTACCGGCGGACCCTACCACCCGTAGGGGGGGGGGGGCCGTTTCGGCCCCCCCCCCCTAAGATCTCGGAAATTTACCGGCCGATTTTCAAAATTCAAACGGCATTTGATAGCCCCACCGGGGAACTACCTTGTGACCAAATTTCATTGACCTAGGTCAAACCGATGACGTCACAGATCAGGTCAAAGGTCAGATTTTCACCGTTCGCAGGCATTTCAAGAAATGTGTTGTGAAATCGAGTAAATTGGTAATTTATTGAAAACCATCGATGGTACAATGTTCATCAAACACATACCTCGCTATCTGAGGTCACTGATACCAGGTCAGGTCACAGAGGTCAGGTCACTGGGGGTCACAATATGAAAGTGTCGTGTGATACATGTTTTATGGTCCATTTTACATGACAAATGCGATTATGTGGGTCAGGCAGCCTTTGGGGCTAGCTTAGGTCACGTTTTGGTGAAGGTCAGGTCAAGGTCAGGTCAAATTAGGTCAAATTTCAAAGTTGATATTTTTGCATAAAATGGGTATCCATTCGATGCAGCTTGTCACGGGGAGTCCAATGGTGGTCTTTGTTTTGCCCTACGTGGTCTAGAATTGCCAAAAATTGAGTTTGAAAATTTGACGTCATCATTTTTGAACAGTTTTTTTTTTTTTTACTATAACTTGGCCAAAAAACAAGATATCGATCTGAAATTTGGTATGTAGATAGAAGACGGTAGGTACTATCACATATGTTGCGGTTTTTTCGAAATTCAAAAAACTTTTTGGATTTTTTGGCTAATATATCCAAAAAATTGTATTTTTGAATTTTGGGGGTCAAAACTCAAAAATTTCAAAAATCCGAGATAGCAGTTTTGTAGTCCTATCAATTCTACACCTTTTATGTCTTGATCATTTTTCTGTATCTACAAAGCTGCAGGCCTGACAGCTCTTCTCGCGAAGGTCTTTTTTCGGTCGAAAATGGCAGAACATGACGTCATTCTGACGTCATTTGTGGCCAACCTATCATAGCCTTTAGAAAAATGTTTGGTCACAATGTGTAAAATTGATGCCCGGAGGGGTCCTGAAAGTTTGGTGGCGATATCTCCAGCCGTTTAGGAGATATCGACGGAAAAGGACAGGGGGGGGCCGTTTCGGCCCCCCCCCCTACGGGGCGCGGGTTAAGTACGGCCTAGGAGGACACTACACTGGCTTTAGAGCCTACGTAGATATCTGAGGGCCTATGTAGGTCCCTGAATTCCCAAGCCCATGCCAGTCACTGAGAGCCCAATGCGTTCTCTGATGGCCAAGGCCGCCTTTGGAGCGCGCAACACTGGCCTCCATTCCTCAAGAACGTCGATTTGAGAGGCTGCCATGTCGGTGTCAATAGGGCTCTGCTCCTCTGTTTTCGATTCCTTATGCAATCTGAACCTTGGTTTTGCAGTTTAAAGCAAACTTCTTCCAATAAAATTGTTAAGTTTCTTTGTACTACCTATAGAAAAACAGCAATTTGTCATCGATTTCGGGCGCTGCGGTGGGGGGGGGGGGGGAAGGAATCCCCTTGAATGCCACCCTGGATCCGTCAGTGAGGTAAGAGGTTTTGTGTTTTGGGTCGGACCCCCCCAATCCCAAAACCGTGGCGGAGCCCCTGGACACATTAGAACGACGACATGATATGCGCCAGCATTGCGGACGTATAAAAGACGGCGGTGAGCTCTCATGGCACTCAACCGTGACAACACACGCAGCAGCAGAATAAATATAAGCGGATAGCTAGGTAATCAGCGCGGCAGCAGTCGCCGCAATCATGCCATGCCCAGTGCCCCTTGACAGCTTGTTAGCGGACCGATTTGTCGACTGTTTAGTGATGTCGCACCATGGTTACGGCTGTGCGTCTCGGTACATATGGGGAAGTGTGTTGCCGCGCGCCCGGAGAGCCGCGGCCGCCGCGGGCCTCGCCGGCCGTTGCCGACATGCTGTACGTCTGGGTCAAGGCTGCGGTGGGGGTGGCGCTGACGGCCAACTTCGCGGCACCTCTTTACGCGGTGGCCAGCAACCGGCGCCTCTGGGAGGAACCGATGGCAGTGCTGGCCGCCAACATGTCGCTGACCTGCATGTGCTTCGGCATCTCGCACACGCTGGTGGCGCTCTACGACCTGGCGCAGCTGAAGCTGTACGCCCTGTGCGTGGTGCTGCAGCACTCCAGCTTTGGCTTCGGCATCGCCTTCAAGGTGGCGCAGGTGTGCATGGCGGCCGACCAGTTTGTGGCCATCGCCTACCCACTGCAGCACTTTTCGCTGATGGCCCGCGCGCGTCGCTGGCTCTTCGCCGCCACCTGGCTCGCCTGGGTGGCTCAACCAAGCTTCGGGGTGATCGCTGCCGCCGTTGGCCTGCCCAACCACGCCGAAAGTCTGCACGGCAAGGGCAACATCACCGCCATGTACCCCGAGTGCCGCTGGGAGCCGTCCTTTTCGCGCGTCTACATCATACTGGTGGAGGTGCAGATGATGTCGACCTCCCTGGTCACCCTGGGCCTCTTCATCTACACTCTATTCGTCGGCTACCGCACCAAGCTGCGGCTCGGTCACGTGATGCAGCAGATGGGCGACCGAGACATCATCCCGCGCAGGGACATCAACTTCTTGCGCAATTTCAAACTCTTCAAGAAGATCGCAATGGTGTTGTCTCTGACGGTGACTATGGACATTGTGACGCCCATCGTCCGCTTCTACAGTCGCTGGTACCCGATGCCGAAGCTGAGCGGCTTTCTGCTGCAGCTGCGCGTCGCCGGATTCATATTCGAGGGATGGGCGTACGGTCTCATGAACGCCAAACTGAGGGCCGCGTACAAGAAGACCTTCTGTGGAGGGGCCACACCCGGGCTCGTGGAGCCGCAGACGGCGGCGGAGCAGCGGAATCAGCGCCGTCAGCAGCAGCAGCAGCAGCAGCAGCAGCAGCAGCAGCAGCGGCCACAACAACAGGATCAGGAGGAGAACCAACAACAGGATACCCAGCACCAAACGCCGCGAACACACGTAACTCGAAAACTACGGCAGCCGGCGCTGAGGCAGAGGGAGGAGGAGGAACAGCATCGGCAGCATCCAGCTCGTCAGGGATCGCCTCTCCCTGTCCTAGATGTTTGAGCTCGACAAACCAGGGTGGGAGAGTCACATAAGTACCTATCCACCTACCGCGACAGGTATTTGTTACTTTCGTCACACATTAGTGAGTTTTGAACCCACGCATGACCGTTTGGGTATTTTCCATAACGCGAGTGACTGGGGGAGGAGGTTCTACAGATCCCCCTGTCTCCGAAACCTCTGGGCCGATCATCAAAATTAATACGGCGTCTGATAAGTGATAGCCGTAGAAAAACTGTCACGCGAACCCAAATTTCATTGACCTTGAGGTCACCGATAACGTCACAGGTCAGACCAAAATAAAAATGATCAGGATTTTTGCTTAATCACAATTTAGGCTCTGGTCGCCGTCTAACAAGTCCCATCAGTCTCATTTTTGGTTTACACATTCCTTGACATATGCCGAAGATGCTGTTAGGGTACCTATCAAACTTGTACCTACGTCGAATTTTTCAGGTCAAGGCCAGGGCATCCTTGGTCACGAAATTTTTCATGTACCTAATGTATCGGTCACGTGACGCATGTCTTTGGTCCATTTCAGCCATATATTTCATAAACAGTGTCGCCTGTGTCATTTGAGGCTTTTTCAGCTGAATATAGCTGAGGTCAGGTCAGAGGTAAGAAATCAAATTTTGAAGTTGAAATGTTTCAACAAAAAGATGTCTATCAGAACTCAGAAGCAACTTGAGCTCAGAAACAAGATATGGTGCTGCCTTCATATTGCTGTGCAATATAAAAAACGCCTACTGAAAAATGGATTTGAAGAATCGATAATAGAAAGCTTTTGACTTAATTGCATAGATTTAACTTAGCTATTTTTTAAGATATCAGGCTGAATCATCGGCAATCGGCATGTGTTCTATCACGTATATTCTGCTTTTTTCGAGAAGTCAAAAACATCTATGAAAAAATAGAAAAATAAATATTTTTTTTTACAAAATATTTTTTTTAGATATGTAGGTCACGTGGTGAGCTACCATACCCATAATTTTCGAAATTGCCAAAGTTTTGAAAAACCCGAGGTAGCAGTTTGATAGCCACTTGTATCCCTTGTCATCTCGTGCAAAGAAATTATATCTAGCAAACTGAGCTCTACATAGAGAGCGATTGCCGTAGCTCAACTTGTTGCATCAAAATCGGCCGACATGACGTCACTCTGACGTCATTTCCAGGCGACCTATTTTAGCTACGAAACTGTAATTTTGACACAAGGTGTCAAATTATTACAGCTAGAAGTACTAAGTTTCGTGTTGATACAATAAGTGGTGTCGATGATATTACAGAAAAACGGGAGGGGACTCTGAAACCCCCCAGTCATGCGCATGTGTTGAGCTCGATGTGATCTGTCAAACAATGGGACTCACAGGCTGCAGAAGTGAGCACGGTGAAGTCGTCACAGCTCCTCAACAGATATGTTTCCGTGCCGCAGACTGGACTGCAACTGGCTTCTTTAGTTTCTTCGTCTTCGTGCATGTAGGTATATTGATCTCTTCTTAAACGGGGCAGTTATTGAAGCCCGATCATGTTGGGAGGCTGTGCTCTCCTGCTTTCTATCTCATGTGTCGTTGTGTTATAAATGCACGGCTCGTGAAGGTACAGCAAACAAATAGTGTAAATACAGTGTATGTATAAACGACCATGTTTGGCCGGAACCGTGATTTGGCGTATGTCGGCTCGCAATAGCCGCGCGTTTGCAGTCTTTTCGTGGTTTCAAGCGTTCAAACAAACATGATGTTGGTCCCATGCATTAGGGTGGGTGTCAAAGACTCGTGAAGGTCAGGTCAGGTCTTTGACCTTTGATAACCTAGGTTCATTTTGACTTTTACATGAGAAGGCTAGTTTTTGGAGCTGAATTCGAATTGAGCAGCCATTTGAACATTTACGAAGTAGTTTTGGTGCCTTCGTATAAACATGTTTCGAAGCTGTTAGAGGCGGTTGAACCTACTACGAGTACCCGGCAGGAGCCCTACTGGCTGACATGACCTGACTGCTGCGGATCCCGCTGAGAGGTGGATCCCGCTCTGCGGCGGATCCCGCCTCGGCCGTGGATTCCGCTCTGCGGCGGATTCGGCTCTGCTGCGGATCCTGCATTGCCGCGAATCCCGCTCTGCGGTGGATCCCGCTCTGTGACGGATCCTGCTCTGCGGCGGATCCCGCTCTGAGGCGGATACCGCTCTGCTGCGGATCCCGCTGAGAGGTGGATCCCGCTCTGTGACGGATCATGCTCTGCCGCTGACACACAGTGGCGGGGTACGGTCCAGCTGTGTACACACGGACGCACCCCCCCCCCCCCACACACACACACACATACACACAGCACCTGCTGTGTGGCCATCGACCGGCCTACCCGTAATGCGATGCGTCACCTCTCTCGTTTACCTGATGTGCTCGAACAACGAAGATGGTGAGTCGGTAATGGCTTCCCTTCCATGATGCCGGAACTGAAATCCAGTGATGCAGACGTTGATGATGTGGAAAATATGCGAGGCGATCGCAGGAAAGGCACTCGTAGATCACTAGTGCACAGTGCGTATGTTGATGGGGATGCCGCACTCACTGCCTGCATAAGATAGGTATTAACCCGGCAGTTGCTGGGGTATTTCGCCAACCACCGTTTGCTGGGGGGGGGGCGTTAAACGCCCCCAGCCGATAACTCGAGAACCAATAGGCGCAGCGAAACGCACGAGGCGGCAAACGAAAGAGCGCGACGAGACGATTCAGATGAGTACTTTTAAGTTGAATTTTGAGGTCACAGGTCGGGTCAAGGTCAGGTCAAACACCTGAAATCGGGCTTTCAGTAGCATGGACTTCAGGACTTCGCAATGGGCGCCTCTCGCCATAAACTCTGTGAAAACGGTGCACAATCCATCTTATAAGGCCTACAAGAGTGTCAGCTCCATGTAGGGGTCAGTCAAGCATAGGTCAGGGTCAAGGTCAGGTCAACCGGATAGGCACATATCCCCGAAAATCAAAACTGATATTCGCAGCCTGTGACACATGTTTTATAGGTAATTTGGGGCGTAGAACACGATGGTGACATTCATTTTATCATATGTGTACGTGTTTGGCTCAAAAACTTCAATTTAAGAAATTCATGTATCATGGTCGTGAAGTAGTCACGAAAAATTGCCAAGATTCAGTTCAAGATTATGGAAAATGCGGAAAGGTAATCAATAATCGAAGATAGCCATTTGATTGATCATGGTATTGGCAGTCTAATGGCGTTAACGGCATGTCTGTATGTCTGTTCTGTGATTTTATATGATTTTTGAACATATGCCGTTTTTGGTCGAAAACTCAGAAATCATGACGTCACTAAAACTTCGATATCTCAAAAATTTTCCGACCGATTTTTTTGAAACTCTGTCACAATAAACTTCAATCAATTCCCTACAGGTACCTAAAATTTGGCGCGCCTGCGGCGCGCCGTTTTTATGCTATGGCCCGGCGAAAAAAAGTGGGGGCGTTTAACGCCCCCCCCCCAGCAACTCGCGGGTTAACCCGCGCCCCGCTGGGGGGGGGGCAGAATCTGCCCCCCTCCCGTTGTTCGCCAATAACTTCTAAACACGTTACGCCAGCGACGTGAAACTTTCAGTGCCTTATCATACATAAATTTGACACGTACCCTGAAAATTTGAGCGGAATCCGTCGGAAAATTTTTGAGAAAATGATGATTTAGTGACGTCATGTTCGCCAATTTTGCCTCAAAACCGGCAAAATTTCAAAAGCCGCTAACATCTACATTTTTAAAGGAAGCAAGACGTTACAAAAAGGTTATACGCGATTCTATCTTGTCTATCAAATGGCTAGGTATCTCGGTTTCTTGTAAATTTTGGATTTTGGCCCAAATAAAAAAACTGTCATTTTTGGGAAAATAATTATAAAATCCAAAATTTTAAGAAAGTATATCGGATAAACCGGAATGTATATCAGAGAAGTAGTTTATGTGCACCTACATACCAATTTTCAGAAGAATCTGTTCAAAAATGTTAGAGTTATTTAAAATTCTATGACGTCACGACTAGTGGTGTCAATTACGGAAAATCGGAATACCGATACCAAACCAAATACCAATCAAAACCATGGGAAATTACCGAAACCAAACCAACTTGGGAAAATGAGGGAAATATACCAACTTTTTACCGATTTCTTAGCCTCTTACACATTAGTGAGGGTTCATGATACCAACAAAATACCAAACACATTACGATTGAAATACCAAATACCAAGTTGGTATCGGTTTGGTATCGGTATACAAAAAAGTTGGTATCCGATTGACATCTCTAGTCTAGTCACGACACACAATTAAAAAAAAATGATTTTTTGAAGTTGTAGACCTCGATACAAAAACAAAAGTAGTACCATTCGATTCGCCGTGGAAAACTGCATCAGATGGACACCTTTTTAGGCCTTAACAACCAACTTCAAAATTTGACTTCACTTGACCTGACCTTGACCTGACCTCGACCTGAAATTCATCCAGAGGTGGTCCATATCACTTATTGAGTGTGCCTATTGAATTCTATGAATAAAATGACCCATAAAAAATGTGTCGCACATGTCCTTTTCTATATTTTGTATTTGGTGACCTGACCTGACCTGACCTTGACCTTGACCTTAACCTGGAGTGAGATAGCCCGCGCCCCGTAGGGCTACCGGCGGACCCTACCACCCGTAGGGGGGGGGGCCGTTTCGGCCCCCCCCTAAGATCTCGGAAAGTTACCGGCCGATTTTCAAAATTCAAACGGCGTTCGATAGCCCCACCCGGGAACTACCTTGTGACCAAATTTCATTGACCTAGGTCAAACCGATGACGTCACAGGTCAGGTCAAAGGTCAGATTTTCACCGTTCACAGGCAATCCAAGAAATGTGCTGTGAAAGCGAGTAAATTGGTAATTTATTGAAAACCATCGATGGTACATTGTTCGTCAAACACATACTTTGCTATCTGAGGTCACTGATACCAGGTCAGGTCACAGCGAGGTCAGGTCACCGGGGGTCACAATATGAATGTGTCGTGTGATACATGTTTTATGGTCCATTTTACATGACAAATGCGATTATGTGGGTTAGGCAGCCTTTGGGGCCAGCCTAGGTCACTTTTTTGTGAAGGTCAGGTCAAGGTCAGGTCAAATTAGGTCAAATTTCAAAGTTGATATTTTTGCATAAAATGGGTATCGATTCGATGCAGCTCGTCACGGGGAGTCTAATGGTGGTCTTCGTTTTGCTCTACGAGTTCTAGAATTGCCAAAAATTGAGTTTGAAAATTTGACGTCATCATTTTTGAACACTTTTTTCGCTATAACTTGGCCAAAAAACGAGGTATCGATCTGAAATTTGGTATGTAGATAGAAGACGGTAGGCACTATCACATATATTCCGGTTTTTTCGAAACTCAAAAAACTTTTTGGATTTTTTGGCGAATATATCCAAAAAAATGTTTTTTTGATTTTTGGGGGTCAAAACTCAAAAATTTCAAAAATTCGAGATAAGCAGTTTTGTAGCCCTGTCAATTCTACACCTTTTATGTTTTGATCATTTTTCTGTATCTTCAAAGCTGTAGTCCTGACAGGTGTTCTCGCGAAGGTCTTTTTTCGGTCGAAAATGACAGAACATGACGTCACTCTGACGTCATTTGTGGCCAACCTATCATAGCCTCTGGAAAAATTTTTGGTCACAATGTGTAAAATTGATGCCCGGAGGGGTCCTGAAAGTTTGGTGGCGATATCTCCAGCCGTTTAGGAGATATCGACCGAAAAGGACAGGGGGGGCCGTTTCGGCCCCCCCCCTACGGGGCGCGGGCTATATAGGTGACGAATCTATCTCACTAATGACGAATCATTAAAAATACAAAATACCAAAACACATTCAGCTTGAAGTACCGTACCTACTGCACAGTGCACATCCTGGTTTAGTTATCCAGTAGTTATCTAGTTCTCAATTTCTTAACGGATTACCAATCACACATGTTGTCCTATAAGAATCTCCAATTCCGGCTTCCTTTGACAGATGTTCGCTTCTGAGCCACTTGGGCGCGCCTCTACGGTCGCTGACCTCGAGGTAACCTTGGTTTTCCATCCGTCTATTCCGAACGTGGCCGAAGGTCACCGTAAACAGTTCCCAGCCCACCAAAAACGGGCCTGGGACGGGCCGCATCAGACGGCTCAGTGCGTGTGAAAGGAAGAGAGTGGGTGTAAAATCGGCCCGGGCGGTGGAGTGGTGCCGATCGAGGGTGCCGGCAGAGCGGTGCCGCAATCGGCTGGTGTCGGACGGCACCAGTGGGAGACGGTGGTGACCATGCTGGTGCTGGTGCTAGTGCTGATGGTGCTGGCGGTGGTGGTCGGCGTCCGCATCTTCACCGAGAGATGGAAAAACTACCCGCCCGGTGAGAGGAAATTCACACAGGGGAAAATGCCCATTCACTGAAGTGTCCGTCTGTCTGTCTGTCTGTCTGTCTGTCTGTCCGTCTGTCTGTCCGTCTGTCTGTCTGTCTGTCTGTCTGTCTGTCTGTCTGTCTGTCTGTCTGTCTGTCTGTCTGTCTGTCTGTCTGTCTGTCTGTCTGTCTGTCTGTCTGTCTGTCTGTCTGTCTGTCTGTCTGTCTGTCTGTCTGTCTGTCTGTCTGTCTGTCTGTCTGTCTGTCTGTCTGTCTGTCTGTCTGTCTGTCTGTCTGTCTGTCTGTCTGTCTGTCTGTCTGTCTGTCTGTCTGTCTGTCTGTCTGTCTGTCTGTCTGTCTGTCTGTCGCTCTCGCTCTCGCTCTCGCTCTCGCTCTCGCTCTCGCTCTCGCTCTCGCTCTCGCTCTCGCTCTCGCTCTCGCTCTCGCTCTCGCTCTCGCTCTCGCTCTCGCTCTCGCTCTCGCTCTCGCTCTCGCTCTCGCTCTCGCTCTCGCTCTCGCTCTCGCTCTCGCTCTCGCTCTCGCTCTCGCTCTCGCTCTCGCTCTCGCTCTCGCTCTCGCTCTCGCTCTCGCTCTCGCTCTCTCTCTCTCTCTCTCTCTCTCTCTCTCTCTCTCTCTCTCTCTCTCTCTCTCTCTCTCTCTCTCTCTCTCTCTCTCTCTCTCTCTCTCTCTCTCTCTCTCTCTCTCTCTGAATTTTTAATCTGGAGTGATGGCTGTTACGCCAGTTGTCTGTGTGAACGCCATAAAACACACTAAGATGGCTGATCGTTTTACAGGCCCCTTCAGCATCCCATTTCTGGGAAGTCTGCAGCAGGGAAGGATAGTAAACACCCTAGCGTACGAAGAGTTTAAGAAATGGGGCGACCAGTACGGCAACCTCATCTTCTTCAAAATATTTATGGACCAGCCGCTCGTTATTGTTCGCGGCTACGACCTCATCAGTGTAAGCATTCCGAATACTTGGCTGTGACTGGACCATCACTGGAATGGTGCAATATATCACATTGGATATACTGGGTAACTGGGATATGCCTTCGTTATGCAATTTGCAACTATCTCCTATGTAATGCCAAAGTATACCGTTTAATGCGAATCTGCAAATCTGAACCTGCCGATGTGAATCCAACACGACCCTCCATGTCATCTGACACAACCCTAGTCACGTGATACTGCTCTCTTAGTCTGGCACAACCCTCTTTGTCATATCACACCCTCCCTGTCATTTGACACGGCTCTCCTAGTCTTACACACCCTTTCCTGTCATCTGGCACATCTTTCTCAGCCGTGTGACCTGTCCCCTCCCTGTCAAATATCACAGCCCTATCACTTACCTGATACGGCCCTCTCTGTCATCTGACGCGTCCCTCTCTGTCGTCTGACACGGCCCTCTCTAACGTCTGACACGGCCCTCTCTGTCGTCTGACCCGGCCCTCTCTGTCATCTTACACAGTCCTCTCTGTCGTCTATCACGTTCCTCTCTGTCGCCAGTCACGGCTCTCTCTGTCACCTGTCACGGCCCTCTCTGTCATCTGACACAGCCCTCTCTGTCATCTGACACAGCCCTCTCTGTCGTCTGACACAGCCCTCTATGTCATCTGACACAGCCCTCTCTGTCGTCTGTCACAGTCCTCTCTGTCGTCTATCACGGCCCTCTGTCGTCTGTCCCAGTCCTCTCTGTCACCTGTCACGGCGCCCCTCTCTGTCACCTGACACGGCCCTCTCTGTCTAGTGATGTCAATTACGGAAAATCGGAATACCGATACCAAACCAAATACCAACCAAAACCACGGGAAAATACCGAAACTAAACCAACTTGGGAAACTGAGGGAAATACCAACTTTTTACCGATTTATTAGCCTCTTTTACTGTATGCCTGGCCTATTCAAATACATTAGCCAGAGGGGTGTGGTAATAACTGGTGTAAGCAAATTGACCACGGTCAAAAATGCATTACCAGAATGCATTAAGCCAACATTTTGGGATGGTCTCGTTCCTATGTCGGCTAAGAGCTTCGGTCCAGAAAATAAATTTATCGTTGGCATACAGTAAAATACATACCAAACTCGGCCGGTGATAAATTTTCAAGACCTCAGTCCTTACTGATTTTTGAACTCGGCCTTCGGCCTCGTTCAAAAATCCAGTAAGGACCTCGGTCTTGAAAATTTAATTACACCGGCCTCGTTCAGTATTATATAATACATTAGTGAGGGCTTATGATACCAACAAAATACCAAACACATTACGATTGAAATACCAAATACCAAGTTGGTATCGGTTTGATATCGGTATACCAAAAAGTTGGTATCCGATTGACATCTCTATCTCTGTCACCTGTCACGGTCCTCTCTGTCACCTGACGCGCCCCCGGTCCGCAGGAGGCCAGCAGCAGCCCACAGCCCTCTCTGTCGTCTGGCACAGCCTTCCCTGTCGTCTGACTCGGCCCTCTCTGTCCTCTGACCCGGCCCTCTCTGTCACCTGTCACGGCGCCCCTCTCTGTCACCTGACGCGCCCCCTGTCCGCAGGAGGCCAGCAGCAGCCGGGCGCTGACCGGGGTCGGCTCTCCGCTAACGTTCCGGGAGCACGGCCTGTTCCGGCGCCGCGGACTGATCTTCACAGACGGCGAGACGTGGCACGAGATGCGCCGCTTCACCGTGCGCACCCTCCACGGCCAGGGCTTCGGGCGAAAGCAGCGCACCGATAACCTTAACGACGAGCTGGCGGACGTGCTGCAGCAGATGGAGGCGGCCGCTGACGAGGGTAGAGAGGTGAACGCGCGACATCTCTTTACGCTGGCGGCGACCAACTCGCTGATGCAGCTGGTACTGGGCCAAAAACTGGCCCGCGACGGCCAGCTCCAGCACCTCATCCAGGTGGTCGACCGCAACATGAACACGCTGAGTCCGTCGTTCATCCACCTGGAGCTGTTTCCCTGGCTGAGCTACGTGGCACCGGAGCTCTCGGGCTACCGCCAGTTCCGGCAGGACGTGCGGGAGCTGGTCGACCAGTTCCGCCCGATGGTGGACCGGCAGAAGGCCGCGCCGGACGACCAGGTCGGTGACGCGCCGCCGCTTCACCTGCTGGAGGCGTTTGTCCGCCAGCAGCGACTGGACAGCAAGGGCGACCTCTACTGTGAGGAGAACCTCCTGGTGTTGCTGAAGGACCTCTTCATTGCCGGCATGGAGACGACCAACACGGAGATGGAGTGGGTGCTGCTGCTGCTGGCGATGCACCGCGACGTCCAGGAGCGCGCCGCCGAGGAGGTGGACCGCGTCATCGGCCCCGAGCGCCGGCCCGCCATCGACGACATGCCGGCCATGACGTACCTGGGGGCCGTGCTGGAGGAGGTGCTCCGGTTCGCGCAGCCGGTGCCTGTGACGCAGCACAACACGACGCTGGGAGCCACCCAGCTGGGCGGCTACCACATCCCGGCCGACTGCCGCGTCATGTTTGACTGGCGCAGCGTCACCCACGACCCGGAGTTCTGGGGCGACCCGGAGACCTTCCGGCCCGAGCGGTTCCTCGTGCCGGACGCGTCGCGCCTGCGGAAGCGGGTGCTGGCGTTTGGCCTGGGCCAGCGCCACTGCATTGGCGAGGCGCACGCGCGCCAGTCGGTGTTTCTGTTCACGGCCGGCTTGCTGCAGCGGTTCACGATGCGGCTGAGCCCCGGACAGGGTGGCGGACTGGACCATCCGGAGCCGAACCTGATCATGAGGCCGCGAGACTTCCGGCTGACCGTGGAGCGGCGTCAGACGCCCGGGCGTGACTGATCCCGACCGACCCGACCGGGGTCAGAGCTGACTGCTCTCCACCTTCGGCAGTGTACGAGAGCAAAGCGGCATAGATCAGCATTCTATCCCCTTCTCGTACATAGTTACCACACAGAGCTATTGGAATAATCGGCAGTTGCGTCTAACTTCTGCGAAACTTCTCCATCTTCCAAAAAAAACTTGTCAGAGTTTTTGAGCAACATATTTGAAGCTTGATGCTTCTAATATTTCATCCTATTAGCGAGATGATATATGTAGATAGGATAGGTTTTGGTGTGCTACGTTGTTGTGTATTGTCGCTTACTAGCTGATCTATGCAACGATCGATGCGAATTAAGGCCTGGCTACACCTTGCATTTCTGCGTGCGTTTTTTGCGGGTTTGCGTCTTTTGCGTAATATCGTTTTAGAGAAAGAAACGATATAACGTTTTTGTGATGCTTTTTATATTAAATTTTATATTAACTTTTGTATGCCTATAACTAATGCACAACTAGTGTAAAAATCATATTATTTATAACTTCTTTCTAGAACGATATTAGGCAAAAAAAAAAACAAAGCCTAAAAACGCAAAGTGCATGAACACGCATAACAACACACAGAAAACGCATAGTGTAGTCAGGCCTTTACTACCTGCACCGGAGTAGCCGACCTCGTTTAGGGTGCATGAGGTTCTTGATACCGATATGTTCTACACTTTCTGGAGTTATAAGACTAGGATAGCCTGGTACATGCTATGTAGTGCTAGTGTTATTATGTAGTTACATAGGGGAGAGTGGGGAAAGATGCCCAGGGTTTTGCAATGTCATATATTATTCGAAAATGACAATCGGAAAGCAAAAACTTGGAGTTTCAACGGAAGCCGACATCATTTTTCTCCAAAAAATATTACACTTTCGTGCCTGAAATATGATAACTTTTTTGCTATTAAGCATTTTCCTAAAGAAGTGAAAGGGGGCATCTTACCCCAGAGGGTGGGAAAGATGCCCCCTGGCGTTGGGTAAGATGCCCCCTGCACTATAAGTGACATAAATGGGCACGTGAATTGCCTGAAGGAATCAGTAGTCCCTTCGGGCCTGCGGAAGACACTAAACGCTATCATAAGGGCCCTAAAAAGTCGTCGTGAGGGGCTTCAGAGGTCATCGTGAGGGCCATCATGTCCAGCGCGGCCAAACGAGCCTCCGTGGTGGCCTTCGGAGACCGTCGTAGGGCCCTTATGATGCTTGAGGGCCCTCAAGCCCATCGTGGGGACCTCAGATGCTAGCGCGGCCCGTGGAGCCAGCGTGGGAGCCCTCAAAGGATGTCGTGAGGGGTCTTGGAGCCAATAATGGGGCCCACAGAAGCTGTCGTGAGGGCTCTCAGAGTCAGTGGCCGCCCAAAAAGTCGGCGTATGGGCTAAGAGACCGACATGGCGAGCTCCTGACCGTATTGGACTCTCAATAGTCCCAGATCGGCTTTAGTCTCTCAGCACAAGTATGTAATAATGATTCGACGGGTTGCTTGAAGGACAGCGTACGGAAATAGGGGGGCGTCTTTCCCCATCAGGGCAGGGGGCATCTTTCCCCAAGGTACCGAATTAACATTTAATCACTACAATTTGTTAGCCATAAAACAACAACCTGAAACAAACTGGTTGGGACACAGTACACGCATGCTATTGTATCACGACCATAGCAAGGGAGATAAAAATTATTTACCTTCTTTGATAATTACAATGTTTTGACACCAAAATATTTTTTGAAAGCAGCAAATGAAAAACATGCAATCACAAGCCAAACGCTGCTCAACTGAGCTTCGCAAATTTTTGAGCAGTTAACAAGACAGGCTTCCGCTTTACGCTAAGAACATTAATTTTCATGTTAGATTATTTGTTTCGCTGCTAGAGGGGGTGGGGCGTCTTTCCCACCCTGGGCATCTTACCCCACTCTCCCCTATTAAATAGCACAGTGTAAATGGTATCGGTAATCAGGGACGTAAGCAGCCGCAGGTAAAATTTTTATACAGGAATGCATTTGCGATGTCTTGTGATGTGCACTACCTCCGCTGCCTCTTCCCACCATACAAACTGACTCACGCTTAGATTCGGGCTCCCTTATGAAAGATATATTTGATGACAAAAGACATAACACCAGTCCAAAACGAAAAGCTCAGTGAAAAGCCACACATGCGGCACTTGTGATTACATATGTTTCAAGATAAATGTGTCGGAACTGGTACAGCCCATGAGTTCCAAAATGAAGGACTTACGCAGGAATGTGGTGACTTATAGAAGAATGCGAAGAAAGAAGCCACCTATCGCAGAGGCTAAGCTCAGCCAATCAGCGTGCAGTTGGTTTGAACTACGCAATATGATTGGTCAACGTGTAACAATCTTCCGCGGCAGATAAAAGTTGTGTGTGCAATGTTGCAGCACACACAAATTTGTCATTTATGGAAAGCCAAGGGACCTTTCTATCTAGGCCTTCTTGCTTAACCCTAGAACGCCTAGGGGGGGGGTTGTATCAACCCCCCCCCTGAGGTTTTTCGGAAATAGTGCAAAAACGGCGGCGCGCAGCGCCGCCAAATTTTGGGTACCTTATGGGGCAACCTTTGCGCATCTTTTGCCGAAAAAAAATTGATCGGGTCATGTCAGGTCACGGAGTTATGACGTCATAAGAGGTACAGCCTCCGGCCGGATTTTCACAAACTGAGTGCCAACGCCCGAGGTTTTCTGCCGGTGGTACGGACATCGGTTGATGGATCGTGATGAAACTTCCCATGCATGTTGGGGCAAGTATTGGCTATCATATGGTATAAGAAATTTGACCGGGTCAGGTCAGGTCACGGAGCTATGACGTCACAAGAGGAACAGCGTCCGGTACTATTTTTGAAAAGCGCCCGAACCACTATTTTGCTAATTCTTGTCACCTCAATGGGAATATGCAGCAATATTAGTTTCTACAGGGAGCAAATGGACCTCCCAAATCCAAAAATACAATCAGATTTCAAAAATTTTAATTTTGATTTTTCGAATTTCTGCCGCCGACTGTGACCTTGCCGACTTCCGGCGCTCCCAACGCGCCATTTTTAGAGCTAGGGAAACGAAATACATACCAAACGATAGAGAATTGATCAAGGAACACGATGGTGAAGGTTTCAAGTCGATATCTCCCACCGTTTTGCCGCAATCGCCGCCGAAAGTTGAAAAAAGTCTATTTTTCCGAAAATTTGACCTTTGACCGGTCAAAAGTAGGTCAAATGTTGACCTAGGACCAAAAAATATACCACCAATCGCGAGATCTCGTTGAGAGCAATCCGTTGGTCTTTTCCGCTAAGCTCTACGACCTTCCGTTTCGAAACGCCAGGGGGGGGGTCGTAACAACCCCCCCCCTGGTCGTTCGTGTTATGAGAAATGGCCTGGTCGTGCGAGGGTTAACCCGCGCATGACGGGGGGGGGCTCTACAGAGCACCTCCTCCCGTTTTTCGGGAATATCTGAAACCGTTTGACGGAGCAACACGAAACCTGCAGTACCTTCAGGGACATCAATTTGACACCTTGTGTAAGAATTTCAACTTTCTAGCTACCACAGTTTGGCCGGAAATGACGTGAGAGTGACGTAATGTCGGCCGATTTTTTATTGCAAAATATTGAATTACGGCAAACGCTCTCAATAGCTCAGTTTTAAGCTAAATCAAATTTCTTTGCATCAGTTGACTGCAAATAGACGTAGGTAGCTATTAAACTGCTATCTCGAATTTTCGCAATATTTTGGAGAACATAAATTTACAATTACAAAAATATTTTTTGATTCAAGAAGTTTTTGATCTTTCGCAAAAACCAGAATAGGTATTTGTGATAGAACACACACTGATGAAATACTCTGGCAAGTTTTAGCCCAATATCTTCAAAAATAGCCAAGTTATTTGCATTATTGTCAAATTTTAATTTTTTTCAAAAACAATTTTTAGTACGTTTTTGTCATCGCACAGCAATATAGATGGCGTCATCGTGTTTCTGAGCTCAAACGGCATCTAATAGGCACATTTTTGGCGAAAAAAAAAATAATTTCAAAATTTGACCTTTTCTGACCTGAAAGTGACCTGACCTCCGGTACATTCAGCTGAAAATGACTTCAAGTTAGGTACACAGACGAAATATTGTCGAAATCTACGAGTAAAATGGACCATAAAACATGCGTCACGTGCCGAAACATGATATAAAATTTTCGTGACCAAGGATGACCTGGCCTTCACCTGAAAATTCGAAGTATAAGTTCGGTGCCCTCAGGGTATCTAAAGCATATATCATGGAGTGCGTAAACCAAAAATAAGCCTGCTCGGACTTGTCAGCCGGCAGTCAGAGCCTAAATTGTGAACAAGCAAGAATGATAATAATTTTTATTTTGACCTGATCTGTGACGTCACCGGTGACCTCGAGGTCAATGAAAATAGGTTTATTTCGACAGTATTTCTAGGGATATCAGACGCCGTTTGAATTTTGACGATCGGCCTGGGTAGTTTCGGAGATAGGAGGGGGGGGGGCTCCCCTCAGTCACTCGCGTTATTGAAAATACCCCAGTCGTGCGCGGATTAACATTGCAGAGGCGGATCCAGCTCAGAGTTTTTTTTTTGGGGGGGGGGGCTAACCATAACAATTTATCGATTCTTTCCATGCATCGTCCATAGGCGTAATGTTAAAATCATGCCGTTTGGGGGGCAAATGCCCATTTTGCCCCCCCCCCCATGGATCCGCCACTGCAACATTGTACATAAGCAGCTGCAACACTGCATACTTAGATTGAACTGCACGGCTGAATTATTGAGGCGTAACCAAAAAAGTGCAGCCAAAGTTACCTACACGAAACTACGGTATTTCACAGGTGGACGTTTTGTAAGAGCCTCGCTGGCAATTCGCGGAGGGAAGGGGCAGCTACGAGTTACGACCCGTCTCCCTCTTCTCCCTGGTCCGTTACCGAGTTGACAGATTCCTATACGTAAAAGAATAGATATAAGCTAGATCATTTTCCCACTTGAACAACGTTGGTAGAGCGAAGAAGTGAGTGGTAGATCATAGGCGGCGGAGCGGGGAGGGCACCGGGGCACCGTTCCCCCCCCTTTGATTTCGGCATTTTAACATTAGCCCTATGGGCGTTGTATGGAAAGAATGGGACCAATAGTCGGCAGTGCCCCCCCCCCTTAATTGAAGGTGTTCCGCCGCTATTGTGGTAGATACTCCGAAAGCACCTGGGATAGTGGATATGTGTTCGTGTATTTCTGATGCACCTGTAAAGAAAAGGAAACAGCCTAATAATAATGCTTATTTATTTATTTATTTATTCATATCGCCGACGGGAGGACCCATTAAAAGACGAAGTCGCACTTTTAAAACGAATAAGTTACATGCATAGGTACAAAGACGACACACTCGGGTAGGTATACATATAATAAAAGACCAATAAATAAACGGCCGGTAAAAAAAAAAAATAAAAAAATAAAGAGAGATATAAAAGATAGAAGGTATAAATAAAAATAAGAATAAGAATACTCAATAGAGTGCGATAAGTGACAACAAGGATGGCGACAAGATGCCAGTAAAATGCTAGTAAATTAAATGAATGAACCTGCCAGGCAGGCACATGGAATACAGCGAGGCATTTCCATTAGCGTCACATTTCCGCCAAAAAATGTCTGACGCTGCTACGGAATGTGAAAATACCGTCGCAGAACACGTCCACCGCGGGAAGTCTCTCTATAAGCCGGTTGAGCTGCCTCGGCAGCCTTGTAAATAAACCGTTTTTCATTGCGTTCACCCTTGCAAATGGCACATGCAGCAGCGCACTCGCCTGTTGCCTAGTTGCGCGGATAGGCACGCTAAGCGAGAACGCCCGCAGCAAGAGTGCGGACTTAATTCTGCCTCTAAGCACGTTGCGAACAAACATGATATCGTGCTGCACCAGCCTGGCAGATACGGAAGTGAGGTTAAAATGTTTCAACAAATCGGCATATGAGATGGAAGTTGAGCGATGATGACAGTTGGCGTTCAGCCACATTAAAAACTTGTGTTCGATCCGGCCAATCCTGTCGAGATGCACTGCGGCGGCTCCACTCCAAATTACACTGCAGTATTCCATGTTGGAACGAACATAGGTGAAGTATGATACCATGACAGATGATACATTGAGATTGAGATGTCCTCCCGGGGTAGCCCTTTGATACGATCTGATTAGGACACCCAAAGCACGATTTGTTTTTGATACATGAATACATTCTTTATAAAGGTTTTTTTTTTCTTACCGTGGCCTTCGGCTCGGGCCATGTAGCGTTCGGTGGTCTGCTGAGAGCTGTTGACGGCCGGACCGTGGCAGTCGCCAGAGAACAGCCGGCACGTGCCGTCATCTGGTCCGTAGATGAAGCCGCTACACTGCTGAGGGGTCTGCGCCTCACAGTGGAGCCCACAGCTGACCGCCGAGGCGGCTGAGAAGGTCTTCACAGCCAGCGGTACGAGGGACACCGGGTCCAGCCGGCGGTACGGGGGACACCGGGTGCACTTGCAGGGTACCGGACCGCGGCCGCTGAGGCGTAGACAAGGGCTGTCCAGTGGCGTTTAAGGACTGACCTTAACCCGCGCCCCAGTGGCGGTCTCAGCCAACTTCGCCCTAGTGGGGGGGGGGGGGCATATGCAGGGCCTCGTCTAAGGAATTTTCACTGGGGGGCCAGAGACTCAAGGAGCCAAACCTAGGGTACCCCAAAATCCTGTTTTCTCATCGGATTTAGGCCACTTACTTTTCGTCACAGCCCTGACACCATATTTTTTTAAGTTAAGAAAACCGAAAAAAACATGGGACATCCGAGCCATGCTATTACATTAGTCTGTTCATCACATCAGCCTCGAAGGCTTAACCCTCGCCCTGGCAGGGCATTTTTCATAACACGGCCTGGCAGGGGGGGGGGGTCGATGCGACCCCCCCTTGCGATTGGCTCCTTTAGCACCTAGAAACACCAAATTTGGTAGGTAGGTGGGCCCCCTGGAGTTCTCGCCCCTGTGCAAATTTGGTTGCTCTAGGTCAATATTTAGGGGGGTTTGGGGGTATAAATAAAATTTCGCTAAGAACAGGTCAAAAGTTTTTCGGTTATAACTTTTGATCTAATTAAGCTAGCGCAAAAAGAAAAGCACCAGTGAACTCAGCACGTCAAGGCCCGTCGAATGATATTGCTTAAGTGTACTTAAAGTTTTTCTTAAATTTTAAGTAAACTTAAATTAATAAATTAAGTTTAAGTTAACCAAATTGCATCATATCGCATATCATTCGATTTGGCTGATCACTAGGAACACAATGATGCCATTGTTTAAGCTCTAGCGTCATTATGTGCCAAGTTATTGGCAAAAACGTCATTTGACCTCAGTTGACCTCATTTGACCTGACCCATAGATAAGTACACCAAACAAAGAAGCACCAAGTGACCTGCTGTTAAGTACTGTGGTTTCAAAGCACAAAAGTGATAGAACGAAGCGGATATCTCCATTATTTTCCGAATTTATTATTTTCCCATAGGCTTAACATTACGACGTAATGACCTCTAACTGACCTCAGGTCAGTGACCTCAAAAAAACCTGAACTATATGTTATACAACTCGGTGAACTTGGCACATCCTGAAAGTTTGAAGGAAATCAGTCCAAAACTGTGAGTTGGACAGGCGCAAAAAGAAAATTGAAATTTGACCATGACCTTGTACCGGTTTTTCTGACCTGGTGACCTGACCCAAGGTCACCCGGACCTGAAATTTTCAGATCATATGTAAAAAGGTTGCCCCATAGGCTGTGCCAAATTTGGCGGCGCTGCGCGCCGCCGTTTTTACGCTATCTTCGAAAAACCTTAGGGGGGGTCGCACCGACCCCCCCCCCCTGCCAGGGCGAGGGTTAACTGTTGATCTGATTTAAAAATTAACGACATACTCCCGTTATGGCTATGACAGAGCCATTATTTCTTCGTATGCGCTTTTTGACTCCTCCAGGGCCCAGTTCCCGTTCGTGCAAGGTAGAGTTACAACATTTTTTTATATAAATTTAGCCCGAACCTTTTGATAGGAAGGATTCACAAGGACAGATCCACCTCTGCGAAGCTTGTTACGGTGACCCTGCACCCTCCGATCACGCAATTCCAGTTCCATGGCAGAGTTTAGAGTCCAAAGTGTAACGTGCGCACATAGGCGCGCACGGCCGGTCCCCTCACTGACTTCGCCTGGCTATGGCCCTAATATTTCAAATCAAATATTTTCTGACTGAGAATAACCGAGCGAAATCGACAATTGATGCCCTCCAATGGACTGAGAATCTGCCGTTTCTTAGCAAGTTAATTACTTACTTACTTACTTACTCCTCGGCGGCAGCTTCACTGGCGGAGCGGGACCCGAAGATACGAGTCCATGCCGCCTCTGCGCCTCCCACCGACTGCACGTCGGCCAGTGTCCTGCGAGAGATGGTGCCGCAGGCCAGCTGACAGGCGAGTCTACCCACGGCGCCACGACGATGCGACTTGGCGACCCATCCTCGACGAAGGCCGCGCTCGACCATCCTCTCGACCTCCCGGCTTCCTCGATGCAGTGCTTCTTGCGCTTCCGCTTCTCTTTGGTAGTCGTTCACGATGTGCCTGATGTCGGAGGCCGAGAGGACGATCCTGCTGGTTGCCGAGGAGCCCTCTCCCGCCAAGCGGTCGGCCTTTTCATTCATGGAGATCCCGGAGTGGCCAGGGCAGTAGAGCCAGGTTATCCTTTGGGGAACCTGTTGCCACTCGGGAGGCGACCAGCCAGTTTCCAGTTTCCGGAGGAGAGATTGTGAGTCGGTGGCGATGATTATGTGCTCCGCGTCTGGGGCGAGCTCGCGAGCGGCGCACAGGCCGAGGGTGACCGCCTCCATTTCCGCGCGCATGCTCGACAGGGTCAGTCGACATGCCCCGGATGTGCAGCGCGTCGACTCGCCGTACCTGAGGAAACAGCCCCAGCCGCTGCGAGGTGGGTCACGAGTGACCGATCCGTCGGTGGCGAGAACCAGAGTGGCAGTGTCCCGGTCGTGGATCTCGTCGAGAAGTTCCTCGAACGCCGCGTTGGCGACTCCAGGGGGCCACTCGCGGCATGATCTGTCAAGTGAGTGACAGGCCATGATATTCCAAGCGTCCGACACGCAGTCCGGAGTCGCTGCGAATTGAGGACCCGCTCTCAAGCTGTGGCGCCCCTTGATGTCTCGCAGGGTCGCGCATGCCTGACGGATCCAGCCGCTCTTCTGAAGACGACGCAGAGGGGCTCGGTCAGTCATGGACTGGACAGCGGTGCGGAGAGGGTGCCCCGGCGTTTCCAAGATCTTGGCGACGGCCGTCACCCTGAGTGTCTCGATCTTCTGGGGCACTGACCGCACGTCGACCGTCGAGCAAGTTAATACGAGCGAATGCGCGGGCAAGCCTTAAAGGCGGTCTTTTCTATTCCAGTATGCCGTCTTTTTTTTTGCAGATGGATGATTGAAAACAAAGGTGGGCCCTGAAACGAGACGTCGCCGCACCCTGCGGTCGCTGTGAGGGCCCGAACCTTTTTTTTGTAAATCCTTTCCTGATGAGTCCCCGCCGGCTTTTGAGGGCCCGATGCCGATCTCGGAGGGCCAATGCCGACTTCTGGACCCACGTCTGCCTTGGTCTGCCTCTGGTAGCAAATATTCACCAAATATTCACTACGTTTCCATGACACGTCTAAATCGATTTAGCGAAATTTCACGTGCGTTTTTCTCGGAAACTATTTACCTTATGCAAAAAAATGAGCGTATGGGGGAAGCGGGGGGAACACCGCCACTGTGGGAAACACCGCCACCCCATCTGGCGGCGAAAGTATGAAATGTGAAGTGTAAAAATCCGATATTTCCTATTAACCCTCGACGGCCGAGGGGGGGGGGGGGCGGGTGCCGCCACCCCATAGGGTTTTTTCGCGATAGCTCCGAACACGCTGGCGATAGAGAGCTGAAACTTGGCATACCTGATCTTTGATCCAAGCCGGATCTTTTGACACCAACCGCATTTTTGGTTCAGGTCAGGTCACTGACCTATGACGTCATAAGTGAACCTCTGCACGGTCTTCAGATGTCGCAACTTCGCAACGCCCTCACTGCCAGAGGAGATGTCACAGGGAAATGAAACTTGCAGGATCTAGTATCCATTATGAGTCCCACAACTTGTATATCTCGGATTTTTCCTAAAGGTCATATGAGGTCAGGTCATTTTCGTGACCTCACCATTATAAGTCAATGGGGAAAAATTCAAACTGCTATTCTGGCGCCGGGAACGATCTCCAACTATCTCAAGCACACAGAATCGTGATTTGATGCACTCATTGCAAGGTTAGATGCGTCACTTTTGCAATGTTGACCTTGCGTGACGTCATTTATGACGTCATCAAGGTCATATTAGTTTTTCGTCAATAAATCTTGATCAAATTGAGCTAGCGAGCCGGGAAAGACACCAATGGACTCAGGAAGACCTGCCGAATCGAATGATATGCGACATGACCTCTTTCGACAAACTTCGTGACCTGGGGGTGCTGACCTGACCTTGACCTGAGGTCAACACCCCAAGTTGACCTGACCCGGACAAAAAGTATATCATTCGACGCGCCTGAGCGAGACGAACACGATGCTGCCAAAATCGGCGCTCTGCGGCCGTTTTTTTGCGAAGTTATTCACCAAAAACTGAACCGTACCTGGGGCACTTGACCTGACCTCAGAGGTCACCGGTTGACCTAGGACCTTAAAATCGGGTACCAATCTCTGCGTCTCGTAACGGCGCACACGCTCGTTTTTTCCGCGACGCGCTAGCTCCACCAGGGGCGAAACGGCGAGGGGGGGGGTCGTACCCGCCCCCCCCCCCTCGGCCGGCGCGTATGTAGAAAACCAATAGGTCCGGCGAGGGTTAACCGCACGAAGGTAAGCGTCTTCTTATTTGTGTTCCGGTGATTCAGTGTAATCGAAGCTTAATGTGGGCATTTAAAGAAAAATGTACATTCTCTTATAAAAATTCGATGAGTTGGGAGCACTTTTGAATGTCTTTAAGAAGAGACTCATTTTGATTTATTTGATTACATTGAAAAATAACTGATCGGCTTTGTCCAGTAAGATAGGTTTGCTTGAACCGTGTAGTACATTCTTGCCGCTGGCGATTTTTGCTTGTGATCACTTATTGGGGAACACCGCCACCCCGTGGCGGTGTTACCCCGATTGAGGTTGCGGTGTTTCCTGTTCGTAGCGTGATAAGTGATGAAACTCCAAAGACACGCTTTTTATGTTCGTAGATGTTCCTAAGTCGGGAATAAGCAGCTTATTTGATTTTTTTACTTTATATTTTTCATGTTCTCGACCAAGCACTTGCCAGCTGTATAAAACCGGCAAACAGCTGATTAACCTATACCTTTAGGTGTCCATTACCGATTATTTGCGAAAATTACCACTTACCGACAGGAAACTCATCGCACGCGATCTCTGAACAATTAAAAGCTTTCGTAGGAATAGGTTGGGTTAACATGAACACCGGTGGCGGGGTTACCCACACAATTTGTAGGTGGCAAATATGCAAGGTATTTTTAAAAGTGGTGATACATGAAAACCTTTTAGGAGCATGCAAAATAAGTACCTACCTAAAACACGTGAGAAAATGTTTAAATATTGTAACCAAGACAATAACTACCAAGAGACTTCACACATATTCTCTCATTTTGGCCAAAAGCTTAGGGAGGCGGTGTTACCCCCGCTTCCCCTGTATGCTTTTAGCTAGCACCTAATCCTATATTTACACTTTTAAATTATGCCTAAATGCTATGATAGAGCAAATCCATTTTTCAAAATCGGCTTAGCTTGTGCCATGGAAACGTAGCCACTGGTCTCTGATGATCCATACTACGCTTTGAGGTCAAATCTGAGTTGAGACCGTATTTTCCCACGTAGGGCCCTACCAGGCCAGGTTAACCCGCGCCCTGCTGGGGGGTGTTTGAACACCCCCCTTGTGGTTTTTTGGTACACTTTATCATACATCAATTCTACACATGTTGTTAAACTTTCAGACCAAGGTCATTCAAGGTCAGGTCACCAGGTCACTTGAAGTGACCTCACCTCATAAAAAGTTCCAATGTCTGTCATAGCTACACCGAGTGACCGATCGCTTTGAAACTTTCAGCGATTGCTAAGAGCAATAGCATGTACAAAATGTATATCTCAGAATTCTGATATCGATGACCTAAGGTCAGGTCAATTTTGCGACCTCCCCATTATAAGTCAATGGGAGAAAATTGAAATGCGCCTCTTTTTGACGGAAGACATTATAAACACTCCCAAACACCGAATTACAAGTGGTTTAGACACACTGAACATGAAAATGGTGTCCGTGACCCTTGTTTATGCCCTGAGGTCATCTTAGGTCACGAATAGTATCTAACAGTTTTTCGCAAATAACTTTTGATAAAGGCATGCTAGAGCGATGAAAACGCCTTAGATGTGTTCAGCTAGACGATACGGATCGACTGATATGCAACATGACTCTTTCCGGTCAGGTCATGACCTTGACCTGAGGTCAAATTTTCAAGTTAACCTTTCAAGGTCAAGTTATAGTTCATTCGATGCGTCTTGACGAGAGGAACACGATGCTGGTAAAAGTAAGCTCGTACAAGGCTTGGGTCAAAAGTTATTGCAGAAAAACTGTTTCCGAAAAAAATCGGCTATTTTTGCAGTTTTTGCCCCCTGCAGGCAAAACTGTTGACGATAGGTCAAATCTGAGAGAATTACTCAGAAAGGACGTTAATAGGGCTATCGAATGCGCTTTTCCGCGGCGCTGTAGTTCTATTGGTTCCCGAGTTATGCGTTGGCTTCTTGGAAATTTTCAACATTCGACATGGAAATCGGCGAAATTTTGCCTTCAATGACCTCTGGTGACCTGACCTTTGACCTGACCAAAAAATTGACCTAAGTGATTTCGTCATTATTTTTGACGCTCTTTCGAACGCCGCCTTCCGCGTATCGCTACGTGGCTCAGAAGCCGAGTTACAAGGGGGGTGTTCAAACACCCCCCCAGCAGGGCGTGGAAATCCAGGACCCCCAGCCGGGCGCGGGTTAACCCTCGCCCCGTTGAGGGGGCATTTTGGCCCCCCTGTGGTTTTTCCTGAATAGCAGGAAAACGGCGGCGCGCAGCGCCGCCAAATTTTCAGTACCTTTCCGGGCATCAATTTGACACCTTTACACCAAATTACAAGTCTTAGGTCACCTTAGGTCAGGAGTTATTGAGGTCAAACTGAGGTCATGTTCGAGCAAAAATGAGCAAAAAACATGCAATCTTGAAACGCTCACCAAATCTACAGTTATCAAGTAATTTCAAAGTTCTTTATATGGTCTAATAGACAAAAAGCGGCGCTACAAAACTGTTATCTCGGATTTTCAAAATTTTGGGTTTTTGACCCAAAAAATTTCAAAAAATTGATTTTTTAGAAAAAAACTAAAAACAATCCAAAATTTTTCCGAATTTCGAAAAAACCGGAATATATGTGATAGTCCCTGCTCTCTTCTATATACATACCAAATTTCAAATCGATATCTCGTTTTTTGGCCAAGTTATAGCGAAAAAACTGTTCAAAAATTATGACGTCAAATTTTTGAACTCAATTTTTAGCGATTCTAGACCTCGTACGGCAAAACAAAGACCACCATTGAACTCCCCGTGACAAGCTGCATCGATTCGATACCCATTTTATGCAAAAATATCAACTTTGAAATTTGACCTAATTTGACCTGACCTTGACCTGACCTTGACCTAACCTTGACCAAAACGTGACCTAAGCTGGCCCCAAAGGCTGCCTGACCCACATAATCGCATTTGTCATGCAAAATGGACCATAAAACATGTATCACACGACACTTTCATATTCTGACCCCCCAGTGACCTGACCTCAGTGACCTGACCTGGTATCAGTGACCTCAACTAGCAAAATATGTGTTTGAAGAACATTTCCCCATCGATGATTTCCAATGAAATGCATTTTACTCGATTTTACAACGCATTTCTTGAAATGCCTGTAAACGGTGAAAATTGGACCTTTGACCTGACCTGTGACGTCATCGGTTTGTTCTAGGTCAATAAAATTGGGTCACAAGGTAGTTCCCTGATAGGGCTATCCAACACCGTTTGCCGCTTGTCGCTACGTTGCGTGGTTCTCGAGATCTTAGGGGGGGGGGCCAAAATGCCCCCCCCCCCCCAACGGGGCGCGTTGCTCGGCAGAGCCCAACGGGGCGCGGGTTAATGCCTGTGTGACAGCTTGGAGACTGAGGGCTTCTCAGATGGATTCTCCCTAATCGCCGTGGATCTCAGACATAATTAGGGCCGTCAGAGGCTAGCGCGAGACAACCAGGGACCGGTGTAGTAGTGCACTTTGAGGCCGGTATAGACCCAAAGTTAGCTGGCATATGCCCTCCGAGAACCCATGCCGACTTCTTTAGTTAACTCAGTTGACAGTTCAGGTTGCTATATGTTCCAGTCTCCTGAAGAGACAGCCGACAGGCCACCAAGCTCCGCTTACGATCGCCAAAAACGGGAGCTTGCTTAATTACGATTAGGGACTACTCTCACAGCGACCTTCAAACCAGAAGCTAGACGTCGCGTAGTGGGAACAGATAGGTAAAAACAACAGACTGACGCCCCGAGGACATAAGCAGGCAGCAGCAGATTAACACGTAAAGGAGAATATCCAGGACACGGAGGTGTGTGGCCTGAGAAGACGAAATGTAACATCTTGCTGAGCGAAAAAAATTGGTATTGCGATGAAAGCCACAGGTAATCGGGTACCTATATCAATATTCAATATGCTTACATTGCATCGATGTTATCTTGACTCATTTGCTTTATGTGCGTTGACGCCTCGCATAAAAAAATATTTGCCTTTTCGGTGTTGCCGGCCCCCCTCCCCCCCAGTACGGACGTTTTTGCCCTGACTGGGAGGGCAGGCCGGTGACTGCGGGGGTTTGCCCCCCACCCCCCAGTTAACATGTTAGACGAGGCCTTGGGCATATGTTACCACCCACCTCTAACTCAAAAACTAAGAGGGCTAGAAAGACGCGGTAAAAATCAGTCGATATCCCTCAATGCGTACGTTTGAAAGTATTTCGGTCATTTTTCACCTGAGAGCAATATTGGGGTCACCAGAGGTCATCAAAGGTCAAAATTTGCCAATTGTCATTATATTTTTCAGAAAACATGCCGCTATCTCAGGAACTATAGTAGCTAGAAACACGCAGGGAAAAGCAATCGATAGTTTTTGAACTCTTCTTTTGATAAGGTAGTTATCAAAATTGACCTCAGGTCAACGGTTTAGCCTCCAGAGGGCAAAAACTCCAAAAATAGCTGTTTTTACGAAAAGTGTTGTTCGACAATAACTTTCGATTACAAAAAGCCACGACATTTCTATTGCCAGAATCGTGTTCCCCTCGCCGAGACGCGTCGAATGAACTATAATTTGACGTTGAAAGGTCAACTTGAAAATTTGACCTCAGGTCAAGGTCATGACCTGACCTGAAAAGGTCATGTTGCATATCAATCGATGCGTCTCAACAAGACAAACACAATGAGACCATCCCCAGCGTTCTATCTCTTTCCAATCGCGAGTTATTGCCAAAAAAATGTTTGTAGCCTCAAATGACGTCGGATGACCTTTCTAGAGGCTATCAGCAAAAATGACACCTTGGTCATCACGAGTGGTCTAAATCATTGTGATCCTGAAATATTTGGACTGTTCCTATGCGTACACACGGATCTAGAGGCATTTTCATTTTTCTCCCTTGACTTGTAATGGAAAGGTCACGCCACTGACCTGACCTTAGGTCACGGATATAAAAAGTCCGAGATATACAAATTGTAGGCGCCAATAACAGCATGCAATCCACCAAGTTTAAAACCCTTCTGACAAACACTGCAGGCTGGACATAATTGCAAACTTTTTTAGGCTTGGTCAGTTAACTTGACCTGGTGACCTGACCTGACATGACCTGGGGTCAAAAATTTCACACATTGTCCAAAATTGATGTGCCAAAAGCTACCCCAAGGGGCGCGGCGCTACGCGCCGCGGTTTTTTATTCACGCGCAAAAAACGCGACAGGGTGGTAACATAATAAACATATGCCCCCCCCCCCCACTGGGGCGAAGGTTAAAGGCGTTAAGGGGCTGACCAGTGGCGTCAAAAGGGGCTATCAAATACGCTTTCTCGCGGTGCCATTGCTCTATCAAGATCAAGATACCTATCGCTATTGTCCGGAATCTGCAATGGTCGAAGTGATCCTGTTTAAATAATCCTACCCGGTTATATCCTAGCCGTAAGTACTTGCATGCAATGAAAAAAGGGACATTGTGAAAATCCGACTGGAAGTGGATGGATTGATTGGGTTGAATGAAAGAAAGACTGAGGTAGCCTGAGGACGCGAAAAGTGGCGCATGTTGCTGGTTGCACGCTGCAGAACCTACACAAGAAGTAAAAACAAGGCTGTATATGAAAGCTAAAAGTGCTTGCTGGTGCTGTCGCCTTGGTGCTGTCTGCTGAATGCTGGTGCACTTGCATGAATTGGGATTGTGAAGGCAAGCCTTTCACTGACTGTATGACTGTATGATCCGCACTTGCACTGTACCGACCTATATTAAGTTGAGATCTGTGTGTGAGTTGTAAGAGTTCATTCTAATATTGATATGGGCGTCTCGCCAACAAACTCAAAGAAAACCCCTATGCTGAAACAAACAACTCTGAGACCAAAGAATAAAAGGGAAATGAACAAAGCCGACAAAGGTCACCCGAAAGGCGAACCCAGGGGTAAAGTGCAAAGATCAGTAGAGACTAAAAGTCTGACTCCAAAAGAAAAACAGATAGGCAGGTTGGACTTGAGTGCATATGAACCATTCGAGCCAGGACACAGGTCATCAGTAGATCTCAGTAAGGAGGAAACATGTAAAGGAGCACCGGGTGTGACATGTGGTTTACCGGTTGGAGATGATGATGAGGGTGTTGCATGTGACTTGTGTCACAGATGGTATCACGGAACATGTCAGGGGGTGACATCTGAGGCATATGAAGCACTGCAGGAGCACCAAGATACGCTAGCATGGATCTGCAAAGAATGCAAGGTCAAGATAAGACTAGACAAAAACAAAGAAAAAGAAATGAAGAAACTGGAGGAAAAAATAGATGCTCTTACAGACACCATCAAAGATCAAATGAGAGTCATCAAAAAAACTGCGGATGATCATGAACAAGTCCTTGTACAGCTAGGTGAGCTGCAAGGAAGGAACCTGAATACTCTACACGAACAAAATGAAACAATCATCAACAAGGTTGAGAGCCTGGCAGTGAGCAGCATCGGAGAAGTAAGAGATTCAGAGAAGACGTATGCTGATGCGGCTAAACAAACATGTGAAAAACATGTAGAAAAGGTAGTGAGCACACTCAGCGCAAGACTTGATGTCATACCAAAAGTTGACAAGATAGTAGAAGATATCAAGAAAGTGATGAAAACAAAGGATACGGGAGACAGAGCAACCAACATACTCATCCATAACGTGCCCGAAAGTCGATCTGAGAACGGTGAACAACAAAGAGAAGATGACCTGAAGAAGGTCAAGAACATCACAGAAGCACTAGGAGTAGCAAACATAAGCATAAAAAGTATCCTAAGACTCAGAAGACACCCAAGAAAGTCAGACACAGCGGCGAGAGGATCAGACCAAACGGAATCTCAGGAAAACAAACAAAATAAACCCAGAATCATGCTGCTGAAACTAGGCACAAAAGAAGAAGCTGAAGTCCTATACAAAAGAAGATTTGATTTGAAAAGAAAGGGAATCGAAAACACGTACATATCGAGAGACCTCGACCCAGAACAACGGGAAAAACAAAGAAAACTACGGGAAGAATGGAACAAGAAAGGCAGAGAAACCCACGTAATCTACCATGGTAAGGTGGTAGAACGGAAGGGAAACAAGTCTGTGAAGTAAGGAAGAAAAAGAAGCAGAGTGAACTTGAAGAAAGGACTGCTATAGGTAGTATACTTGTCATCCAACTTTTGAACATTCAAGGGCTAACCAGAGCTAAGCAGATAGAAATTATAGATATGGTTAGTCAAAAGGCAAACCTGTTGTGTTTGACAGAGACTCAACTTAGGCATGACAAGCTAATGTGGCCAGATGGCATAGAAAAGATCGAAAAAATGAGAAATCAGCAAGACAAAAAAGGGGGTGGTCTACTAATGATATACAGGAAAGACTCCTGGTTTGAGGTAGAGAAGATGGAGACGAAAAATGTGGATATCCTGTACGGGAAGATTAAGGCAAACAGCCTCAAGATTCACCTGATTCTGGTGTACTTTTCAATCATAAAAACAATGGATGACAAGATACGCAACCAAGAAATGAAAAAGGAAATCGAAGGAATTCTGGAAAGAGTTCAGGAAAAAAGTGAAGCAGCCATCGTACTTGGAGACTTCAATGGACATATTGACCTCTTGGGATATCAGAAAGAAGATGAAAATGGACGCATCATACTGAATTGGATTGATAACCTTAACATGACCCTATTAAATCTGGACAGAGCATGTCAAGGTATGTTTACATGGTCGAGACAAGATCAAAAAAGTGTTATCGACTATGTCCTTTCAAACAAAGAATGCTATAGATACTTTCAAGGGATGCAAGTGGATGAGGGAAAGGAAATAACTGATGTATCCGACCATAATTTGGTTACAACTACTTTTATGCTACCACATGTTGACAACAACTTCAAAAAGGATAAAGTAATCAGAGAGAGCTACATGAAAACGGACCAAAAGTCCATGCAGAAATTCGGAGAAGAGATGAATAGAAGGCTGAGGACAACAGAAGTCCAAAAATTTGAAGTGCTTAACAGCATGATGAAAGAGGTGGCAGAGACTCTACTTGTAGCTGTCTACAAAAGGAGATTGAGTAGACAATATTCAAGGAAAGAGCCACCATGGATTACGGAAGCTATCAGAGAAGCAATAAAGAAAAGAAAGGACCTGAACCGCATGAAAAGAAATGCAATAGATGATGCTAAAAAAGTCACCCTTGAACAAAAGTACAAAGAGCAAAAACAGAAGACACAGCGCCTGATTAAAGAAGCAATAACAGTGACAGAAAAAAAAGATAACAAAGGAAATTCGAAGCAGTGAAAACAAAAGTAAATCGCTATGGGAAAATATAGACAAACTCAGGAAGAAAGAGCGTATTAAAGAAGAAGTACGTCTATATGACGAAAATGCCAAAATTCTCGACCACCTTGAGGAGAAAGAAAAACTTATCAGCTACTGGACCAGCATATACCAGCAGCATAATAACGATATTGACGAGCATTGGAATGAAGAAGAAAGACGAAGTTATACTGAGGAAATGAAAGAACAGGCACGGAACGAATGCTTTCCTAGGCATCTATGCGAACATATGGACATGGCCATGTACATCAACAATGTCGTTGAACCAATGGAAGATCCTCAGCCTGATGGAGCGCAGGTGAGGGCTATAATAAATAAAACGAAAACAAAAACCACTCCTGGGCCAGACGGGCTGAAGAACGAGCTGTACAAAGAGTTAATCAAAAGCGACAAAGGCCTTAAAGTGCTAACAACATGTATGCAAAACGAACTGACATCTGACACGAAGCCGGATTCATGGAAAGGATCACATACAAAGATGATACCTAAAACAAGCAAACCAACAGCACGGCAACTACGACCAATAGCACTGACCAACGCATCATATAAGATATATATGAGCATGATCAAAAACGAAATCGAAGAACATCTACTGGTGAACGGAGCCTTAATGGAAACTCAAGCAGGCTTTACTGCTGGAGGACGTGTTGAGGACAATCTCTTTCTTCTAAGCTACTGCGTCGAACAAAGTTATAAAAGAAAGAGACCGCTATATGTGACCGCCCTTGATTTTGAAAAAGCCTTTGATTCAGTCAAGAGAGGCCCAATGATCAAAGTCATGCAAAGATATAAGATCCATCCCGATATCATCTCATCGGTAGCAAGTATATATCACGGCGACTTCACAACGATTAGGCTCAGTAGTGCTACAGAAGAAAAACTCAAAGTAACCAGTGGTATAAGACAGGGCTGCACTGGTAGCACCACGCTGTTCAAGCTGATCACGTATGAAATTGCAAGGAAGCTGATGGCCACAAGAATGGGATACAATGATAGGAATATCTATCTCCCCTTACTTCTGTTTGCAGATGATGGTTTGATGCTGTCTCATTCAAAGAAGGAAACAGAGCTAATGCTTGAGGTACTTGTAGCATCAAGTGAAGAATACGGAATGAAAGTAAACAAAAGAAAAAGTGAGATATTGATCGTAAATGAAACTTGCGAAAACAGTGAGAACATTACAGAAATCGGAGGGATACCTGTTGCAACAGAAGTCAAATACTTGGGAGTGACGATTCTCAACAAGAAGGATGTATTCAAGGAACAGAAGAACCTAATGATCAAGAAAGCCCATAAGCTGTCAAATATGACATATAGCATCATAAGTAAAAGTTGTAATAAGATTATGATTGGGAAAACCTATTGGAAAAGCATTGCCCTACCAGCAATCCTATATGGAGTCAATGTTATGACACTTACAGAAACAGAAATCAAGCAACTACAGACTATTGAAAACGGGGTCTACAGGAAGATTCTAGGAGCACCGAAATATGCACCAAATTGCACATTAAGAGGAGAAATCGGTTCATCACTAATGAAGACAAGAATAATGAAAGGTCACCTTCAATATATAAGAACGACACTGCAAGGACGAAATGAACTACTAAAGAAAGTAATGGAAATAGAGCTTGAAAGGAAAGAAAGCAAATGGGCGAAGACAACCGAGAAGTACCTGTCATCACTGCAAATAAGATTACATGCCCTAAAAGATAAAAGCAAAAAGGATATAGACAAAGAAATAAACAAATGGGATGCAAAACAATGGATGGAAGAAATAGGAAGCAAAGTAAGCCTACAGCTATACAAAGCAAGCAAACAACGTATAAGAGAAGAGACTATCTATGACAACACCCCAGCAGCGGTCACTCTCTTTCGAGCTAGAACGAATTCGCTACCCCTACAAGAAAGAAGACGACACACCGATGAAGACACATTATGCCAACTATGTGGAGAGGAGAATGAAGACATGGAGCACTTTCTATTGAAATGTAACAGACTCATGGATGTTAGAAGTAATATCGAGTCCCTACAACGACCTCACATAGAAGACACTCAAGAGATCATGAGAGACTTTCTCTTCAATGACGAACGGGAAGAGGATGCGGAAGAGAGGAAGGAGAAGCTGCACTGTCTATGGAGAATCCGTCAAAAGCGTCTGGAAGGACCATGAGCAAATGTCGAAAGACATGCAGCCTCCATCCTCATCCTTTTCCCAGTACCCCTATAACCAAATAGGGCACCTATGGGGGAGCCGATGCAAAGGCTATTCCCCCGAAGACTCATCTGCATCTGCATCTGCATCTATTCGTTCCAGAATTATGCGCCGGTGTTTCGAGGAAAAAAATGTTGATGTAGGTAGGTACTCGTAGGCAATATTTCACCTTTGATGATCTCTGGTCACTGCTGACCTAACCTTTGGCCTAACCTAAAAAAGTGGAATGGAAGGAAGAATTTTCGTCCTATTTTTTTACAGTTCTTTCGAATGCCGCTTACTACGTGTCGCTACGTGGCCCAGGAGCCGAGTTGGAGGGGTGGGGGGGGGGGGTGTTCAAATACTCTCCTGGCCTGGCGCGGTTGGCGCCGAGTACCCACCGGTTTTGGCAAGTATTACGCACTGGTTATGACTTATATTTAAACTTTCAGTACCATCGACCTCGCACTGTACAGCTATGCATGTGATGTGCTTCCTGTGGCTTAGCGTGACACATTGGTGTCGTCGATGTCTGCGTGTCACCGTCGCGTGTCACTGACACAGTGTCATTTTGACGTCGTGGTGACCAGAGAAGAGATGGCCATCCGGTCAAAGAGCACTTCGACCTTCTACATGCATTCCTGGAAACGGATGACTTTACCGGCATCACATGCCCAAACTTCGGATGCGATTTTTTTTTTGGGGGGGGGGGGCTATTCCCTGTCTATGGCATTATGTCGATGTATGTAGAATAACAAGAAGCTCCCTACGAAACATATCCAATTTATTTACCATTGTGTGCAGGTACATACATTGGTCCATGCTCACACAATGGAAAGTTACATCGTCGACGTACTTAACTAGTATTTTCGCTGGCTAATTAGTATATTTTGGCATAAGCTGGTCAACTTTATATATCACTGACCCTGTAACCTCATGCAAACTTTCATGAGCTGATTTGTCCAGGCTAACACTGCCCTAAGCACTATGTACACTGCCTTACAATTAATCCATTGGAACTGATCAAACATTTTTGGACTCTGGTTGGCACGGTTGATCAGTCTCAGTAGCACATGGCTCACCTGCGGGACCACAATTATTATACACGGGCTGACCTGCAGGGCCACAGTAATCGTACAGTGGCTGACCTGCGGGACCTTGCGGCAGGTTCATGGGCACATAGCGAGGGTCACCCACTTCACTGTACACCGGCTCTGACTTGAAGTCGTCATGCTGCTCCCCAGGACCGCTGCTGTCGACCTGATCGCGCTGATGTGGTGTTGCGCCATCGCCAGCATTCTGGTACTGACGTGATATCGATTTTGGAGCTTCAGTGTAGCGGTGCTCAGAAGCGACTCGCTTTGGGAGCTGCGCCAGCGTTAGCGGCGGACTTATGTTACTTGGTGGACTAGTGTTTCTCTGCCTCAGTTTTCGAACAATCAGCAGTGCGACCACAGCCCCGAACAGCAGTGGTAGTCCGATGACGAGGGCCAGCTTCCAGCCTTCCCAACCGGAAGCTCCGGCTTCGATAGTTTGGCAGAGATACGCAGCTCCGCCGCGATCAGCGCACTTCCAGCAGACGAACTGTGACAGGGTCGGTGCTCCTGTTTCAATCGTACAGAGAACCTGAGCCGAGACCTGCTGCGCTCCTCTTTGCTGGTCGTGGGTAGTGTTATTCATCATTTCGTCCCCTGTTACTTGCCGTGGCGCCTGCTGATTGGGATTACAGCCGCACGGCAGCTGCTCGACCTCAGTGGAGTGGGCGGTGAACGAGGTCACGTTCAGGTGCAGTCCGCCGCGACTAACTCGGCCCACGCTGCTGTTTCGGATCTGGAAGTGGTCGAACGTGCCGCTGATGCCGAGGGGCTCGATGTCTCCTAGTTGACTGGACAGCACAGTAAGGTTTCCCCAGCCGGCATCGGCCTGAAGGCAGCCGCTGCGGAGGGCCGGAAATATCGTCACCCTATCCAGGATGAAGTTGCCGACACGTCCGCTAAAAGAGCTGTTCCCACAGCCGTCGAGAAACGTAGTATTGGTGATAAGAACTTGATCTATTTGGGACTGAATCGCACCGTCCTCTACGATCAATCTCCGGATGTTTCGGAGAGACACCTTTTTGATAACAGAGTCGGCTGCAAACGCCGAGGCAGCAATGCTAAAGCCGGCCACTCCGCTAATGCTGATTTCGGGACCAGGGCTCTGCAGTCCTGAGAAGGCATTAGGGTGCAGGTGAAGTAGCAGTATATCATCCATTGTAATGGTCATATTCTCAGTTTCCAGTGTCTTACTCCAATCGATTTTACCAATGCGGAGGTAGCCGATGTTGCTCAGATGGAATGCATAGAGATCCCGTAAGCCCGTCAGAGCATGGTTGTCGAAGATGATGCTCCCTCTGACATTTGAAATCCGAATTTCTTGAATCGAATGCCCAAGAGCACGAAGTATAGTCTGAAAGAAGCATTAATTTTATGTGAGCATGATACTCCAGTAGGTAATTTACAATTTGACCATTCTACAAATATCTGGCCATCTATGTAGGACTGTACAATTACATATACATGTCATGTCCATGCATATCCATTGCTTATCTCTTCTGCGTCCCATCAGCCGTTTTCACGACGGAATAACGGGTACCTAATAGATGCCTGTTTGGTCCTTTGATGCCTGGCAGGAATTTTAGTAGTTTCCTTTGATGCCTCAGGAATTTTAGGAGTTCTTTGTAGTAGGTTTTCTACCTTTCGAATAAGTGGCCCGTTACTTTTCTACTAATCGACTCCGCTGTTTTTCTACTAAATATTACATTAATTTATTTTATCTAAGGGTTTACCACTCACGTAAACCTAAAGCGTACGCACGTTTATGAAATTAGCATATTTATATAATGCTAGTACAATGATAGGGAAATATACTGAGCTGCCAGCTGCGGCTGACCGAGCTATCCCAGTTCCACGCTGGCTTGACTTTGGATCCTCAGCAGACGGCGGAAGTCAATGCCACTGCTAAGGCGGCGGCGGCTTTGTTGCGCCCGGTCACCACCAGGGCGCGCGCAGCGTCGGGCCGGTGAAACAGAAGCCGGGTAGGTATCTACTAAGTAGTTGCCAGGCTGATTTGATCCCTCATAGTCGAAAGGTGGGCTACTGGAACCGAAAATTGACTTGTTTGTAAATAAATAAGCGATTTAGCCCGGCAGGCGGTGGGCCTCCCGGCCACCTTTCGCGCGGTGGGGGGGGACATTTTTTTACCCCCCCCCCCCGTATCTCCGAAACTGCCGGAAGGATCCGGAAAATTCAAACAGCATTCGATAGCCCTGTCAAATTTGTCGAAGGAAAACAAATTTCATTGACCTCGGGGTCACCAATGACGACACAGGTCAGGTCAAAGATAAAATGTTTCACCGTTCACGGGTCTTCTTGGGAAAGCGCTATAACACCGAGTAAAACGCATTTTATCGAAAATCAGCGATAGGGTGTCAGTTGTCTAGTGCATATGTTACTATTTGAGGTCACTGGTCATACCAGGTCAGGTCACAGGTCAGGTCACCAAGGGTCACCAAGGGTCACCACATGAACCCAACTTTACTAAGGTTGTGCGATGCATGCTTTATGGCCAATTTTCATTTCCAACTCAATGGTGTTGGTTATGAGACCATCAGGTACGGTTTTAACCCGCGCCCTGATGGGGTCTGCCGAGCAACGTAGTCTGATGGGGGGGGGGGCCATTCTGCCCCCCCCCCTAAGATCTCGAAAACCACGCAACATAGCGACAAGCGGCAAACGGTGATGGATAGCCCCAACAAGGAACAACCTTGTGACCCAAGTTAATTGACCTCGGTCAAACCGATGACGTCACAGGTAAGGTCAAAGGTAGAATTTTCACCGTTTACAGGCATTTCATGAAATGCGTTGTAAAATCGAGTAAAATGCATTTCATTGAAAATCATCGATGGGGAAATGTTCGTCCAACACATATTTTTCTATTTGAGGTCACTGATACCAGGTCAGGTCACAGAGGTCAGGTCACTGAGGGTCACACATTAGAAATATCATGTGATGCATGTTTTATGGTCCATTTTATCTGCCAAATGCGATTATGTGGGACAGGCAGCCCTTGGGGTCAGTTGAGATTATGTTTTGGTGAAGGTCAGGTCAAGGTCAGGTCAAATTATGTCAAATTTCAAAGTTGATATTTTTGCATAAAATGGGTATCGATTCGATGCAGCTCGTTACGGGGAATTCAATGGCGGTCTCCGTTTTGCGCTACGTGGTCTAGAATTGCTAAAAATTGAGCTCAAAAATTTGACGTCATCAATTTTTAACAGTTGTTTTTCGCTATAACTTGGCCAAAAAAGAGATATCGATCTAAAATTTAGTATGCATATCGAAGAGTGCAGGGACTATCACATACATTCCGTTTTTTTCGAAACTCGAAATTTTTTTGGAAATATTTTAAGTTTTTTTTTCTAAAAGAAAATATTTTTTTTTTATTTTTGGGGGTTAAAATCCTATAATTTCGAAAATCCGAGATAGCAGTTTTGTAGCGCCGTCTTTTCTCCACACAACCTTTAAAATTGCTTGTTAACTGTAGAATTGGTGAGCGTTTCAAGATGTCATGCTTTTTGCTCATTTTTACTCGAACATGACCTCAGTTTGACCTCAATAACTCCTGACCCGAGGTGACCTGTGACTTGAAATTTTGTGTGAAGGTGTCAAATTGATGCCCGGTAAGGTACCCAAAATTTGGCGCAAAATGGCCCCCATCAGGGCGCGGGTTAAGTCAATGGAGAAAATTAAAATGCGCCTATTTTGGACGAATGATGTTCAAACCCACTCAAACATCGGTTCATGGGTAAACATGACACTCTGAATCGGAAAAATGCACCTGTGACCCCTCTGTGTGCCCCTGAGGTCATCTCAGGTCATGAACGGTTACCAGCAATTTTTGACTATAACTTTTGATAAAGACGTGCTAAAGCGATGAAAACACGTCAGTTGTATTCAGCTCGACGGTACGGATCGACTGATATGCAACATGACCCTTTTCGTCAGGTCAGGTCATGTCCTTGACCTGAGATCAAATTTTCAAAATAGCCTTTCAAGGTCAACAAAAAGTTCATTCGACGTGTCTCGATTAGAGGAACACGATCCTGCCAAAAGTAATGTCGTGGCTCTTTTGAGTCAAAAGTTATTGACGAAAAATCTTTTTCGTGAAAACTGCTATTTTTCAGTTTTTCCCCTCTTGAGGCTAAACCATTGACCTGAGGTCAAATCTGAGGACTATACTTAGAAAAACCTGTAAGAGGGCTATCGAATGCGCATTTCTGCGGCGCTCTAGCTCTATTGGTTCCCGAGTTAGCCGCTGGCAGTTTCCAAAGTTGTTGAAATGGACTACATTTGACCTTTGATGACCTCTGGCGACCTGACCTTTGACCTGACCCAAAAAAATGACCGAAGTGTTTCTGTCAGTAATTTTGACGCTCTTTCGAATACCGCTTATTGCGTGTCGCTACGTGGCCCAGGAGCCGAGTTAGACGGGGGTGTTCAGATCCCCCCCCCCCCGGCCCGCCACGGAATCTCGGAGCACCGGCACGGCGCGGGTTAACGTTCAATGTAGGCTTAGAATATGTACCTATACCTAAAAGAACCATTGATGAGCATTGGGGGAAGCTACCATAATTCCGTTCATTGCTAAATGGCATGGTTGTCACCAGAAAGCTAGCAAAGCTGGTCAAAGCTGGTCACAAGTTACTGTCTGCGTACGCCACCTACCGTGCTAGCGCTGATGCCGTCATAGTCACAATCCATGGTAACGGCGTGGTCGACGTTCGGCTCGTACCGGCATCCGTTGATGACTTTGTCCTCGAACTCACCTGCCAGAGCGGCGACAAGTAATGTCAGAGTTACGGCCAGAGGTGTTAACCTACCAACTCGCTAACGTGCGAAGGTAATAAATTTGAGGAAAGCATTGATCCAGTGGGACAAATTTTGACACAAAAAGTTGTGACTGGTTTGTTACAATAAAGCATTTTAACCCTCTCCCTGGTAGGGCATTTTTCATAACACGGCCTGGCAGGGGGGGGGGGTCGATGCGACCCCCTCGCGATTGGCTCCGCTGGCACCTAGAAACTAGAGATGTCATTCAGATACCAACTTTTTGGTATGATACCAAACCGATACCAACTTGGTATATGGTATTTCAAGGCCAATGTTTTTGGTATTTTGTCGGTATTTTGAATCGTTGCTAATGTAAAAGGGGCTGTAAATTTGGTAAAAATTTGGTATTTCCCTCATTTTCCCAGGTCGGCTCGGTTTTGGTATTCTCTTGTGGTTATTGTTGGTATTTAGTTTGGTATCGGTATCACAATTTTCCGTAATTTACATCACTATTAGAAACACCAAATTTAGTAGGTAGGTAGGCCCCCTGGAGTTCTCGCCCCTGTGCAACTTTGGTTGCTCTAGGTGGTCAATATTTAGGGGGTTTTTGGGCGGTATGAATGTAAAAATTTCGATAAAAACAGGTCAAAGGTTTTTCGCTTATAACTTTTGATCTACCTACGATAGGGCAAAACGAAAAGCACCGATGAGCTCAGCACGTCAAGGCGCGTCGAATGATATGCTTTTTTTGCTTGCTTAAGCGACTTAAAAAGTTAAGCACATCTTATGTACAACTTAACCCTCGCCCGCACATGCCACCCCCCCCCCCCCGCGCCGTTTCGTTCCTGTTGGAGATAGAGCTTAGCGGTAAAGACCAAAAAGATTCTTTGGGAAGAGACAAATCCAATGATACCCGATTTTACCTTCTCAGGTCAGTCATTGACCTTCCAGGTCAGGTCAAACTAGAAAATGTTGCTGTTTTGGGTCACCGTTGGATATCAAGTGCGCTGCTTATCATATACCGATGACGATGCCGTTTTCTGGTGCCAAGCCAGCTAGAACCTCTTTATCTTTCTAGTTGAGGTTTATTTGCCATTGGGTCTACAGTGCAGGGATATTTCTATCTCGCACTCCTCTGAGATGCAAAGATAAAAATTTGTTATCTCTGCATCTCTCTGAGATGCAAAGATAAGGTCTCGAGGGTTCATAGCCAAAAATCAAGAGTTCAACTGAAGATGGGTCAATAACCGAACGGCATTTTTAATGGCTGTTTATGTATGAAACTTGTAAAATACAAACAAACTACTCTAAATCTTTTTTTACATAGATGAATACATTTAAATATAACATTTAATTAATTAAGAATAAACCTCAACATAGAAAGATATAGGATTCCTCATGGCTCACTCGTGGAAGATCGGATATCTTTTCCTCGCGTGTTACAGAAAACCTCGCTCCTTCGTCGCTCGGTTTTTCAGCAACCCGCTTGGAAAAGATATCCTTATCTTCCACTCGGAGCCATGAAGAATCCTCTATGTCACACTACCCGACCAGATTTTTGCTGCTGAGGTCATTTCAGGTCAAGTTAGGTCAAGATAAGTTATATGTGTTTGTATGTCTGTGTGTGTATGTGTATAGGGGAAGTTGGGGCAATGCCGGAGTTGGGGCAAAGCCGAAATTCGAGATATTTCGAAAACCGTAAGACATGGATGCCACCTGTCAGTGATGCTCTGAATCTTAACCCGCGCACCGACGGGGGGGGGGCGGATATCCGCCCCCCCCCTGAGGTTTTTCGCGAATAGCGGGAAAACCGCGGCGCGTAGCGCCGCGAAATTTGGTATGACTATTCCCTTATCAATTTTACACATGGTGTGCAAGTTTGAACCTCCTACCTTTCAAGGTCAGGTCACCAGGTCACTTTGAATGACCCAACCTCAAGTCACTTTTTTGCAACTTTGTCACCGTGCCAGAGCTACAGTAGATGTCGGAGGCCTTTGAAAGTCGCAGGATGTTATTAGGTCATTAGTAGCTACAATTTGTATATCTCGGAATTTTGATATCGGTGACCTAAGGTCAGGTCAATTTCGCGACCTCCCCATTATAAGTCAATGGGGGAAAAATCAACTCCCTGTTTTTACCACTAAAACGGGTCGGAATGGCCCCATATACCATACATGACTTCATATACGATCAACCTTCACTACCTTGAGGTCTGTTTTGCTGTTGGGCAGCTGTGAGGTCATGTGACGTCATCAAAGGTCACCAAAGGTTTTTGGCCAATAACTCCGTACAGGAACAAGATACAGACGCGTGGATGGTCTCATTGTGTTCAGCTCGTCAAGACGCATCGAATGATATACATGATGACCTCGAGGTCACGTGACCTGAGGTCAACCTTTGACCTTGACCTTTCGAGGTCAACATATATATCATTCGATGCGGATTGACGAGAGGATCACGATGATGCCCTTAGTTTGTTCCTATCTTGACTAATTCGAAAGTTATTCGAGAAAAACTCTCTCCATATTTAGCGCCGCCATTTTGACTTTTTCGACCCCTGTGACGTCATCTTTGACCTGACCTGAAAATGACCTTAGTAAAAATTGTAGATCTTGACCGTGCGTATCCGATGCCGTTTACCGCTTGTCGCTATCTTGCTTCGTTCTCGAGATCTCAGGGGGGGGCGGTCATCCGCCCCCCCCCGTCGGTACTAAGTTGGCGCAGACCCCCGTCGGTGCGCGGGTTAAGTGACTACAATTATCGCATGTTTGTTACGAGTCGTCATTCGGAATACTTCGGCTGTGAGGGCGCCAAGAGCGTTTTCAATGTACGCGTTCCTTGTACTATATGCGCCTTTGAAGCTGCATTTCTTACTCATTATGCTACCGTTTGTCTGGCCCATTCGGTCAAGTAATCTTCAGCATGTCTTTGCATAAGTGTGCTGCCTATTTGAAATTTATACGGCACGTTGAAAAGTTATGGGCCTGCAAATGAAAGTATGGCTGGCTGGGGTAATGCCGAAAACGTGCAATTACGCACGTTAAAGCACGCTACGTGGACTTTACTGCTGTAGAATAGCAACGCGAATTTTTAGTCACACAAATTATACACTTTCAACCGACACAACGGCCTGTTACCTATAAGGAATTATTTACCTCGCATTTTCTTATTATATCACACAATTATAACTTCCAGTGTGCACCAAGCGTCCTCAAGCTCTTAAAACGCGTGTCAGCTTTGAAAAATTCTGGATAAAGTTTGAGATAAAGTGGCAAAACATCAATGTCGGCATTCCCCGTAGATCATTTCTCCCATTTTCGGCTTTCCCCGCAGTCCGGGGCAACGCCGAAAAAGTCACTTCTTTGATATTTTTAGTTTGTGCGCTTAACGGTATGCGAATTCATCAAACGCGCCTGGTATGTTTGAAAGGCAAAAGACTGGCCTCTCGAATGACGCCAACAAGAATAACTTATGTTGTCTACCTTGCGTGCTACGGGCGTCAGAAAAAAAGTATTCGGCGTTCCCCCAACTTCCCCTACTGATGTGTGCACCGATTGTTTTTGTGTCCATATTACATGAAATCATGATCTGAGAAGCTTTTACCAAAAATGCAGTCAAAAAAACTTCACAAAAAGTAAATTCAGCTTGCCTAAAACGCAATTATCTTAGATGACCTAGGTTGACCTTGACCCCGACCTTGACCCCTGTACATCGTCGAACAACATGTTCCATGATACGTGGGAGGTAAGACTGGCAAAAAAGGCCGAAATCAAGGTGTCAAAAGCTCACAAGGCCCATGGCAAACGCAAGATGTTGAGAATTGGCCATTTGGGTCATGACATGCCCTGGCCAGCCGCGGCCACCGCCGCGCCCTCTCGTGGTCAAGTACGTCAGTTACCTGAAACGGGAGGCAGTGTGGTTTGGTCGCCGGGACATCAAGAAGGCGAAGCCCCCGCGTGGATCAACTCTGCCGGAAGGGTCAGCAAAGGACGTGTACATCCAAGAAAACTTAACCAGAGCGAACCAGGAGATAATGTTCCAAGCTCGGCAGCTGCGACGCGCCGGAAAGCTGTGGGCCGCCTGGTCCGACGGTTGCATCCTAAAGGTCAAGCGGACGCAGCAAGCCCCGACGGTGCGTTTAAGGTCGATGGGGGACCTCCGTCAGTTCGAGTAGTGAACCCAGACATGATCCCTCACGGCCAGAATAGCCAAGTGGACATCAGTGTGGTGTAAACGGACCAGACCGAACTGTGACCCAGTGAAGGTGATATGATATGGGGAGGGGGGGGGGGGGGCAGGGCAGCAAGATAGAGGGAGGGGAAAGGGGGGAAGGGAGGCCAGGTGGATGGGGGAATCAATTTGTATTTATTATGCTCGTGTTATTTATTTGATTCTTGTTCTTTTATTTTAAGCTTCATGTGATCTCAGCGAAGGTAGAAGCTTTCCTTCATGTGGTAGCCAGCCGTAAAGTGAAGCTCACTTCAATATGGCAGCTCTACTGTGCGGCGTATTTTGCACGCGAGAGACAACTTTTTGTTTTGGGTGACCGCTGTACATTAATTGGCCTTGAGCTCTGGTCAATAGTGGACGCTGTGGTTTGGGCGGGCCAGCGGAAATCGTGCGAGTCAAGGGAGTCAAAGTGCGAGTTCTGTTGCGGGGGGGGGGGGGGGAAGGAGGGAGGGAAGATGTGTATTGTGTATCGTTTGCAGTTCAGTCTGACGGAGTGAAAGAGTCTGTTCTGTCTTGCCCCATTCTTTTCCAGTTATTGCACCACGGCTTTGAGTTTTCACCCCTACTTTGACTTGACTTACATGTTCAAAGTAAATAATTCAGTTTGTCACGTTGTTAGCTTAGCTCTGTGTTAATATATTTAGTTGCATTAATTACCCAGTACTTTCCAGTCTGCAAAACGTGGCAGCCAGCTCGACGAGGTGTTTGGGGCAGCCGGAATCCTGCCCCAAATGGGGCAGTTAGCCTCCCGGGCAGTCGAATTTCTGCCCCAAATGGGGCATCTAATTGGGGCAGGTTAGATTAGGCCCTAAATGTACTATATATAGCATAAAAACTACATATCAATACATCACCCGCGCAAATGAGATCGCGGTCGGTCGCGGTCGCGGTAATGAGACTCGACCAAGGCCGTATAAGAGGACTCGACGGACTCGACAATTTTTTAACGAAAGGATCTGATCATTGGTCAAGGTTATATTATATAGAGCGGCTAGTGTAGTGTTCCGGTTAAAATGTGATGATGACGCAGTTGGGGTGCAAAACTGCCTCATGTTGCCATGGCAACGTCGAATCAATCGGCAGCGAGGGGCGCATTTCGTTTTTGCAACCAAAGAAAGGCGCTACTCGGACAATGCCCCATCATTGAAAAACTGATATTACACCTCGTCTCGGCGATGATCAGCTAGTTGTTGGCTTAGTTTTAAGTGTGCAGCTCGTCTCTTAATCTGTAGGTCGCGGGTTCGCAGCCGGTTTAGCACGCGTTCGTTTCTAAGTGAAAATGTGGATATCATTTGGCCGGACGGCAATCATCGTAGGTTTGGTCTGGTTCGGTTTGGTTTGATTTGGTTTGGTGAGGCTAGAAAAGAGTATCTCCGGGTAGCGCCTTTCCTTGGTTGCTAATACGAAACACGGCGCGTAAAACATTCATAGCCCCGATGAAGGGAAAACTCGAATATGGTAGCAGTTACAAATGACAATTTATGCGCTTCAGCGACGTTTGTGGCGCAGCTCACTTTTTCTCGCGCGTTTCAACAATATTCTGCTTCTTTATTATATTCCACCGGTAGAGTGCACCCCGCCCCGGTCCGCCCCGACTACAAACGGTCTGCCCCGGAATTGCCGAACTCTGCCCCGATTTCTCAAAAGCTGCCCCGATATCTGCCCCCGCCCCACTGTGTCTGCCCCGACGAGATCTCGTCGAACCCTGCCACGTTTTGCAGACTGGAGTACTTTGCCGGCCTATACTTAGTAATATGTTGATCTATGGTTGTTTTGCCAGCTGACTTTTGTCATCTATTTGCTTGTGTTAGCCTTATCTTCTATTTTGCTGCAAGCTATTCTGTATTTATTTAGTCCACCCACCGCTGCGCCGCTGGCAGCTTCTGCTGAGCATGCCATCTACACCCCAACCTTGTTCTCCAGGTTCCGAGCACCGGGCAGCTGCAGTCGGGACTCCACCCTCTACACCATCATCAACAGACACCAGCTTTGGACTCCAGCATGACCACACCAACAGCCTCACCATCTCACACGTAAATATCAACTCTATCACATCTCGCTGCCGACTTGACGAGCTTTCTCATTTCACAACTCTTCATAACATTGACATACTATGCCTCTCAGAGACAAAACTTGATGACTCAATCCACCCATCTTTGTTTTCACTAGACTCTTTTCATGACCCACTTACACGACATAGAGACAGAAATGGAGGGGGTGTTGCAATTTATATCAGAGATTATCTCTCCTTCAAGAGACTTCCTGACCTTGAATCAAGCGGAATTGAATGGATATGGTGCCTTGTGAAAATAAAGAGAATTTCCTTGATAATATGTGCTGTCTATATACCCCCTAACATGTCATCAGATCAATATCAAACATTCCTTAATAAATTAACTGAAAGTATGACCCTGGCACAAGTGTACTCTCCACATAACATTGTTATTCTTGGCGATTTTAATGCTGGTAATACATTCCTTAGTCCGAAGTACAAAAACTATAGTCCTCTATCATCCTACGAAACTTATCTCCATGACGTTATCTCAACATCTAACTTTGAACAACTGATTACCCAACCAACTAGATACTCAGAGATCAACAACATTGCCAATCTTAGAGACCTGGTAATAATATATAACGGATCAATGGTCAACTCGAGTGGTGTACTTCCTTCCTTCTCCAAAATAGATCACATCCCAATCTTTGTGTCCCTCGTTATCGACACCCCCTCCATTTCAAAATACACCAAACAAATATTTGACTTCAGACAAACAGACATTGACAAACTTGTATCACTGCTTATGGACACTGACTGGGACACATTACTAGACTGTGACTTAGACACTGCAACTCAAAATATGTCCGATGCCTTAATGGCTGCAGCAATAGCTTCTATTCCCCAAAAAACAATTTCATCCAAAACAAATAACAAACCTTGGTTTAATTCAGAGCTAAAGCGCCAAATTCGGAAGAGAAACAGGTTATTTTCTATTGCCAAAAGAAGGGACACCCCACAGGACTGGACACGATGGAGACAGGAACGCAACATAACAACCGAGATGAACCAACGTTTTAAAAATATTCATATAAAATCGCAGGTAAACAGGCTCATAGAACAAAAACAGAATCCACATGCATATCACAACATCTTAAAAAGTCTTACTGGTAAAGTAGCAAAGCATAATATACCACCACTTATAAATCAAGACGGGATGCCAGTTACTGACGACTCTGCTAAGGCAACTATCCTCAATAACCATTTTGCAGCACAAACTCAACTAGACACATCCAACCAGCAAATTCCCCATATTACCCCTCCAACCTTCCCAATTCCTATCCTATCAGAGGCCCAAGTAACCGAGCATGAGGTTCTTAAAATTATCAATACATTAAAGGCTAACAAATCATCAGGTCCTGACAAAATTCCTAACAAATTGCTAAAAATGTCAGCACTACTCATTGCCAAACCTCTTGCAAAACTATTTAATAAATCTCTTAGGCTAGGAAAATTTCCCTCTCAATGGAAAAAAGCTTGCATAACTCCAATATTCAAGCAGAAAGGTTCAAATTCAGACCCAACTAACTACAGACCCATCAGTCTTCTTCCCTCCCTATCAAAAATATTAGAAAAAATAGTGTTTGCAAAAATATACACACACTTAATTGAAAATAATCTTTTAACTGAAAAACAAAGTGGTTATCGGCCGGGTCATAGCACTCAAATTCAACTTCTTTATCTGACACATCAACTGTATTCCGCCCTGGATAACAACAAAAATTTCACTGCAATTTTCCTTGATATTTCTAAATATTTTGATAAAATTTGGCATGAAGCACTTCTTGCAAAATGTGAAATTCAATACGGTATATCCGGCTCACTGTTATCATGGCTAACTTGTTACCTTTCAGACAGAACCCAAGTAGTACGCATAGGCAACAGTTTTTCTCATCCACAAAAAAATTATGGCAGGCTGCCCTCAGGGCTCGGTTCTTGGGCCTCTGCTCGCCCTGATGTACCTTAATGACCTATCAAACAAAACAACAAACGAAACTCTTTTCTATGCAGACGATACTTCTTTATATTCCTCCTATCCACAGAACAGCAAAACACATTTACAATCCCTACAAAACGACTTAGACAATATCAGTAAATATGGATCAAAATGGGCTATTACTTTTAGTGCACAAAAAACAGTATTGCAAACATTTACAAACAAACAGAATAACTCAAATCCCGAATTAAAGTTTAACGGACAAAGAATACCAAGTTCAACAAGTCACAAACATCTCGGCCTCACCTTTTCCACTGACCTACATTTCCACGAACATGTAAATTCGATCATCAAGACAGTGAATTATCATTTAGGACCAGTTTACCCTATTGCGAAATTCTTACCGAGACGTGTGCTGAATGACTTGATTACGACATACATTAGACCACACTTCGACTATTGCGACATTATTTACGACGGACACTTGACCTTGTTCGACTCAGCGAGACTGCAAACTTTACAAAATCGCTGCGCAAGACTGGTGACTGGGGCCCTATTTCGAACATCTACTGACGCACTACTTAAAGATTTAGGCTGGGAACGACTGGCAGACAGACGACGCATACACAGACTGATATTTTTCCATCGACTATTCTACAACGACCCTCCCCTCCCCTCATACCTGACAAACCTCATAACAAACACGAGACAAAGAGCTACGGGACTAAGACTACGCCAAGCCCAACTTCTCTCAGTCCCTACTACCCGTTTAACATCCTTCCGCAAGTCCTTTATCCCTACCACCATTCGGCAATGGAATCTTCTTCCTGAAACCCTTCGCAATACCTACCCCATCCCGCCGTGAATTCACTCGTCAAGTCTGGCAGCGATTTGGGGCACCGGAGCCACCAACACTGCATTCAGTAGGGACCAAAATGGCCAACACATACCACACCAGACTACGAGTCGGTCTATCACATCTACATGCACATCTATATCAGTATCAACTTGCACAAAGCCCAGCATGCGCATGTGGACATCACCAAGAAGACACTGCCCACTACATACTCCGGTGCCCCCTATATACACACCAAAGATCACTCCTCCTTAACGCGGCGCGAACAATCATACCAAACTTCGAAAACATTTCCTACAAACGCAAGCTTAGTGCAATCCTATTCGGCCATGATCTTACTGAGAACCAGGGAATCAGCATAACACATCATCTCCATGCATACATTGTACATACTCAACGGTTCAACACACACACACAGCAATAACACACACACACACACACACACACACACACTACACAACATCGTACCCGATTGCTGCTGCCCGGGGCCCGGACACCTGGTGACTATGTCCGGAGGGCTGCTCGGCGGGCTGCTGGCGGGGCCGTCGTGACCTGTGGCCAGGTGGTTTTACTTTGCACTTAATTTTCGTGTTAATATTTCCTTTTTTGTGTGTTTTTTGTGCTTATGTTTTGTGGGAGAGGCGCTTTGATTTAAGCATTTTGCTTTTGCGCCGATCCGCGATTATTTTCGCCGATATTTTTTGTTCGTGGTTACCAAAATACACTGAATGAATGAATGAATGAACATGACCTGACAAACAAGGTCATATCTCCGAAACCAAAAATCACAGAAACTTGAAATTTTCAGTGGACATCAAGAAAGGATAGAGGAGCAGCTATACCAAAAATCAGCCTTCTAGCTCTAAAAATGTTGAGTGCAGAGCAGAAAGACTACCTGGGGGGTGGAAACCACCCCTCCCCATGTGCGGGCGAGGGTCTTAGAGAGTCACCCGCGCCCCACTGGGGGGGGGGGGCTATTTATAGCCCCCCTCCCGTTTTTCTGCAATAACTTCCAAACCGCTTGACGGATCGACGCCAAACTTTCAGTACCTTCAGCTGCATCAATTTGACACCTTGTGTCAATATTTGAAATTCGTAGCTACCATAGGTCGGCCGGAAATGACGTCAGAGTGACGTCATGTTCGGCCGATTTCGACGCAAAACATTGAACCACGGCAATCGCTCCCAAGAGCTCGGTTTTTAAGCTAGATCGAATTTCTTTGCATGAAAGGACTCAAAATTGACCGCGCTATCAAACTGCTATCTCGGATCTTCGAAGTTTTGAAAATTTCGAAAAATTTATACAAAAAATATTCAAAATTTATATTTTTATATTTTTTTTCAAAAAGTTTTTGACTTTTCGAAAAAAAAAACGGAATATATGTGACAGAACGCATGATTATGACTAACTCTAGCAAGTTTTAGCTAAATATCTTCAAAAATGGCCAAGTTATACGCATTATTGCAAAAATTCACAATTATTAATTTTTCAAATCACCTTTTCAGTACGTATTTGACATCGTACACCAATATAAATGGCACCATCGTGTTCCTGAGCTCAAACGACTCCTTTTTTGTTGAAAAATTTTAACTTCAAAATTTGACCTTTTTTTACCTGAAAGTGACCTGACCTAAGCTAAATTTGACTCAAAATGACCTCGAATGACACAGACGACATCCAATTCGAAATCTATGGCCTAAATGGACCATAAAACATGTGTCACGTGACCGACGCATGATATAATATCTCCGTGACCTGTGATGACCTGACCCTGACCTGAAAATCAAAGTACAAGTTTGGTACCCTCAAGGTATCTAGAGCATCTGTTCACGAGTGTGGAAACCAAAAATGAGCCTGATCTGACTTGTAAGACGGCGGCCAGAGCCCAAAATGTGAACAAGCCAAAATGCTAATAATTTTTACTTTGACCTGACCTGTGACGTCATCGGTGACCTCGAGGTCAATGAAATTAGGTTTCGCTCGACAGTTTTTCCGGGCCTATCAGACAACGTTTCAATTTTGACGATCGGCCCAGTAGTTTCGGAGTTAGGAGGGGGGCTATGAATAGCCCCCCCCCCCCCCAGTAGGGCGTGTTATACACAGACCCCAGTGGGGCGCGGGTTAACCCCCGCCCGTATATGGGGGGTCGAACGGACCCCCCATGGTTTTTCGCGAATAACTCGCGTAAAAAGCTGCCGATCGTGACGAAACTTTGAGTACCCTTGCGTTAATCAATTTTACATCTACCATGAAAATTTCATGACCCTGACCCCAATGACCTTTGACCTGTGACCTACTTTTCAAGACCATGTTTGGCCGGAATCGCGATTCGGCGTATGTCGGCTCGCATTAGCCTCGCGTTTGCAGTCTTTTCGTGGTTTCAAGCGTTCAAACATGTGATATGATGTTGCCCCCATGCATTAGGGTGGGTGTCAAGGTCACCTGAAGGTCAGGTCAGGTCATTGACCTTTGGTGACCTCGGTTCACTTTTCCGAGTTTTACATGTTTTTAGGCCAGTTTTTGGAGCTGAATTCGAATTTAGCAACCAAATGAACATTTACAAAGTAGTTTGTTTTGGTGCCTTCGTAACATGTTACGAAGCTGTCAGAGGCGGTTGACACCTACTAGGAATACCCGGCAGGACCCCTACTGGTTGACCTGACCTGACTTGACCCGACCTGGACTAAATGCATGAAGACATCATCTGTGATCAAAACTAACATGATATTCATGATCAGCGCCCCGAAAAACCCCATAGCAGCCACACTTTACGACGTTCTAACAAGTCCCGATTTTCCGACTTTTGGGTCATTGACCTGACCTGCAAGGTCAACCAATGACCTAGGACCTTAAAATTAGGTATCATCGGCTTCTTCTCGTCACGGGCAACACGCTCGTTTTTTCCGCGAAGCTCTAGCTCGATCAGGGGCGAAACGACAAGGGGGGTCAAACGGACCCCCCCCCCTTATACGTTCGCGGCTGGAAAAACACCGATACGGGCGAGGGTTAAGAATGGTCGAAATGCTTAATGCTGCATAGCATTCGACTCGGCTCTTCAACAGCAACAGAATGATATAATTTTGAAAGTTGTATCGTTATTGTGTGAAAAGTTATTGGCACAAACGTCATTTGACCTCAGTTGAGCTCATTTGACCTGACACATGGATAAGTACACCAAACAAAGAGGCACCAAGTGACATAACATTAAGTACTGAGGTTTCAAAGCACAAAAGTGATAGAACCCTCATGCATGGGAGCAACATCATATCCCATGTTTGAACGCTTAAAACCACGAAAAGACTGCAAACGCGCTGCTAATGCGAGCCTAGGACATCGTTTAAAATTCTTCATAATATCTAAAATGCCAAAAATTTTGGGGAAATAACACGAAAATCGTTAGTGTCAAGGACACTTGGCCCCAAAAAAGGTAAATAAATAGTTTCATGAGGCAGATCTGGAGCAAAAAGCTTTCTTTCAGACACGAAAACCCGACAAAACCACATGATAGACAAGCTTGGGCCGTTTACAAAGCAAAAGCTCTCTTGAGGAAAACACTCGGCAACCCACAGCAAATATTTTGGCATGGGGAATATTGACTATTGAGCGTTTGTAATTTGCAAAATCTGAACGGCGTGTCTCAGAAACAGATGGTCAACACATTCCGCTACGATATTATGCAAAAAAAAAAAAATACTCTTGGCAATTCCCGTTTGTTCAGGAATGGGGTCGTTTTGAAAAGGGAAATGTTGCTTTGGATGTCGGCGCCAGCCTTCGTGAAGAAGTTGGCGCCAGAGAATATGCCTACAAAATGCTCATGAATGGTGTCGATGCAAGCTGTCGGCTTTCAGGGAGAAGCAAATGTGGCCGGGGAGCTCGTTAAACCTAAATTCGAAGCAGAAACTGCAAGGGATTTCTCTGCAAGAGTTTGAAAGCAGGCCAGCTTTTATCAGCCTCTGGCAGCTGACGGAGCGACGAAAATCGGTACCGGCAAATATTTTTGGAGCTACAGCAAAGGGTTTGTTTTCAAACATTCAACAAATGCACGTTGTCAAAGCACGTGCATTTGTCTAGTGTACACATAAGCATCAAAACCTTATATTTTTAGCTTGTTCTTATATGCTTTATTGGCATTGAAAATGTGTCAACGAACTTTTGAGACACCCTGTAGTTGATCCCAGCTGCCTAATATCAGGCACACTGCAGGCGAAAGGCAATTTCACGTAGGTACACAGAGTGAAAAACCGGGTCTAACCACTGCCCATTGGAAGAAAATTGCACTTTCACAAAATCGGCCCATGCCTTTCAGGTCTCCCCTACCTGAAATGCTATATAGGCTAGTATAGTTGGGTTCAAATTTTGACCCTTAGTGACCTGACCTGGTATCAGTGACCTCTTCAAGCAACATATGCATTAGACAGCTGACGCTCTATCGATGATTTTCGATTACATGCCCTACCTACTCGATGTTATAACGCATTTCCTATAAAGCCTGTACAGTTACACTGTAAAAAATGCGACCTTTGACATGACCTGTGACGTCATTGGTGATCTCGAGGTCAATGAAATAAATTTTATTCTAACAATTTTTACAGGACTACTTTATTGAACGACGTTTGCGTTTTGTAAATCTGTCCAGTATTTCCGGAGAAGGCAGCGGGGGAAGGGGGGGGGGCAAAAAGAAGCCACCAGGTCGAGTTATATTCAGACCTGCAGGACGCCGGTTAAACACTGGCCAGGTTCTGTTGCGGACCGAAAGGTATATATTATATACAGGTGGTATGTACAATGTACATTATACATTATACACCAAGTAACAACACCACACCATTAGCAATCGAGGAGCCTATGTATATTTGTATGACAAGATTCAGTTGTCACTGCGATTCATAAACAGCCACGACGAATGCGTGCCTATAGCTCCATCCGTTTTTGGTTCATCGTCTTTGCATTTATCATGCGGCAGCCCTCTTTGACCTGCATGTACCGACACTCAGAGTATATATCAATCTATGTCATCATCATCTAAAAATACCACCACGGCGTTAGCAGCCTCTCCGGCTTGGCTTTATTGCAGCAGCGTTCACCGCACTGTTCCTTGCCACGTGGGCAGGAGATAGGGATTGTTATGATACGAAACGGGGCTTCCTTCGGCGACTCATCTTCGTCATCGTCTGGTGCATCATCGTCCTCCTGTTGGTCGTCCTGGTCGTAATAGTCGTACTCCTCGCTGTCTGTGTCGTAATCGCCGTACTCCTCGCTGTCTGTGTCGTAATCGCCGTACTCCTCGCTGTCTGTGTCGTGATTGAAGAAGTCGTTCCACCAGTCACCCAACGCCTTACCTGACCCAGGCTGACAATGGAGAATGAACACGACCAAGAGCTGAAACGGACGACAAAAAAAAAAACATAGAAGGGTTGGAACAGCCGATGAAATTCAAACGAGAAAATAAATGATCGTTGATATACAGAAGCTTAACCCGCGCATGACTGAGGGAAGGGGGCTCTACAGAGCCCCCTCCCGTTTTTCGGCAATATCTTCTAAACCGTTTGACGGATCAACACGAAACATGCAACACCCTCAGCGTCATCAATTTGACAGCTTGTGTTAAAATGTCAATTTTCTAGCTACCATAGTTTGGCTGGAAATGACTTCAGAGTGACGTCATGTTGGCCGATTTTGATGCAAAATATTGAATTAGATACGTCAAACGCGCTCAGAAGCTTAGTTTTAACCCTCGCCGGCACAGGCGGGGGGGGTTGATGCAACCCCCCCTAAGGTTTTTCGCGAATAACTCGCGTGAAAAGCGGCCGATCGCGACGAAACTTTCAGTACCCTCGCATTGATCAATTTTACACCTACCCTGAAAATTTCATGACCCTGACCCCAATGACCTTTGACCTGTGACCTCTTTTCTGTGACCATGTTTGGCCGAAATCGCGGTTCGGCGCTTGTCGGCTCGCATTAGACGCGCGTTTGCAAGCTTTTCGTGGTTTCAAATGTTCAAACATGTGATTTGATGTTGCTCCCATGCATTAGGGTGGGTGTCAAGGTCACCTGAAGGTCAGGTCAGGTCATTGACCTTTGGTGACCTCGGGTGACCTCGGTTCACTTTTTCGAGTTTTACAAGTTTCTAGGCTAGTTTTCGGAGCTGAATTCGAATTTAGTAACCATTTGAACATTTACGAAGTAGTTTTGGTGCCTTCGTAACATGTTACGAAGCTGTCCGAGGCGGTTGACACGTATTACGAATACCCGTCACAACCCCTACCGGTTGACCTGACCTGACCTGACCCGACCTGGTCTAAATGCTTAAAGACATCATCTCTGATCAAAACTAACACGATATTCGTGATCAGCACCCCGGAAAACCACATAGCAGCCACACTTTACGACTTTCTAACAGGTCCCGATTTTCCCGATTTTCGGGTCATTGACCTGACCTGGAAGGTCACCCGATGACCTAGGACCTTAAAATTGGGTATCATCGGCTTCGTCTCGTGACGTGCAACACGCTCGTTTTTTCCGCGAAGCTCTAGCTCGATCAGGGGCCAAACGCGAGGGGGGGGGGGGTCGTACCCTTGTGCCGTCGAAGGACTCAAAATGGCCTGTGCCGGCGAGGGTTAAAGCTAGATCCAATTTCTTTGCATCAGTGGACTACAAATATGCTATCTCGATTTTTCGAAATGTTGAAAATTTTGAAAAATATATTTTTACAATTAAAAAAATATATTTTTGATTTTTTCAAAAAGGGTTTGATTTTTCGCAAAAACCGGAATCTATGTGATAGAACACACACTGATAAAAATAGCCAAGTTATTTGCATTATTGTCAAAATTTTAAAATTATATTTTTTCAAAGCCATTTTCAGTACGTTTTTGACATCGTACAGCAATATAAATGGCACCATCGTGTTCCTGAGCGCAAACTGCATATGATAGGCACCTTTTGTGTTGAAAATTTCATTTTCAAAATTTGACATTTTCTGACCTATAAGTGACCTGACCTCCGGTAAATCCAGCTGAAAATGACCTCAAATGACACAGACGACATTGTTTTCGAAATCTACGAGTAAAATGGACCATAAAACATGCGTCACGTGACCGATACATGATATACAATTTTCGTGACCTAGGATGAGCTGACGTTGACCTGAAAAAATCGAAGTAAAAGTTTGTTACCCTGAGGGTATCTAAGGATTAACCCTATTAGTGGCAGGGGGGGGTGTTTTTATCCACCCCTCAGGTTTTTCGGGAATATCTCCGAAACCGCTGAAGCTACGATGCTGAAATTTTCTGACTTTTCCTAAAACTAAATTGGGCACATTCCCTGAAAATTTCAAGTTCATAACTTTACCAGGGGCGGCTCCAGAGCACTGGGAATTGGGGGGTCCTATTCGTGAAGCGAGTCATTTGGGCGAAGATCACGATGCTGCACCAGTTTTACGAACAGTGAATGAAAGGTATCATGTGATAACATATACAAAGTTATTGTGCATCCTCTTTTGACACGTTTTTGCTATAATAGGCGGATCCAGGCGTCCAAAAAGGGGGGGGGGTTATTTTTTACCTCCCAACATAGGTGCCCTGACACCGCCTATGCATGACCAATACAATTTTAGTCGTTCTCTCATAAGAAAATTGTAACATTACAAGTCCATTGCCACCCTTTTTAGAACCAGTACCAACAAAAACCTTATTTACTATACTTTTTGTGTACCCCCAATCTCAATGATCTGTATCCGCCTATGATTTTTGAAAATGCATATTTTTAGGATCCATGTGAATTCCTGGTTCATTCTCTATCGATCGGCAAAAGTTGCGTTAAGATTGGTTCAGAAACCTGGCCGTGATAAACAGTATAAAATGTATCTGCAATTTGCCCGTGTTTACCCCCCTCTACCCCCCTATTGACATTTTTTAGTTTTATTTTTTTTTTTTAGAAATGTAGATCTCGTTGAGCCAAATCGAATGCCGTTTGAATTTTGAAAATCGGCCGGTTGGATCTCGAGATATCAAGGGGGGGTCGTAAACAGCCCCCCCCCCCCTGCCACTAATATGGGGTAGCCAGGAGCCTGCCACTAATAGGGTTAAGGAATAAATCAAGGAGTGCGTAAACCAAAAATGAGCCTGATCGGAGTTGTCGGCCGGCGGTCAGAGCCTAGATTGTGAACAAGCAAAAATGCCCATAATTTTTATTTTGACCTGACTTGTGATGTCATTGGTGACCACCTCGAGGTAAATCAAAATAGGTCTCGCTCGACAGTTTTTCCAGGGCTATCAGACGCCGTTTAAATTTTGACGATCGGCTCAGTAATTTCGGAGATAGGAGGGGGAGGTTCTGGAGAGCCCCACCCCCCACCCCCAGTCACTCGCGTTATGGAAAATACCCGAGTCATGAGCGGGTTAACACTCGCCCGAACATGGGAGACGTGTGCATCCTCCCTCCCAAGCCTTTTCACGCATGGTTAACCCGCGCGGGGCTGGGGGGGTAAATTTTACCCCCCCTCGCGAATTTTTGCGATATCTCAAAAACGGCGGCGCGCAGCGCCGCCAAACTTTCAGTACCTTTTCTTACATCAATTTAACACCTTCCCTAAAAATTTGAGCGAAATCCGTCGGAAAATTTTTGAGAAATTGACGTTTTAGTGACGTCATGTTCGCCATTTTCGCCTCAAAAACGGCAAAAGTTCAGACGCCGCTAACATCTTCATTTTTAAAGGAATCAAGACGTAACAAAAAAGGTTATACGTAATTTTACTTTGTCTATCAAATGGCTATCTCGATTTTTTGAAAATTTTGGATTTTGGCCTAATTTTTTTTTTCAAAAAACTGATTTTTTGGGAAAATAATTATAAAATCCAAAATTTTGAGTCTATCGAAAAAACCGGAATATATGTCAGAGAAGTGGTCTATATGCACCTACATACCAAATTTTAGAAGAATCGGTTCAAAAATGTGGGAGTTATTCAAAATTTTATGACGTCACGACACACAATTTTTTTGAAAAATAACTTTTTTGGAAGTTCTAGACCTCGTACGGGAACAAAAATAGCACCATTCGATTCGCCGTGAAAAACTGCATCAGATAGACACCTTTTTAGGCCTTAACAACCAACTTCAAAATTTGACCTCACTTGACCTGACCTTGACCTGACCTCGACCTGAAATTCATCCAGAGGTGGTCCATATCACTTATTGAGTGTGCCTATTGAATTCTATGAGTAAAATGACCCATAAAACATGTGTCGCACATGCCCTTTTCTATATTTTGTTTTTTGGTGACCTGACCTGACCTGACCTGACCTTGACCTTGACCTCTGAATGATATTGTATGCAACTAATATTGTCTTGGTAGCCTAAGAACACGTTTTGGGCGATCAGTCTCAGTCCATGACTCCATTCTTCGGCAACTACGGTGCAAGGCTGATACTGTAGAAACTTGCAATTTGTACCCTTGACCTGACCTTGACCTTGACCTCAAACTTTAAATTAAGTACATGTTTTTAGTAGTTCGTGATGAGAGCCTTCGATTGGCGTTTGAATTTTCCAAATCGGACCATTAGTTCGGGAGATAACAGGGGGGTAAAATTTACCCCCCCCCCCCAGCCCCGCGCGTTCGGCTGGAGACCCCAGCCCCGCGCGGGTTAAATAACTTGGGATGAGGGCGGTGCTGGACGCATAGTGTTGCGATGCAAGTTTTGTTATGTTACTCAATGAAATATCATAAATACCATTTGGTACCCATGAGGATAATAATTTCTGCTTTGTTTTGGCGTAGGTACCAGTTTTGGAACGAGTAAAAGGCAAAAGCAGCTCGATTTAACGAGTCGTACTGTCCAATTGACTCACCAGGCTCAGTCGTGCGACTCTAGTCGAGGGAAGGTAGCGGCCACCCATCCTGCCCCCGTGGGTGTGCGGCTTCAACTGGTCCGAGGTCGGAACCTCCACTTACTTTTGTCACCGGACATGCCACAACAGTCGCACCTATGCCGATCCGGAGCTCCGGTAAATATTCTGGCCCCTCAGAATTCGGGGGCCCTTTTCACGGTCGCGCGCCGTTCAGTTTTAAATGCTAAATACTTGGTCAATGCCGGACTGTGAAGGACCAATGTAAGCCAGTATAGCTATCACGTCGTATTCAACTGGTAGATAATACAACCATACATACATGTCACTTTCCATACATGCATTATGCATACGACGACACTGTACATCTGGTTCAGGAGCAGACCTGGCCAATGCGTACTGCGTAGGTGCACAGCGAGTAAGCAGAGACTCCAGAATGTGGTTGAGGGCCAGATCATCGTTCAATATTTCTCCGATGTGATTCTTCGTTTTCGTTTTTTTACCAAAATTTCGTTTTTCTTCTAAACGTTTTTCTTCCAAAATGGTGTTTCCACCGCTCTAGCATGTTCATAGCTGAGGCTATTGTCAACAAAGAAAAACCTATTAGAGACGTCTCATGATCTAAGATGGCCTCGGGGGCATAACAGGGGTCACGTGTGCCATTCTCCAATTCAATGTCATGTTCACCTACATCCCGATGCTTGAGAATATTTTCGTTCAAAAGAACAGCATTTCAATATGCTCCCATTGATGTATGAGGAGGTCGCAGAATTAACCTGACCTTAGCTCACCGATATCAAAATTTTGAGATATTACCTATTACCAACAAATTGTTGGTAATGATTCCCTCGTGTAATAGCCCGAGTTTCAAGCATACAGGATGTGAACTACAGGAACGGCATAATCAGAAGTTTTTTTTTTCAAGTTTTTTTTTGTCACTGCACTTGACTTGGTGACCTGATATTATATGACCCGGGGTCACAAATTTCACACACGATGCGAAATGCATGCATCATAAGCTATACCTACCAAGTTTTCCGCCCGATTGTCTTTACATAGGTATAGTGCAAATACAGTGCACTATAGGGGAGAGCGGGGAGAGTTGTATCATGTCCAAGTTGTATCAGGGCGAATTGTGCCAAACTTATCCAATAGATAGCGCTCGTGACACGACCAGCCGACGAGGTTTTCCGGGCGCCATTTTTCCCTGTTCTGTCGTGTGGCTGGGTGGACGCGTCTCGAGGTGAGAGCCGATTTTATGTTTTTTTAATGTCATCCTAAAAAAATGAGTTGCAAGAAAATGTGTGTTTTGGGCATTTAGATGTGCACGAATTTGAAAGATCTCCGTAGCGGTGGTGAGGGTAGGTTCTAAGGCTGCGTGAGTGAAAATGGATTTCTCCAGCTGTCCGCTGTTTTTGAGCACGAGGATGTTTTTTTCAAGATGGCGGCGAGGTACATGTTGTATCAGAGCCGGGTGGGGTATGTTGTAATATGTATGTATGTATGGGTATGTTGCTTTTGATCGCGAAAGCTAGGCCCTGTCTCGCGTTTGTAGGTAGCTAGTCAGTACTCGTTCCATTTCGGCACAATGTGTTGGCTTCTTTGCTCTTAACGGGCCACTTTTGCAAATAGTCTGTTGATGTTTCGTTCGTTTCGATGTTCGTTCGGATTGCATTGACCTAAGTTTGGTCTAATAAAAGTGAAGCCTTTGAGCATATACATTGTATTAACCCCATTTAATGTTGTTGTTATGTTCAAAACCAGTAGCAAGCACACTCCCTGAAACGTGATATACCTCGTGATACAAATTACCCCACCATGTGATACAACTCACCCAAGCCATGGGGCAAGTTGTATCAAAAACATTGTTCTTTTCGGCAGACCGTAGAAGAAAAACTGGTAGAGGTAGCAGAAAAGTTACTTTGCACAAAAAAGCAGAAGAATCAAGGAAGGAGATAGTATGGAAATAATGAGTTCATCACGGATAGTTACGAGGTTATGGGTCTCGGAGTAAAAACTGATACAACCCACCCCACTCTCCCCTACCTATGTATTAGTGCACTGTATACCACGACAAAGCTGTCATTTGAATTTGACCAAAACGTTCGGACCAAATTATTTTGAAGAAAAAAAAATCAAAAACTATTTATTATCCATGTTGAAGGAAATGAGTAGCAGTAGGAATTACCTTCACACATAACAGCTAGAATATTCAGCGGGTATCTATGCACCTAACGAGGTATGTCATGACTGGCCTTCAAATGCGCTGTTATAGGTACCTATATTTTCTATTTAAACCTTATAGGGTTTACGAAATCAAAACTACTCTAATGAGCTAGACAAGACAGTGCATTGCACATTTGAATGAAATTTCTGTGTGTTGTGTATATTTTTTATTCAAACCTTATAGGGTTTACGAAATCAAAACTACTCTAATGAGCTAGACACGACAGTGCATTGCACATTTGAATGAAGTTTCTGTGTGCTGTGTATATTTTTTATTCAAACCTTATAGGGTTTACGAAATCAAAACTACTCTAATGAGCTAGACACGACAGTGCATTGCACATTTGAATAAAGTTTCTGTGTGCTGTGTTCTAGAATGATGGCACGATGCAACTACAGTTACCTATTGTATGGCGCGCACAAACTGCAGTCGAGCTCCGATATGTGATGTAAATAAATGTTACCGTTTCTTCATCTGTGTTTTTGCTCCGGCTTTTTCGGCACTTCGGCAAAAGTAAGTTCCCCATTAGATTTGCTCACACACGCTAAGGATAGGCTCCTACGTTGCTATTGCTTCCGGGTTCACATAAACCGACTTAACGTAAAACTTTGTTCCTGGCCAACATTACCAGATGTAATGACCCCCGGCTCCAGACTGGCTGTAGGCTGGCGGAGCAAAAAAAGAAATAGAAGAAAAAAGAGGGAGCGGTAAACAGATACGACTCGCCGAGCCGCCGCGGTCGTTCCATCGGACACGCTCTGAACCCGCCTGGTGCCGCTCGTCACATCGCCTCAGCATAACACCTGAGCGGCTGACATGCGCTCGCCTCCCTACAAGGACGGCGCTCCCTGTCGAACTGCGCATAAACTCACACAAACAGATACTCAGCATGTTCTGTTTGGCCTTCAGACAGGACAATGTGCAGTACACAAGGGCCCCAAAAATCCCCGCTGAGGCCTGCAGCATTGCTGAATAGATGCCGGCTGATGCGGTCTCAAGTCAAGGGATAGGGGCGCGGCCCGGAGCAGTAGCAGTACCTTCAGAGTTGGGGCACACCATAATGAAATTCAACCTAGGGTACCTACCCCCAAATCTAGTTTTCTCATCTGTCTTAGGCCATTCGTTTCTTATCCCTTTGCTTTTTCAACAACAACAAAAATGCAAACAAGTGCGGTATTCCGTCTCAAAGTTGTGGGAGCACCGCCCCACGGCCCCAGAGTTGGGGGGCAAGCTGCCTTCACTGCCCCCACTGCCCCCCGATTCCCGCGCCTATGAGTCAAGGTGTGGAGGGAGGGGGGAGGAGGTGACTGAGACTCGTTGACCGCTGAGACTGAGACTCACAAAGGTCAGAGGCCAGAGAAGACCTGACACAGTGAACCGACCCGGCAGGACAAGGGAACATTTACCGACCTCGCCCGTAGCTGTGGTTATCTTTTGGCGTCTTTTAGACCTGAAACCGGACCAGCGAGGGAGAGGCATGGAGTCGAGACCGAGTATCGCCAAGAAGAGTTTGATAAGAAAAAGGCAGTGGTTCAACATGTCTAGGAGCAGATCCATCTGTAGAGCACCGCTAATGGTGGTTTACCAGCCTCTGACGCACACAGAGTCAGTCGGAACCTGCACGTTCTAGAAAGAGGTTGGACCCTGTGTACGAACGACCGACTGGGGGAAGGGAGGGTGCCGGTGGCTTCTTCATCTTCAGCAAAATTCAACAAAGCTCGCTTTTACGGCTTTTTCGGCTCGCTTTTTGTCAATTGTCTCGCTTTCCAAGACAAACGCTTGTTTAGGTATGATCATCGAAAGGTAATTCACGAAGTTTTGACCCTACGTACGAAGTTATAGGAGCAAAAACATCTTTTTTAAAATGCAACTTACGAAAAAATCCAAAGAGGAAGATTTGTATTTTTTCACGAAGTTATATCCTCTCCTTACCCTATAGTTGAATGCATTTCAGTCACCTGTGTAGGAACAGGGGGGGGGGGGACGGTGGGCCGGTGGCCCCCCCACTTTTCATAGTGGCGGGGGGGGGCAGTAGTGTTAATTGGCCCCCACTTTTTGCCGAACCTTTTAATGTATTTGTAGGTATCACCCCGAAGAACAAACTTGACGGTTCTCTGGCCTGCCCTTCCATGAAGATTTCCATTTGTGCTTCATCGTTATTGAGTGCAATTTTCCTCCACCCAATGAAAGGTAACTTTGTCAGAAGCAATAAGTGGCAGCTTAGGGGCAGCGCGCGCTGCAAAGAGAGACAATACTGGCGCAGCAGAATGCGTAAACGACGTAAACTAACAATTTATGTTAGGCGGCCTTGCATTAGTTGATCGGTTACTGGCATAGGCGTAGGAACAGGGGGGCAGGGGGCAATGGTCCCCCACTTTCGAATGGGGGCCAGCAATGTTAACTGCCCCCCCCCCCCCCACACACACACACCTTTTGCTGACTTTTCACTTCTCACGTTTCACGCTCGCTCGTAATAAAAAGTGTTTTTGGATGCTTCTGAAATTCGCATGGGTGCCAAGCAGTGGCGGATCCAAGGTGGGATCACATAGGTCATGCCCCCGGGGGCACCACAGGCGGCCTACTAGGGGCACCACCGACCGGTTACAGGACAATTTGCCGAACTGCATTTTGCCGAATGCTTATTCGCCGAATGTCAATATGTCGAATGCATTTTGCCGACGGGTCTTTTTGCCGACGTGTCAAAAGGGCGAAGTGCTAAAAGTCGAAATGCAATTTGCCGACATGCCTTTTTGCCGACGTGCAATAAGTCGAAAATGTCAATTTGCCGAAATGTCAATTTGCCGAAATATCAATTTTCCGAAAAGTCAATTAGTCGAAATGTCAATTCGCCGAAATGCTAATTTGTCGAAATGCTAATTAGTCGAAATGTAAATTTGCCGATATGTCAATTTGCCGAAATGTCAATTTACCGAAAAGTCAATTAGTCGAAATGTCAATTTGCCGAAATGCCAATTAGCCGAAATTAACCTAACCTAACGTGACCCGTAAGTATTAATTTTAGGACCGACTCGCTTTTCAAAGGTAAAGAAACCCACTTACATGTCACCAAAGTATAAGAAAACCATAACCAAACCTTTTAACCTGACCTACTGATTTTTGCCTACCTGTGGATAAGGAAGAAGATACTCACATGAATAGATTGCAGACAATGATAAGTCAATTATTTTTAGGTTAAGTGGTTGTGCATCAGGCTTCCTGAAGCCAGATACACAACAATTTAACCCTCACCGGACCTATTGGTTTTCTACATACGCGCCGGCCGAGGTGGTAATTGCTGAAAGGCGATTTACCGAATGTCATTTTGCCGAATGCATTTCGCCGAATGTCATTTTGCCGATGTGCTTTTTGCCGAAGTGTCAAAAAGTCGAAATGCCATTTGTCGACATGCCTTTTTGCCGAAATGCCTATTTGCCGAAATGCTTATTAGTCGTTTCGCCCTTGGTGGAGCTGGCGCTTCGCGAAAAAAAAAACGAGCGTGTGCGCCGTTACGAGACGCAGAGATTGATACCCGATTTTAAGGCCCTACGTCAACCGCTGACCTCTGAGGTCAGGTCAAATGCCCCAAGGTACGGTTCAGTATTTGGCGAATAACTTCGCCAAAAAAGGGCCGCGATTTTGGCAGCATCGTGTTTGCCTTGCTTAGGCGCGTCAAATGATATAATTTTTGTTTGGGTCAGGTCAATTTAGGGTGTTGACCTCAGGTCACGGGTGTAAACTATTGCGTAGGTGTCGGACACCTTTGGACAAATGGCTGGCTTGGACATTTTTGGACGGACAACCAACGTAAGCATTGGACATTGGACGAACTTTGGACATACGTTTTCTGAAATTGACATCACTAGGCACCACCGGCCTGTCAGGAGCACCATCGACCTAGCAAGAGCACCACTGGTCTGCCAGGGGCACCACAGACCTGTCAGGGGCACCACAGGTCTTCTAGGGGCAACACCGGCCTCGCAGGGGCACCTTGGGCCTGTCAAGGGCACCACGGACCTGTCAGGGGCACCTCAGGCTTGTCAGGGCCCAGGGGCACCACAGTCCTTTCAGGAGCATCACAGGCCTGTCAGGGGCACCACAGGTCTGCCAGGGACACCACAGACCTGCCAGGGGCACCACAGGCTTACCAGGGGCACCACAGGCTTGCCAGGGGCACCCACTGGCCTCGTAGGGGCACCTTGGGACTGTCAGGGGCATCACGTGCCTGTCGGGGACACTCCAGGCTTGTCAGGAGCACCACAGTCCTGTCAGGGCCCAGGGGCACCAGCGGCCTAGCAGGGGCACCACGGCCTCGCAGGGGCACCACCGGCCTCGCAGGGGTACCACCGGCCTCGCAGAGGCACCGTGGGCCTGTCGCTGGCACTTCAGGCTCGTAAGGAGCACCACAGTCCTTCCAGGGGCACCACAAACCTGCCAGGGGCACCTGCGGCCTAGCAGGGGCACCACAAGCCCGCCAGGGGCACCACAGGCCTGCCAGGGTAAAAACAAATAAATAAAAAAATGAAAATAGGGCACCACCGAAATCAAGTGGCCGAAATCAGTTGAGGTTTTAATTTTGGGTATAGGTAGGGGCTCTACTTCGATTCATGACCCTCCCTTTGGAGTTTTCCTGGATCCGCTCCTGGTGCCAACGCGGCTGCGGAGGCCAGGGGGACGCGTCCATGAGATTTAACCCGCGCCCCGCTGGGGGGGGGCAGAATCTGCCCCCCCTCCCGTTTTTCGCCAATAACTTCTAAACGCGTTACGCCAGCGACGTCAAACTTTCAGTACCTTATCATACATCAATTTGACACGTTCCCTGAAAATTGGAGCAAAATCCGTCGGAATTTTTTGAGAAATTGACGTTTTAGTGACGTCATGTTCGCCATTTTCGCCTCAAAAACGGCAAAATTTCAAACGCCGCTAACATCTTCATTTTTAAAGGAATCAAGACGTAACAAAAAAGGTTATACGTGATTCTACTTTGTCTATCAAATGGCTATCTCGGTTTTTTGAAAATTTAGGATTTTGGGCAAAATTTTTCCAAAAAACTGACTTTTTTGGGAAAATATTTATAAAATCCAAAATTTTGAGTTTATCGAAAAAACCGGAATATATGTCAAAGAAGTGGTCTATGTGCACCTACATTATACATACAAATTTTTAGAAGAATCGGTTCAAAAATGTGGGAGTTATTCAAAATTTTATGACGTCACGACACACAAAAATTTTGAAAAATGATTTTTTGGGAAGTTCTAGACCTCGTACGGAAACACAAATAGCACCATTCGATTTGCCGTGAAAAACTGCATCGAATCATGGCGTGTCAAAAGTGGAAATAGCCGCCCGGCTTTAGTTCGCCAGCCTTGTCAATAGATGGCAGTACCACAATATGGGCAGCGGAGCGTGCAATTGACGTCAAATTTTCGTTATCTGCTAAGAATTGAATGGCGGATCTTTTCATGCAAGAATCAAGTAAATCGGTCCACAACTTTTCTAGCAACAGAGATATGAAGTCAAACACCCTGCCAGAGCGGCGGCGCGGCGGCCGGCGGCAGCCGTTACGCGCCGCCTGGGAGACTAGCGGCGCTGAACGGTTCCGACTTGGCACTGCACTAAAACCGTTAACTGCTTGGAATAGTTATTATAGCAAAATTTTCATTCACGTGAGGAATAACCAAGGGCAGGAAGCATGTATGCTTGTGTGCGTACTATGTAAGCCAAGAAACTTCATTAGCAGATACTCGCTAATATTAGATCCAGCCAAGTCCAAACGCATTCCAGGTGATGTGTTTCTGATGGGTCAACAATATTTATCGTTCGAGGGCGGATACAGTTTTAACAGTACAAAAAATATTTTTGCACAGCTCTATTCCTTGAATAATTCTCTTCAACGCCTCATTCCTAGTTAAGCGAATTAGCCCACCCTGGTTGAATAAATAAGGCGATTTCGCCACATGGTCGGGGAAAACCGACCGAAAACGGCCGCGCTCAACGTTAATTTGGGCATGCAGACTCTTAAAAACTCGCATTGGGCGGGCAGGGTTTCCCAGGTATTGGCTCCAAAACACCGTATTCGGCTCCCGAATACGTCCAAGTGACCCGCCTCGTTCCTAGTTAAGCTCTAATTAGATCAAGTGACTCATAGGGAGCGAAAAAGCGACAAAAAGCACGAATTTCCCTATGGCGGAGGGCTGCCGGGTTGCCAGACGGCGCACCGGCTATTTCCACTTTTGACACACCATGAGACACCTTTTTAGGCCTTACAACCAACTTCAAAATTTGACCTCACTTGACCTGACCTTGACCTGACCTCGACCTGAAATTCATCCAGAGGTGGTCCATATCACTTATTGAGTGTGCCTTTTCAATTCCATGAGTAAAATGACCCATAAAACATGTGTCGCACATGCCCTTTTCTATATTTTGTTTTTGGTGACCTGACCTGACCTGACCTTGACCTTGACCTTTGAATGACATTGTGTGCAATGAATATTGTCTTGGTAGTCTAAGAACACGTTTTGGGCAATCAGTCTCAGTCCATTCTTCGGCAACTACGGTGCAAGGCCGATACTGTAGAAACTTGTATTTTGTACCCTTGACCTGACCTTGACCTGACCTCTGACCTACTTAAGCAAAAAAATTTGGGCTTTGGGCTCTTAAGATCCGCCTTGTTGAGAGCTTTCGATTGCCGTTTTCCCCGTCTTTCTACGACCATCGGTTCGGAAGTTAAACAGGGGGGGCAGAATCTGCCCCCCCCCCCCCAGCAGGGCGCGTATGGCTGAATAGCCCAGCGGGGCGCGGGTTAATTTCTGGACGAGAGTCTCCCCGAGATTTTGGTCGTTTTTTTTTTTCTTGTCACGTTTTTTAACCAATTTGAGCATGCTTGTGAAAATAAAGTGGCCGAAATCCGAGGAGAAAATGGATTTTGGGGGTAGGTGAGGTTTTGTGCCTCGGGAGCCTGGCCCCCCACTTTCGAAAACGTTCCTACACCTATGATGAAGGAAACAATAATGAAAGAAGTCCGGAAAAGGGAGGAAAGATCCTTTCTCGCTGCCTCAATGGTTGAGGGGGCGCCGCACCCTCGGCTCTCAAGTTGGGGGGGGGGGCAAGCGCCCCCGCTGCCCTCCCTGTTCCCGGGTCTATGGTGGCACGTGCATAAGGGGTCACCCACATGCATCGAGAATCGTCCAATACTTGGTAGAAGGAATGAAGCTACCCTACAAAAATTACCGCATGTAAATCGGTCAAGTGGTTGCTGAGATATAAGCGTCGCAGAATCGTGACCACGGCCGGCCGGCCGCTCACGCTCAGAAATTTCCGTTATTCTACGTAAGACTCCGCTTGCTTCGCTCGCTCCGTAATCAGAAATGAATGTGCTGCGTAATTCACACATGCGATTTTTCGTCAGTCAGCTGCATTTATCGGGGTTACATGAGCACAGTAAATACGTATTTAGCCGCTAATTCGAATTAGGAACGCATTACCGACTCATGTAGCCACCTGCTAGTACGAATCGGCGATCCGATCCGCGGTTACATGAGCAAAGCACAGTGGCGCGGGAACCGGGGGGGCTAGGGGGGGCTGAGCCCCTCCAACTTTTCGGCTGGGGGGGCTCGTAATGTATTTGAGCCCCCCCCCCCCCCCCCCAGCTGGAGGAATCGAAATCGGAAATCTACCAACACAAATTCATAGATTCATACATAGGCGCGGGAACCGGGGGAGGGCAGTGGGGGAAGCTTGCCCTCACAACTCTGGGGCCGTGGGGGTGGTGCCTCACAACTTTTCATGAGGCCAGGAACCGTTGGGGCAGCTTGTCCTCCCCAAATTAGGGGTTGTGAGTCACAAAGGAAGAAAGCATGTGAGTGAAAAATCTACCTATTTTACTGACTCGGCAACCCATTTGGGAGCTTAAAACCTTTATTCCAGGTTGCCAAAACGGTAGTTTCTTCACTCAGCTGAGACGGAATACCTCACTTTTTTGCAAATATTTTCTTCTTCTTTTTTTCGTTGAAAAGGCCAAGGTCTGAAAAATAAGTGGCCTAAAACCGATGAGAAAACTATATTTGGGGGGTACCCTAGGTTGATCTCTATGATGGTTCAGCCCCCCCCAGTCTGGAAGAAGTTCCCGCGCCACTGGCAAAGCAAATACGTATCACGATCGGATTCACCGCTAATGCGAATCAGGAGCGTACTACCGACTCATGTATCCACCTGCTAATACGAATCGGCGGTCCAAACAAAATCCGCTGAGAAAGAGGCTTAGAAGCGAATAGGACCAAGATACGCATAGATATAAAAGATACGTATTACAGGAACTATTTCTTTCAAAAAAGAAACATTAAAATGCATAATAATAGGTATTTTTTCATTTGCTTCTTTTGAAATAATAATTAACAAAATATGTCGGTATTTTGTCAATAAATATAGTGAAAACCAAAAAGAAAATATCAAAGTACGTTCAGTTGAAACATTTTTCTGACAGCACTACAGACGAATCAAGAGAGGCAAGTGCCCAATGTGGAGAAGGAAATCATGGCCTCCCACTCCCGGATGGAGGCCCCAATACCATATCTCTTCTAACCTCTCTTTTTACCCGTCTGGTCTTCTGTCTGGGTGTCTGGGGCGCCCAGCAACACGGGACCGTCGGCTCTTGGCCGACGGCCACCCGGTCACGTGACGGCGTCCCGACACCCCATAAAAACCTATGTTTCTGTAAATACACCACTCACTTCTCCGCCACCGTCTTTGCCGGACGCAGCGCCGGACCCGTCTCCGAGGGCGGCCTTTCGCCGTCCGACATTGGTGGCAGCGGTGGTGGAGACTTTCGGCAAAAAGGTGAGTCCTTAGTTTAAAATTATAATTGGCTTGTACTTGATTGATATTTCTTTTGATTTGAACTTCGTTTTATTATCTGAATAGTTCTTGACATATTTTTTTTCAACAATGCCTGTCATGGAAAGTGCTTCTGGATCTGGATCGGCAATTACTTTCAATATTCACTCTTTGGCATCATTAGTCAACAACTATGACGGAAGCTATCCCATTCAGGACTTTTTAGAAGAAATTCGTGAAACAGCTCATTTAGGATCTTGGCCTGATAAAATCACTTTGAAAGTCACTAAATCCAAGCTACAAGGGTCGGTAGCCGAAATGGTGAGAAACCGACATGATTTAAACCATGCCGAAACTTTTGATGACTTTTCTACCCGTTTGATATCTGCCCTACACACTGATAGGCCTGTGTCAGTTCGACTGCAGGACCTAATGACCTGCGTACAACAACCTTCCGAAACAGTCGATGCATACGCAACTCGAATCCGACAAAAGTCTAAAGGCTTAACGGAATGGGACATTTCGACGGAAACAAAAGAATTGAAAAACAAAACAGTTACGGCAGTGGCGGATCCAGGGGGGGCAAAATGGGCATTTGCCCCCCCCAAACGGCATGATTTTAACATTACGCCTATGGACGATGCATGGAAAGAATCGATAAATTTTTATGGTTTGCCCCCCCCAAACCTCTGAGCTGGATCCGCCTCTGAGTTACGGCGACATTCATCAAAGGTCTACAACCCAAAATCCGCCAACATGTGCTCCCTTTCAACCCTCCGGATTTCGAGACAGCTATAACGCTAGCGCGATCGCAGGAGATCAGCGCCTCTTTGTCATCTGACCCCGTCAACAGCGCTGCATCAGCCGCAACTCAACCCGACCAAAATTTGGCAGACATCCATAAAAGAATTGCAAGCTTGGAACTGTCGGTAGCTCAAAATTCTTCACAAGGTCGTGGCGGTAGAAATCAATATAGAGGTCGTGGTAGAGGCCGTTACCCTTCTCGACAAAATTTTAGAAATCAACGGCCCTTCCAAAGGAGGCATGAAAGCGACCCTCCATCATCAGACCGTCACTACCGAGACGCTTCTTGCCATGGCCATCATTCCTGCTGCGATCGGCAAAGCCGATCGTACTCTCGCTACCGAAACAGATCCCCAAGATATTCGCGATCCCCAAGACACTACGACCGCAGAAACTCCCGATCTCCGAATCATTCGCGCTCACCATCTCCCTCACCATCTAGGAGGTACCAGAGCCCAAAAGGGTACCGCTCACGACGCTAGGGGATACGTACGTGAGCGTTGCTTCAGATCAAAGGGACCGTGCAGCAAATCCCCCGGTTTTGCGAGACGTTTTGATTTCAGATCACTCTTGTTCAGCCTTGTACGATACCGGCAGCAGCATCTGTTTGGTATCAGAAGAATTTTTACGACAAAACCATTTGAAAGTAGATTACGAACCTCCAACTATTTCCATTCTTGGCGTTACTGGTGATCCAATTGACATATTAGGTGAAGTTTATCTGAAAGTTAGCATTCTTGGTCAAACGGTGAAACATAAATTTTACATTTCAACAAAAGCTTTGTCATTCAACTGCGACATTATCCTTGGCATTGATTTCATCATTGCACACAAATTAATTTACAACCCTTCAACTCGTTCTGTGAGCTTGCTAAAACCAATTCTTTCTTCAAATGCAGTCAAAAAGTATTCAAAGCGCTTGAGCCCGAAAAGACGCAAACGAGTACGCTTTCTTCTGTCCACAAAGGACGATGAAAATTCCGGTGAAGAAGATGCTTATTCTGACGAGACGAAGAAATTGTTCACAACTGCGGAAAAACATGCATTAGTTATTCAAGACGAAAAGTCATATCCATTGTTCGTGAAACAAACTGTTGAAGTTCCTGGTTATAGTGAACAATTTATACGCGTTAAATTACCACGTTTTCTAGAGCCAAATGATTTTCCATATCTCATCCAAGCGCATTGTGATCAAAGTATCCGAGACATTCAGGTTGCCCGTTCTATCATTTTCTTGGAAAAATCAGGCACGCTGGTACGTGTCATCAATTCATCAAACAACCCAGTTATTTTGAGAAAAAATCTGCGGATCGCGCAAGCCCACCCAACAAATCTTTCCCCCACGGGTCAGGTCACAGACCGACCCCTCCCCTCCAGACAGGACGCTGACCTTGCTCTGTCTGGTTTAGCAAGTGCCAACTGTCAACAAAGGACGAATATCGATTTGTTTGTGTCTGTACCACCATCCGTCAGCGCCTCGTCGGAACAAAAAACGGTCGCTGGGCCGGACTTGGCTGCGTCAGACACAAACAAACCGACGACCTCTGCTCAGAGCACGTCAGAGTACAAGTCTGTCTCTGACATTGATTTGGAACATGTCCCGGAACCCTTTCGTTCTCAGCTCCGCGAGCTCATAAAAAAACATCGGCATGCTTTTGGAAACGACATCTCGGATATAAAACAGACAGATGTTTATAAACACCACATCGAATTAACAGATCACACTCCGGCTTATCAAAGACCATATCGTCTCCCATTCGCCCATCGGGAGATAGTCAAGAAAGAAATAGATCGCATGTTGGCAGCCAAAATCATTGAACCATCGGTTTCACCATACAACTCTCCAATCATTCTTGTGAAGAAATCAAATGGTGGCTATCGCCTCGTATCAGACTTACGTCTTCTCAACTCAAAGATCAAAGATGACAAATTTCCTCATTCATTTGCATCTGATGTCATTGATCAACTTTCTGGGTGTGAAGTTTTCTCAACTTTAGATTTACTCAGTTCATTCCACCAAATTCCTTTGGATGAATCTTCTCGACATTATACTGCTTTTTCAGCTGGAGACGGAAAATATCATATGAATGTCGTACCAATGGGTCTTCGTTCAAGTTCTTCTGCTCTCAATAGAGCATTGCAAATTGCACTCAGTGGTCTTCAGGGCATAGATGCATTCTTATATGTAGACGATATTCTTATCGCTAGCAAAACATACGACGAACATTTAGAAAAACTCGCCCGTGTATTCTCACGATTAGAAGAAACTCGTTTTGTACTAAATCCCGCGAAATGTGAATTCATGAAAAGTCAGATAAAATATTTGGGTTTCATATTGGACAAACATGGAGTTCGTCCAGATATATCCAAATTACAAGCGGTTCAAGACTTTCCAACACCAAAAACTGTGAAAGATGTTCGTGCCTTTCTAGGCTTTGCAAATTACTATCGTAGGCATATTCCAAAAATGTCTGAACTTGCAGCTCCTTTAGTCCATTTGACAAAGAAAAATGTTGAATTTATTTGGTCTCAGGAATGCGAAGATGCATTCTCATCAATCAAAGAATCGTTAGTAAAGTATCCTGTGCTGAGATTCCCGAACTTTGAAAAAGATTTTTACTTATCTACAGATGCAAGTGACTTTGCCATTAGTGGCGTATTGGAACAAAAATATGGTGATCATTTTCACCCCATTGCTTTTATTAGTCGACAGCTCAACAAAGCTGAAAGAAATTATTCAACCACAGAAAAGGAGTGTCTTGCAATCACTTGGTCATTTGACAATTTGCGATGCTATCTCTTAGGACACTTCACTCATATCATGACCGATCATTTACCATTGAAAGGTATTTTCAAGTCGACTAACCCTGGTGGTCGTCTAACCAGGTGGTCTTTAAAATTAACAGAGTACGATTTTGATGTCACTTATGTCCCAGGAAAGCTAAATGTCAAAGCAGATGTCTTGTCTCGTATCAAAATAGATTCACAAACCAAGACAGACTTTCTTGGTCATGTCGCGGCAAATGCCATAGAAAGTGAAGGCTGGACAAGAGAAAAGATCAAAGCAGAACAACGCAAAGACCCAGATCTGATACCGATCATCGATCGTCTCGTCAAACCGAAAGCTAAAGGCCCCGATCTGAAGCTACATGAACCTCTTTCAAATTTTTTCCTGAGTGCAGATGGTTTACTTTATCACGTAGCCACCCAAAACAACAAAACTCGACCATTTATGGATCAGCTCGTGGTCCCATCTGCTATGAAAAAGCTGATTGTTCAAAGATTCCATGATACCATTTGGTCGGGACACCTCAAATTTGAAAAGACTCTTTCCAAAATTCGACTTCAATTTTATTGGAGACACATGTACACTGATATCAAAAAGTACGTAGAATCTTGTCGCTTGTGTATGGAAAGAAGCGCTCATAAATCCATCAGGCGTGCGCCATTGCAACGCACGATGACACCTGAGCACCCCATGCACATCTGTAGTTTTGATATCGTTGGCCCACTAAAAACAAGCTATCGTGGTAATTCATACTATCTCTCTTGGATAGAACATTTTTCAAGATGGCCTGAGGCAATTCCATTGACCGCTACTGATACTACTACAGTAGCCAAAGCATTCGTTGAAGGAATCGTTTCTCGACATGGCATCAGCAAATATTTACTTAGTGATCGTGGTTCCAATTTCACATCAAAGCTCATGAAAGAAATTTGCAAACTTCTAGGAACAAAACAACTTTTCACTACTCCCATTCACCCGATGGCCAATGGTCGTGTGGAAAGACTGCATTCAACAATCGGCAACATCCTATCTCATTTTGTAGATGAAACTCAGAAAAATTGGGATGAAGTTTTGCCTTTAGCGCTTTTGGCGATTCGTAGTTCCGTGCATCGATCAACAGGTGATACACCTGCCCAAATTTTTACGGGTCGTGATATATCTTTACCTTTTGACGTAGACTCAAAACTTCCTCATGACCCGTACCATTCGATAGACTCATATCGTGATCTTCTACTTCGGCATTTAACAACATTGCATGAAACTGTTCGTGAAAACAACGAATCTGCGATTCAGGCCCAAGAACGGTCACATCCCACACAATCGAGTCCAATTACGTTCAAACCAGGGATGCTGGCATATTTACATCACCCAAGTTTCAAACCAAATTTAACGCGAAAACTTCAAAAAGTTAACCGCGGCCCATATCGTATCCTCGATATGACGAGCCCGGTGAACGCCAAAATTCAACATTTGTCCAATATCGGAGACATCCAAACGGTCCATATCAATCGTCTTCGAAAATTTGAAGAAAACGACCCGTTTCACACCTGTGTCGACACACCATCTCTCAGTAATGACTCCACCATTCGTTCCGTGCGTAATGCCTCAGAGAGCAGTAATACCGGTGCGCGCCCGCCCGTTACACTGCCGGCAAAGCCAGGGACGTTGGAGGCTCCTTCTGACGAGAATGTGCTCGACCAGGGTGACATTGCCCGGCTGGAGGAAGACTGGCGTATTTATCAAGCAGACCGCCGTGAGGTTCCCCAGGCTGATCCCCTGCGGTATAACCTCCGGTCTCGCACAAATATACGCCCTCCAGACCGCTATGGCAATCGATAAGCCAACTGATGGCTACATGGAGACTGAGATCCCATGAAAGTTGCTGCGCTATGAAGGTTGATTGTATATCCCTCGCGCCTATATATCCAGCGAAATGCTGAAGGCTACATGGTGACATGAAATCCCATGAAAGTTGTTGCGCTAGAAGGTTGATCGTATATCCCTCGCGCCTATACATCAGCGAAACGCTGAAGGAATACTGGAGTACACAAGCAATTGCCCTTTCATATCTAGTAGCGCTACATCTGCATTGTATATATAAGCATCCACTGTACATAGTATGTCAGATGAATGAATCTTTGTATGATGATTACCAAAGAATATGTTGTTGCTTGCTGTTGTCATCAATTCTTTGCATATGTTGCCATGCCAAAAACGTCTTGATACTGACACATTAGCCTTGTTTCTTTTTCAGGTTCCTGATTTCTGTGGCGGAACGAGTGCAGCGTCAAGAAATACCCAAACAAGCATGCTTCTCGATTCCCCTGTCAATTAACACATACTTTACGAACTAACGGATAATCAAGTTCTATTTTCGTCATTAACTTTACAACATTAGTCCGTAAAATCTTGCCAATTCTGGTTAGTTAGAAAACGCAGAAAATATGAAAGTTGACAATTCCAGTGAATTGTACACAAGTATTCATCTATTTACGAATGACCAGCCGACACATAAGAAATATTGTTAATTGTATGCCCTCCCAAGCACACAATTCCATGGGTATGACGCCACTAGGTGCACTCGTTCGCAAGACGCCACTCTTCAAAAGGACTTCAAAATCTAATGATTTTACTTTTCCCAACAACTTATCAGACCTAACACAATAGTTAGATTTTCCAATAATACTTAACACACTAACCCATTGGCCTCTTCAATTAATTCTTTAAAGTAAGTCACTTGGCAGTATTATTCGGAACCGGTCATTTTGCAAGTCATTGGCTCATTAGCCGCTATTTTTTCCTCGTTAAACTTTTATCATTAACGATCTCTCGGTCGAATGACCGGAGGTATTGCCCGTTTTTAACAACAACGCAATGTTTTGCTATCAGCTGTGTCAAAAATGTCTTTTCTGTTCTTTCTGTCACACCGTCTTCCATGGTCTTCCGCCTCTACAAATGTATATTTCTATGTTACCATGAATGTTATACAACGCAACGGCAAATGTATATTGGTGACACAGCGATAGCACAACATAAAAAAAAACTACATGTGTGTGGATGTGGATGTTCGTTTACAGACTTACGGAAAGTAGTTCTGACTGTTGACGGATCCGAATGTTTGTGACTATTGTAGTCAATGGGTCCGTGGCACACCTGGGTCACCAACACAACAGAGGTGTCGTACAGAGAGCTATCTTTCTCTCTTTCCCTCTGTTACCCAATACCCAGTGTTATGTATGTGCCTTTTGGTAAACATGTGTTGTATTATGCCGATGGATGACTGATTTGTTGTATAATGTATGTTTGTATGGGGCATCGTTTTGGCATACTTTGATCCGGCTCTTTTTCTTTCGCAGTCCTTGAGTTTCTGTTACCCATCTGGGAGTGGCCACTATCTGACTCCCCGAGCAGCGACTTCGGAGAAAAGCCGATACGCATCACGGTCTGCAAAAGCTGGCTGATCATAGTCATGATGGGACTGGACGATCATTGCCAACCCGTCTGACTGTCTCAGTCGCTCTGCATCTGGTCCACGCATCACACACTGCAACAGCGGACGCCCTCACCAATATACGGCTCGTACCATGGGTCCACCGCCATCGCCAGGCTGACCCACATCGCCTGCCGCTGTGACTCCATCTGCTCAAGGTGCATCTGCTTCATCTGCTCCATCTGCTCTGCCAATCCGTCTCGCCTCTCTCGTCGTCCGTGCCAGCCGCCATCAACATGGCTGAGCACACGTCGTCGCCATCAACACGTTGTCGACCAACAACAAGGACGCCAACACCCTCGCTAGCGGCTCACCAGCCTCCAATAAGCTGATGACTTCCGGTATCCGTGCTGTGCGGCGGCAGCCAACGCCCCGTTGACCGTTGGGGCCCCTCCGTCACGGCGCACCATGGCCGCTGCCCCTCACCAACAACACGGACGTCATCAGCTACCCGGAGCGATGTCTGGCGTCTCACAGAGACAACGGTCGAACATCACGGCGACGATGCCAGCGATGACTACGAGGACGAGACAACCAAATCAGAGAGCAGTAACAGCAGCAGCAGCAGCAGCAGCAGTTGTACCAGCAGCAGCAGCAGCAGCAGCAGCCGTACCAGTAGTAGCAGCAGCTGTAACCGGCGTTCCGTTCGCGGTGTCATACGTGGATCAATGCAGTTTAGGACCGTGATTGCTTATTGGTCGCCTCCTCTTGTCGGCTTGTTGGGGGAGGAAAGATATGTGGAGAAGGAAATCATGGCCTCCCACTCCCGGATGGAGGCCCCAATACCATATCTCTTCTAACCTCTCTTTTTACCCGTCTGGTCTTCTGTCTGGGTGTCTGGGGCGCCCAGCAACACGGGACCGTCGGCTCTTGGCCGACGGCCACCCGGTCACGTGACGGCGTCCCGACACCCCATAAAAACCTATGTTTCTGTAAATACACCACTCACTTCTCCGCCACCGTCTTTGCCGGACGCAGCGCCGGACCCGTCTCCGAGGGCGGCCTTTCGCCGTCCGACACCAATGAGTCAAAGCAAGACAACTTTATGTTCAACCTTTTTTTGTTAAGTTAATTGAGGATGTTCTGAGCAGATTAAATGCAAAAAAGACATGAGATATTTAATTTTTAATTCAGTCACCTCTATTGCTACGGAAGTGCGCCACATTTGTATGCTATTCCGTTTGTAATGCGCATCGGGCCGAGAGCCAAACTAGACCCGTTTGACGTCACTGATACGAATTTGCTCATGTAGTCGGTGCACTGAATGCGTTCTTGGGGAGCTGATGCGAATTAGCGTAGTGCGTATTTGGAACGGATCGCTCATGTAACCGAGTTATTCGATTCGGCCCGTATTTCACAAGAACTATTCTTCGCTGACTGGAAGCGTCAAAATGCAAAATAATAAGCATTTTTTTATTGGCTGCCTCGTAGAAAATAGCAAAAAAATGTTGGTATTTTGGTTTAGTCTTTGCATATGAAATAAAATGAATGAAATATTTTGATAGATAATTTTTTCTGACCACCCTGCTGTCGCTGCATGGCGAATCGGTGCCCACTGACTTAAAACAAGAAAACTTTGTTTTCATTTTTTGATTTCATGTTAATTTTAAATGTTTTTGAGCCTATTAAATGATAAAAGTATTTAAAATTTAGTTCAGTCGTCTCGGTAAATGCCGCAACTGCGCCATGACTGTACGCTAATCCTATTCCGTTTGTGATGCGCATTACCGGCCTTACCGGCCGTCGAGGAGTCAGCCCGGGTGAGCCAAACAAGATCCGTTTGACGTAGATAAAACGAATTAGTCTCATGTAACCGGTGCCGTAGATACGTTTGTGGGGAGCTGATGCGCATTAGCGTAGTGCGTATTTGGAACGGATCGCTCATGTAACCCCGGTAATTGACCTCTATAGTAACCTAGACGGGCGACTGCCGCGCCGCGGCCGGCACGGAATCGTTCCCGCATGGGGGCGCAGTGGCGCCACCTGCAAGTGGTCAGAAGTTCCCGGTCCCGGTAGACGGTCCATGTTAAGTGGGTAACTTTTTAAGTTGATTTTTATGAAAAATACAGCCTGCGGATGGCTGAAAAGGATTGTTATGTAACTGGACATGCTTTCTTAAGATGTGATGTGTTCGATTTCCAACAGGATGGCTCGAGCCATGCAATAAAGTGCATTATTTCAAATGACCCGGACGCTGGCATGGTGCAAAGCATATCGAAACGTGGAGAGGCTCCCTGCCGTAGGTAAGGCCATGCGGGACCAGGAACGTACCCGCTTCCTACTCAAGTGGCAAAAGATGATCAATTAGCAACCGAAAGGGGGTTGGGTCGAACGGACCCCCCCCCCCCGGCCGCGAGTTACCTAAGTGTGGAACTACCCAGCGCCGAGCCGGCCGGATGACGTCACACCACGGCCAGTGCCGGCGCGGCGGCAGACTGGCCGAGATTGGCATGGTCTTAACTTGGCGAAGAGGCATCGGACGCCAAACTTCTGCTGCAGCTATTAATCACATTTCATGCGTTTCTTCCATGTGTATGAGCTATCAAGTCCTTCGAATACCTAATGTGTAGGTGAGCGTACCTGCATTTAGCAGTGTGTGCTATGCTATGTGGATGGGCACATCCGACAGTCGACACACTGCGCAATGGATTCCGATATTGCTTGGCTGATTCTGGCTTTGTGTCTTCGAACGAACCATTGAAAGGGAGGACGTCATTTTTAAAGGTTGTTAGGTGCACTCAAACGTTTTAAGATAAGCAACTGCTGATTGAATTTCTGGCGAAGGTTGGTGGAACGCTTTGTTTACAAATGAGTATCTACCTACCTAGTACCTACCTGCAGTGGCAAATAACTGGGTCGCGGTCAGTTAGTCATGATTCACGAAGTCCCTTATCTTTTATTAGACTTATTAAGCCCAATGTGCAACATTTGCGTCTTTTCGCGTTGTATCGGGTAGCAAATGAGAAAATCTGCTTCTTCTCCACAGCCCTCAATTCAAGAAACCGTCCTTTTCCTTATCACATTATTCCAGAACATAATTTTCAAACATGGGTATCTTCCCCACAAAAAAAACTGAAGCAGTTTCCTTCGTCTCCAATGCGCCGCTCGCCCAGGGAGACGGAAGTGTTATATTCTCGGCGGTCCAGTCTGCATTCTGCAGCACACTCAAACTTGGCGGACCCCCAGCGCACGACTGAACGATTCGTATTGTTGTGAGTGACTGTGACAATTCACTGGTGGTTTCGGAATAATTAACAGGCGGCGCAGCCCAGTGCCTCTTACAATGATTTACAGTGGCGAATGCACTATTGCAGAGAAGAAATGGATTGAGCAGATGCCCAACCTCGCTGTATTATCAACTAAACATTAGGTACGCTTTACATTTTAATCAGGCAATCATGTAAACAAACGACTTGCGAGTTGCGACCCTTCCGACTTACATAACTCGGCAGAATGCCCCTGAGTCGGCTAAACTACACTGCATCTCTTCAAACCTTAAGTATTTTACAATTTACCACTCAGCTATGCAACAGGCTTATAATTCACTGCTCAAGTCTCAATCCCTTTTCCCTATCATCTTTTTGGCACCGTCCGTCAATCGCCATCTGCGCTGCCCACTGTCCAGCAAATAATCCGTCCGTCTCCAGTTCTCTGGCTGGGGCTTCCAAACTCAAGCGAACTCGCCGAAGTTTCGCCATTCAATGCGCAGGATCTGTACAATTGAGTTTGAGAGCCTCTGGGTTGGCTCGGCGCGCCTGCGCCGCGCCGTTGGTCCGGCCAAGTACGCGAGTGACGTCATGCTATAAGCGTCATCCCCCGACCAAAGTCACCAATCAGAGCCCTAGAATCGACTTGTAGTTCCACACTTAGGTAACTCGCCCCCCGGCCCCCACCTCCTCAGCTTTTCGCAAATAACTCGCGTAAAAAGCGACCGATCAATCGCGACGAAACTTTCAGTAACCTCGCGTAAATCAGTTTTACACCTACCCTAAAAATGTCATGACCCTGAGTCCCTGACCCAAATGACCTTTTGACCTGTGATCTACTTCTCGAGACCATATGTTGGGCCGGAATCGCGATTTGGCACATGTCGGCTCGCATTAGCCGCGCGTTTGCAGTCTTTTCGCGGTTTCAAGCGCTCAAACACGTGGTAAAATGCTGCTCCCGTGCATTAGGGTGGGTGTCAAGGTCACCTGAAGGTCAGGTCAGGTCATTGACCTTTGATGACCTCGGTTCACTTTTTCGAGTTTTACATGTTTGTAGGCTAGTTTTGGAGCTGATTTTCGAATTTAACAATTATTCTAACGTTTACGAAGTAGTTTTGGTGCCTTCGTGTCATGTTACGAAGCTGTCAGAGGCGGTTGACACCTACTGGGGTCTGGGAATACCCGGCAGGACCCCTACTGGTTGACCTGGCCTGACCCAACCTGGCCTAAATGCATCCAGACATCATCTGTGATAAAAATGAACATGATATTCGTGATCAGCACCCCGAAAACCTCATATCAGCAACACTTAACGACGTTCTAACAGGTCCCGATTTTCCCGACGCTTGGGTCATTGACCTGCCCGGCTGGAAGGTCAACCAATGACCTAGGACCTTAAAATTGGGTATCATCGGCTCCCTCTCGTCTACTTGCAATTCCATCCCTGATAGTCTGCCAGTGCTTAACCCTCGCCCGTATTGGTGTTTTTCCAGCCGCGAACGTATAAGGGGGGGGGGGTCCGTTTGACCCCCCCCTTGCCGTTTCGCCCCTGATCGAGCTAGAGCTTCGCGGAAAAAACGAGCGTGTTGCCCGGGACGAGAGGAAGCCGATGATACCCAATTTTAAGGTCCTAGGTCATTGGTTGACCTTGCAGGTCAGGTCAATTACCCCAAAGGCGGGAAAATCGGGCCCTGTTAGAACGTCGTAAAGTGTGGCTGCCATGAGGTTTTTCGGGGTGCTGATCACGAATATCATGTTAGTTTTGATCACAGATGATGTCTTCATGTATTTAGGCCAGGTCGGGTCAGGTCAGGTCAGGTCAACCAGTAAGGGTATTCGTAGTAGGTGGCAACCGCCTCTGACAGCTTCGTAACATGTTACGAAGGCACCAAAACTACTTCGTAAATGTTCATATGGTTGCTAAATTCGAATTCAGCTCCAAAAACTGGCCTAGAAACATGTAAAACTCGAAAAAGTGAACCGAGGTCATCAAAGGTCAATGACCTGACCTGACCTTCAGGTGACCTTGACACCCACCCTAATGCATGGGAGCAACATCATATCACATGTTTGAACGCTTGAAACCACGAAAAGACTGCAAACGCGCGGCTAATGTGAGCCGACATACGCTGAATTGCGATTCCAGCCAAACATGGTCTCAAATAGTAGGTCACAGGTCAAAGGTCATTTGGGTCAGGGTCATGAAATTTTCAGGGTAGGTGTGAAATTGATGAACGCGAGGGTACTGAAAGTTTCGTCGCGATCGGCCGCTTTTTACGCGAGCTATTCGCGAAAAACCATGGGGGGGTCCGTTCGACCCCCCCCCCCCCCTATACGGGCGAGGGTTAAATAGATCACCATCGATCTGGAATGATCATTTTTTCGCTTTTGCCACCTGAGTAGAAAGAGCAAGTACGTTCCTGGTACACTGCATGGCCTTACCTACGGCAGGGAGCCTCTCTACGCTTCGATACGCTATGCACTGCCAGAGTCCGGGTCATCTGAAATAATGCACTTGATTACATGGCTCGAGCCATCCTGTTGGTAATCGAAGACACCCACGCCTTAAGAAAGCATGTTCAGTTATAAAACAATCCCTTTCAGCCATCCGCATGCTGTATCTGGCATAAAAATCGACTTCAAAAGTTACCCACGTAACATGGACCGTCTACGGGGACCGGGAACTTCTGACCACTTGCAGGTGGCGCCACTGCGCCCCCATGCGGGAACAACTGCGGCGCGGCAGTCGTCCGTCTAGGTTACTATAGAGGTCAATGGTCAGCTGACTACGGCAATAATTGACGATACCTCGACGGTTCGTGGCGGGTTGCCTTGTGCACGGTAGGGCAGAGATCTTCTTGCCATTTTTTTATTTCAATTTGTGTGTAGTTACGTGGCTGAACCAGAGAAGAGTTTTGTTTTACTTGTACCGTCGCTTTTATCGTTGACGCTAGCATTCATTTATTCTTTTTAGATGGAAAATATGGCAATGCGGCTGTTTGCACACGTGCCAGAGTGGGTGTCTCAAGGATTAACCGCTGCCTATTTCAAGGGTATGTCTTTTGAGTTTTGGCTAATTATAGTTGTGAATTCACATGCAATATAATTTCCAATCAATGCATGATGTATGTGCTAAGTAGGTTGAGGTGTGACTGGTAATGTAAGGGGCGTGATGTCAGGAGTCCAGGCCTGAGGGCACAGCCCGGCTGCAGAGCATAGCGGCAGGGTCCGAGTCAATAATTGCCACACCTGCCCACTTGGCATGTTTGCAGTTTGCACCCATCCTTACCAACTAGGTTATAATCCTCACCAGCCTGCACCAGCCATCAGGCATTGCAAAGCCTATGAATGCTGCTATAGGTACTGCGTAGATTGTAGAACTGTTTGTTTTGGTAAATGTCAAGATGAGGTACGGTGAAGATAAAAAACAATCTAACCTGACCTAACCTTACCTACTGGCCTATTGCTATACATTGAACCTACCAACCTACAACCTAAAACCTACGACCTACAACCTACCAACTTACCAACTATAATTCATCTACACACATACCTAGGTCCTAGACCTTTGTTTCTATTTTAAAACTGGTATAAATGGGTAAGATAGTTTTTAAATAATTTGCTGAATTTTGTTTCGAATCTCCCAACTGAAAATTTATTTGCTACAATATTCTATAACCTTTCCCTGGATGCAGGGGCATTTTTGGCCACACATGGCTCATTTGTGTGTTAAAAAGCTATAGCTGCAGTGCCTCAAAACATTGAATTGGGATAGCTTATCATATTCATGCATACAAATTGTATCATATGTGAAATTTTTGCTCAAAGTTCAGGTCACATAAGGTAAGCTTACCAGGTCAAATTTAGTAGGTACCTACCTAAGCATGGGTCTAAAAACTTTGTTATTCCATCATTCCTACAGCTTATCTTCCAGAAATGTTCTATTCAGAGTTTGTATTGCTTGAGGAAATCAGTAACAACAATTTGTATATCTGAATTTTAATACCTGGGAGTTGAGTTCAGTTCAATTGTGTGATGTCTCCATTATAAGTTGATGGGATAGAATAAAGCTGCTTTTCTTTTGGACAAAAGTCAAACTTAATGCTTAAACATCAGGATACAGGTAAACATGACACTTTCAAGGAAAAAAGTTATACATTCTCTATGCCATTGAGGTCATCTCAGGTCTGAAAGGTCTCTAGCAATTTTTGACAAAAGGTAACTTATGAATTATGATAGAGCCATGCTAGAGTGAGGAAACCACATAAGATAGCCTCCAGGACAAATTTTTGAATGACATTTCTTTGTCGGGGAAATCTTCGTCTGTAAGACCTGGCCGTTCATTTCTTCGTCTCGCATTTCATCGTAACCGCAAAATAGATTCGTAGCGCATTTCTTCCCATCCATATTTCTTCGTCGGCACGTTTCTTCGTTTCGCATTTTTTCGTCCACGCATTTCTCCGCCTATTCAGATTTTCGTCCTCGATGTGCTGCTAGTACTGCCGGTTGCGCAAAGTGATGCGGCCGGACTCGTGCACCTTGACGAGATATTGGTCATGCGGCATCCTCTCCACCACCACGGCGGTGTGGTCCCATCGTTTGCCGTGTGTGCCAGAGCCCAGACTGGTTCTGGAGACGCACCTTGGCGCCGGGGATCAGGGGTGGCTGCTGACGAGTATGTGGACTTGTGGAGTCAGTATGTCCACTTGCCTGGTGAACCGGAGCCGTAGGCCTCCTCCTGATGTGCCCATGCCTCGCGCCATGTAGGATGCACAGCAGCGCTGGTGAAACCTCGAGTCTGTGGCGCGATAGGAAGCAGCATAGCGGTTCAAGAGCCACTCCTTCATTCTAGCACAGCTGGATGGAGATGCCGGCACGGGCAGAGACACCGGACGACCGGGAGGTTGCGTGCGCTCCGGGCAACGGCACGCTGCCGTCGGAGCGCCCACGCGGCCGTGCCGGTCGCGGTCTTCGCTCGCAGAGGTCGGCTCGGTACCGGCGGAGACCTACTGACTGATCTGACTCGTCTGAGCTTGCTCACCGTTGAGAGTCGCAGAGGCCGCCACAGTCGCACCGATGCATGTGAAGTCTGCGCTCAGAACCCCGAGCTGCACCAGAGTGGTTTTGCTCAAGGTCTTGCTGACGTAGAAGCGTGAGGTAGAACCAGTTACGTAGACCATCGCAGATGTCTCCAAGCACTGGCCTCGCTAGTCTTGTACGGAGATGTTCAGGAACACTGCTCCAAGAACGCTGACCTCCTCGTTATTGGCTGCCAGGATGCGTTTCGAGACGCGCGTGAGGTTTTTCTCGCTTTAGCCCGAGCTTACGGAGGACGGACGGACCCATGAGGCATGTTTGAGCAGGCTTCTGACCGCCATTTTTTATTAACTAGAAACTCTATATACATATCCAGTAAACATGCCGACGTCGGCCCGACGTCGGGACGAGGCTCGGCCCGACGTCGGCCCAACGTCGGTTCAACCTCGGCCTGACATCGGCTGGACGTCGGATATGCCCGCATGTTCCGACGTCCAGCCGAAGTCCAGCCGACGTCGAGCCGACGTCGGGCCGAGATCGTTTGCCGAGGTTGACGAGATCGTTTGTCGTTGGACCGACGGGGCCGACGTCGGCATGTTTATTGGGACAACGCGCCAAAAATATCAACCGGCGGCGGGATTCGAGCCCCCCAGTCGCCGACGTCGGCGTGTTTACTGGGACAACACGCCAAAAGCGTCATCCGGCGATGGGATTCGAACCCCGTGTCATTCGAACGCGTGGTTAGTGCGCTAACCACTATACCACGCAGCCAGCTAACGAACTTGGTTTGTTTTGTTGGGTTATGCCCTTTCGGTCTGACAAGACCATTTCAGAGCCGGAAGGATGATAGGATGGAGACATTGGTCTTCTTGGCGAGCACCCTGGGTCCAGTTCGTATAGAGTCCCTGGTCCCATTGCTGTTACGTGACACTTATTGGAAAGGGCGACCCCACAATGGATTCATATAGCCACTCTTACACACCTGCACCAACGTTTCCCAAAGTGTCCCTTTGATAAGTGGCACTTTGGCAAAGTGACACTTGCCGACTGGCCTTTCTATATGAACTGGGCCCGGCCCTGGTGAGTTGCCGGGGCTGAGCCTGACCAAAGGATAGGCCGAGCAGCCCCCAAGCACTCACCGCACCCGGCTACGGGCGAGCTCGGCTTACGGGCAATCCCAAATGGGATAAAGTTTCCCGTCCAGTCCGGATCAGGGGGTTGCGGCGTGGAGGAAGATTTGAGTTTCCTGAGGATATTTTGAATATAGAAGCTCTTTATGAAACATGAAACATGTATTTTATATTATTTTAACGGTCAAAACAGCGGCCGATGTCGGTCCGACGTCGCCCCGACGTCGGCCCGACGTCGGCCGGACCTCAGCAATTGATCTCGGTCCGACGTCGGCCCGACGTCGGCTGGACCTCGGCTGGACGTCGGAACATGCGGGCATATCCGACATCCAGCCGACGTCGTGCCGAGGTTGGACCGACGTCGGGCCGACGTCGGCATGCTGATGCCGAGTTGCCGACGTCACCCCGACGTCGGCCGACGTCGGGCCGACGTCGGCATGTTTACTGGGTAGGTACTCAAAAATGTATGTTCTTTCGTATAGTGAAAAAAGGAAAATCGGCCGGTAACTTTGAAAATTATCGGCGTGTAAACGCAAAACAAATCGCTCAAGTGGCAGATTTGACTACATTTGACCCCGTTTGACCTTGAAGATATTGACTTAGGGGCATGAAGTTCACCCACAACAGAGCTCTCAGGGCCTCTACCTACCCTCAAAATTGCGTCTTTCTAGCTTCAGTGGGAGCTGAGATCTGGGGCGGGGGCGACATTCGCCCCCGCCCCCTTCCACTGGGCGTAGTACACGCAACCCTTCCACTGCACGGGTTAAAGCATTTATCGATGTTGTAAGTGCCCAAAGCGGTAATTGCAAGCCAGGGACCCCCAATTTGGCTACCTCAACTCAAAACTAATTTTACGGTGGGATGGTCACTTTTAAGTTCATTCGATACGACTCAACGATAGAGCGCGATGCCGGTAAAATCAGCGTAATACGAGGCTTGCATCAAAACTTATTGCAGGGAAATGGTTTCCGCAAAAACGTCAAATTCTGAAAAAAAGATCCTCTAGAGGCTAAATTATTGATCCTGTCAAATTTCAGAACGTTTGCAGAAGGTGCTTTGGAAGAGGTATTGAATGCGCATTTCCGTGGCGATCTGGCTCTGTTTATTTTTTAGTTATGCGCCGATTCGTGAAATATTGTCAAAATCGGGAATGCCTTTTGATTGAGACTTAGCCCGCCAGTTGCTGGGGTATTTCTCCACTCACCATTCGCGTGGGGGGGGGGGCTTAAACGTCCCCAGCCGAAAACTCGAGATCCAAAAAGCGCAGCGAAACACGCGAGGCGGGAAATGCAGAGACGAGACGCTTCTGATGAGTACCTGAAAAGTGAATTTCGAGGCCACAGGTCAAACAAGGTCAAACAGGTCAAACACCTGAAATTGGGGGCGTTGAACGCCTCCCCCCCCCCCCGAGCAGCTCGCGGTTTAGTGAATAAAACACTGCATTGCTTTGAGCTCACTTGTGCAGCGTGCCTGTAATTGTGATTCTGTTTGTCATTGCAGCGCAGAAGGTGTCGGCTCTGGGCTTCAGCCGTCAGTTCCACAGTCACCAGCGCACACTGCAGCAGCCCGACATGCGGGTCAGAATAATACCTGCCCTGCAAGACAACTACATGTATCTGGTGAGGGGCACAGTCAGCCAGTGGTTCGTGCATCTGCAGACACTAGGTACATGTACCTGGTGAGCGCCACAGTCAGCCAGTGGTTCTTGCATCTGCAAACACTAGGTACATGTACCTGGTGAGCGCCACAGTCAGCCAGTGGTTCGTGCATCTGCAGACACTAGGTACATGTACCTGGTGAGCGCCACAGTCAGCCAGTGGTTAGTGCATCTGCAGACACTACCTAATGGGTGGTCAGTGACCATCAGTTAACCAGTCACCAGGCAATGGAGTCACTAGTCAGTAGTTCCAGCCACTATACAGTGGATCTGTCTCTTCCTAGTAGGTAACATTGATCAGCATTCAGCACTTATTAGTGGATCAGTCTGTGGGTCAGTCACTGTGGCTACATATTCAGTGGATCAGTTCGGGGTTTATTCTTTCAGTCACTAGTCACTGGATCAATTCAGTGTCTAGTCTTGCATTATCTATTCCGTGGATCAATCACTTTATCAGCTGCCAATGGATCAGTGTTGGACTGTCTGACCTCACATACAGTGTGCTCTGACGTTATATGGCGTTAGCCTGTTTGACGTCACCCATGTATGATAACCTTACCTGACCTGACCTGGCCTGACCAAGCCGTGTGTGTGCCACCATCAGCTGGTAGACGAGTCCTCCAAACAGGCGGCCATTGTCGACCCGGTGGAGCCCGACTCAGTGAGGGCAGCTGTCAAGGAGGAAGGGGTGGAACTGACTACCGTGCTGACCACACACCACCACTGGTGAGGGACGGGGTGGAACTGACTACCGTGCTGACTACCCACCACCACTGGTGAGGGAGAGGGGGAGGGGGAGGGGGAGGGGGAGGGGGAGGGAGAGGGAGAGGGAGAGGGAGAGGGAGAGGGAGAGGGAGAGGGAGAGAGAGAGGGAGAGAGAGAGAGAGAGAGAGAGAGAGAGAGAGAGAGAGAGAGAGAGAGAAAGAGAGAGAGAGAGAGAGAGAGAGAGAGAGAGAGAGAGAGAGAGAGAGAGAGAGAGAGAGGAGAGGGGGTAGAGAGAGTAGAGAGAGGGGACACTGGTGTTATTGATTTATCCCTGGGAATACGATCGACTGACGACGCTAGACGGTTAGAGTGCTGAGATGACAGCCGACACCGAGCAGCTAATTTCCCTGAGTCGCTCGCAATTACCTGGCGTGACACGGTAAGTGCCCTTTTTTCTGCCTCAGTCGTCTGTCAGGTAACCACTTAGACACGCACCCTAACCATCCATATATTTAGATACACTCGGCGCGGCGCTGGGAAAAGGCAACTACGGAAGACATGTTCTCCTTTCAGGCGATGTCAGTGACTCGGCAGCTCCAAAAGCGGGCGCCGGGCACGGGTTTTCCAAACGGTTTTCCAGATTCCTTTATCGTAAATTAAGGGAGTTTCTGAACAAGCTTTCTGCTTGATTCAACTGATCCCACCGACCAAGCGTCTGCACTGCTTTCCTTAAGGCGATAATATCTGATCCTGACCCCCGCCCCCATACCTACTCTCATATTGCAAACAAACGCATAAACTGCTGATACTTCAGACGCTGATGACTCCTGAACCCCTTCACGCTCTCACAAGACCACGTGACCTGTCCACCTCCTCCCGGATGATGACTGTTCCCCTCCCGCGCTCTCACAAGTCACAGATTGACCTCCCCCGCGCTCTCACAGATGACTCCTGACCCCACCGTCTCACAGATTGACCTCCCCGGCGCTCTCAGGGACCACGCGGGTGGTAATGAGAAGCTGGTGGCTCAGGTGCCCGGACTGACTGTGCTCGGAGGTGACGACCGTATCGGAGCGCTGACCAGAAAGGTGGCGCACGGCGACACCCTCACTGTCGGGGCCCTGAAGGTAAGGCGGCGAACTCTGGGCGGGGGTCGGTATGTGTCAGTAGGTCAGAGTGGTGTATGTCAGGTCATATGTGGTCAGCTCCCAGTCCCTTTACGAGTATAAGCAGAAGATGCCGTCTGGTTTCCGTGACTGTATTTTGTGGGTCAAACGGTGACCTTGAGCTCGATTTTTCATTATCATGGTTTCGAGGTTCGAATCGTGTCATGATTGGTTGTAATATATTTTTACATTGGTGGGTAATAAGCTAAATGCTCGTGTGTTGTATCCCACGCTAATTTGTCTCTTTCTCCGTAGATTGGGTGTCTGTTTACTCACCCCTCTTTCCCGTGTATTGAGGGTCTATTTACCCCATTCCCTCCCACTCATATTTGAGTATCTATTTAATCCTCCCCTCTCTCCCATATTGAGTGTCTGATCACCCCTCCCCTTTGTCTCCTAAGATTAAGTGCCTGCAGATTACCCCTCACATCTCTCCCGTCAGATTGAGTGCCTGTTCACACCGTGCCACACCACGGGCCACATCTGCTACATGGTTCGCGGCCAGGAGGGCGAGGCGCCCGCCGTCTTCACAGGTGGGAACCGGGCCTAACAGTCTCCAACGAGCCCCGGGCCGGGGCCTACATTGAGTCTGGGCGAGATGGGAACCGGGCCTTACAGACTCCAACGAGCCCCGAGCCGGGGCCCTACATTGAGTCTGGGCGTGATGGGAACCGGGCCTTACAGACTCCAACGAGCCCCGAGCCGGGGCCCTACATTGAGTCTGGGCGAGATGGGAACCGGGCCTTACGGCTGACAGCGGGACGGAAACCGGGCCTTATACACTGAGCCTAGTCCTGGATGGGAACTGACAACTACATACAGGGTGTCTCAAAAGTTCGTTGACACATTTCCCATGCCCATAAAGCATATAAGAACCGGCCAAAAATATAAGGTTTTGGTGTCTGTGTGCACACTAGACAAATATGCATGCTTTGACAACTGATTCGGGAGGTTGGAAATCAAACCCTTTGCTGTATCTCCAAAAATATTTGCCCATACCGATTTTCGTCGCTCGGTCAGCTGCCGGAGGCTGATAAAAGGTTACCAGCTTTCAAGCTCTTGTAAGGGAATCCCCTGCAGTTTCTGCGTCGGATTTAGGTTTGACGAGCTCCCCGGCAACATCCACTTCTCCCTGAAAGCCGACAGCTTGCATCGACACCATCCGTGAGTATTTTGTAGGTCTTCTCTGGCGCTAACTCCTTCATGAATGAATGGCGCCGACCTCCCAAGCACCATTTTCCTTTTCAAAACAACCCCATTCCTGAACAAATGGGAAGTGCCAGGGGAAAATTTTTCGCAGCATATCGTAGAAGAATGTGTCGGCCATCTGTTTTTTAGACACATTGTGCAAATTTTGCAAATCCCAAACGCTCGTCATTCCCCATGGCCCATGCCAAGACCTTCGCTGGGTTGCGGAGTGTTTTCCTCAGGAGATGTTCTGCTTTGTAAACGGCTAAAACCTGTCCATCGTGTGGTTTTGTCGGGATTTTGTGTCTAAAAGAAAGCTATTCGCTCCAGATCTGCCTCTTGAAACTTCGTAAGATAAAACTTTACATTAATTGACACTTTTGGAGGGTCAGTTGTCCTTGGTATTGATGATTTTCGTGTTATTTTCCCCAAAAATTTAGCGTTATAGATATTATAAACAATTTCAAATGATACTTTGTCTTTATTTTACGGATACCTTCAATTTTTGAAACTGGGTAACCTCTGTCTGTGAGCTTCTTGTCAGTTTTCAATAGTTGGGGCATTCCACGATAGATCGTACCAGGCCCGTCACCCTCATCTCTCGGATTTTAATGAAAATCGGTCCTAGGGGTAATCATAGGCCCCTAAGACGCCTGGCAAAATATTAGACTTCTCAGATCAAAACTTTTTAAGTTATATTGCATTACATTTTTTTAACTTCGATTTGTAACGGTGAGTTTGATGGCCTATAGCTCAAGAACGGGTTAAGCAACCAACAAAAAGTAAACAACACTAAGCTTGCGATGAATCAAAAATTAATATTACCATTTAAAAATTCCAAAGAAAAAATTTCATTGTTGAGCAAAAACCTTGATCTTTTTTCATTTACCTGTAATGACTTTTGGGACCAAAATTTTTGACATTTTTATTTTTTCAAAATAAACTTCATGTCAATGCAAATCGACATGCAAAAAATTAGAAAGGTGTTCTTTCTATAAGTTCCTCATTTTCCCGCAAACAAAAAGGTTTCGGAGGGGTTGATACGACCCCAGGACGCCGTTTCGCTTCTAATAGAGCTAGAGCCTCGCGGAAAAAACGAGCGTGTGTGCCGTTACAAGTCGCAGCGATTGGTACCCGATTTTAAAGTCTCAGGTTAACTGGTAGCGGCTGAGGTCAGGTCAAGTGACTGAAGTTACGGGTTCGGTTTTTAGCAAATAACTTCGCAAAAAATGACCGCAGAGCCACGATTTTGGCATCATTGTGTTCGCCTCAGGTGCATCGAATGGTATACTTTTTGCTAGGGAGAGGTCAACTTAAGTAGTTGACCTCGGGTCAAGGTCAGGTCAGAGCCCCTCAGGTCAAGAAGCTGAGTAAAGGGTATCATATGGCATATCATTCGATTCGGAAGGTCTTCCTGAGTTCATTGGTGACTTTCCCGACTCTCTAGCTCCATTTTATCGGGAGTTGTTGACGAAAAACTCGTACGACCCTAATGACGTCATAAATGACGTCACGCAAGGTTAAAAATGCAAAAGTGAAGCATTGGACTTTGCAAGGAGTGCATGAAATCACGATGCCATGTACGTGAGATAGTTTTAGATCATTCTCGGCGCCAAAATAACAGTTTTTATATTTCCCCATTGATTTATAACAGTGATGTCACGTGACCGACCTGACCTCATGTAACCAACAAATTCCCAGATATACAAGTTGTAAGACCTCTGGAGGACACCATGTATGCGTCCTGTAACTTTCATCTCGGACAGCTATGGTCATTGGCGTCCAAAACAGTGTCAGAACCAAACAGCCTTTTCACCCTCGCGCTTATAGGAAAGAGGGTTGGATGAACCCTCTTTTCACTTTTTTTCAGATGACTCAGACTTCAATTGAAATTTCAGTAACACGTGATGTCACTAGGCAGCTTTACCACGCCATTTGTAAGCTCCCCTCCCGAAATCACTATTCGAAACCGTTATCGTGACGTAAAATACATACATTTATAGAAAGAACACCTTCCTAATTTTTTGCATACTTCTTAACAATGAGCCAAATATTTTTTTTAAAGAAATAAAAATTCAAAAAAAAAATTGGTCCCAAAGTCCAAAAAATACAATTGAAAGAAAACTCGATATGTCATATATAAAAAATAACGTATTTTTCGAAATTTCAAAAATACATATTAATCTCTGTTTCATTGCAAGTTCAATGTTAAATAACATTTGGCATTTGAATAATCCGTCTTAGAGTTACAGCCCGCCAAACTTAACGCTGCAAAGCAAGATCCAAAAAATGTTATACACCATAACTCAAAAAATACTTGATATGATAAGCCTGAAATTGTTACATAAGCCTGAAATTGTTACAGGTGGATTCAGAGCCCCTGATTACCCCTGCGACCAATTCTCGTCAAATTCCGAGAGATGAGGGTGTCAAATTGGAAAAAAGTGGTACGATCTATCGTGGAATGCCCCAGATATGACTGCATTTTCAGCTGCTTTCCGGAGCACGAGTCTGCTGCCGTACGAGGGTCGTTCAAAACGCTGTTAGTCTAGCATGGTTTTGTCCCTCAAAAGTTTTAGCCACCGTTTTTATTAGATGATCATCATGTTCTACTCATCCTCGCCGACACTTTGCCATGTGTCATTTCCGACTTAACCATTCCCATTACTCCTGAAACAGAGAGTTTCTCAGCCGACCCGATTTTGCGACCTCCGTTTTCATGCTTGACCCATGGTCAGAGATAAACCCTTTTTGTGGGCTCATGAAGGGTCGAATGCGCTTGAAAACAATGAGACTGCTTGAGGAAGGTTGTTACCAATGCCCATGCAAAATTTCGACTGTTAATTCATTGTTGATTCAGAATTATTGACAAAAAAGCATGGCTGGTACCTGTCAACGAACTTTTGAGTCACCCTGTAGAGTCTGGACGGACAGATGTGATCGCCTTGCACTGGACCTAGGCGGACGGATATGAAGGGGGCTTTTTATTGAACCTAGGCGTGCGGGTGGAACTGGGCCTTATATTGAGCATTAACTGAAACTGGGCCTTACATTGGCCCTGGTCATGATCGCATGAGCTCCTAATTTCTGGGTGATGTCCGGAGTAAGTATAGATATTTGCTTGTTGATATAGATATTTGGTATAAATATTTCCTGGTTTGCTATGTGCTATTTCTGCACATTTTAGATCACTTTCTGTTGTATATGGTGGATTTATATGTTTCTAGCTTCCGAGTGTCTCCCCGGCAGGTGACACGTTGTTCCAGGGTGGGTGTGGACGGTTTTTCGAGGGCACCGCTGATCAGATGTACAAGGCGCTGGTACAGACGCTCGGCCAGCTGCCTGATGATACGGTACGTGCGCCAGGGGATGGAGGCTGTGGGGTGGGCAGGGAAGGAGGTGAGGGATGGGAGAGGCTATCACTGATCGCACGACGGGCGTGGGAACGTGAGTACACGGTGGTAAGGTGATCGAGAGACGCTTGTAAGGACCGGATTTTGATCGCACGCATAATCTCGAAGTTGATCTTTTTCAGTGGTAGCATTACATTCTGGAATTGCGTTCTTGGTTTATCATTTTTGTTTGATTTGTTTGTCTTTTTGGTCTAACGTGGCCATTTCAAAGCCGGAGAGATGCTAGGAATTAGGGGGTGACATTCGTCTGGGCTGCCATCCTGGTGAGTCGCCGGGGCTGAGCTGGTTACACTGGACGTGCCACCCAGCCTGGCAAACTGCGGGTATACCCCCCCCCCCCTAACTTTCCTATCATCAGCTGGCTGACCTCCTGTGCCGTTATTTTGCAGAAGGTATACTGCGGCCACGAGTACACGCTCCAGAACCTGGCGTTCGCCGCGCACGTCGAACCAGACAACGAACAGATAGCTGCCCGAATCGACTGGGCGCGCTCCCAGCGGGCCAAGGAGGAACCCACAGTTCCGTCCACCATCGGTAGGTGGCAGCACCGGCTGACATGGTTTCTTTCCGAGCCTATTTGTTTGTCTTGCGTTACTAAGGGTGGAATGTGTTTTATTAGCCTTTAACGGGTTTCTATTTAGATAGCGCTCGTTCCTATTTGCTGAACTTTCTGCTGTAAATGTTATGGGAATGATCTGATAGTGCCATGACAATGTTTGGCTAAATCAGCGAGGATATAGGAATACTTGATTGTATTTTCAGCATGTTTTGATCCATCCGCTGACCGTTCGCCGACTCCTGCAGGTCTGGAGAAGCAGATCAACCCGTTCTGTCGCGTGCACGAGCCGCCGGTCCAGAGTCACACATCTACCACTGAGCCGGTGCCTACCATGGCCGCACTACGGGCCGAAAAGGACCAGTTCAAGGCCAAAAAGTGAGCCGCCGCGGAACAGCGAGAGGAGGCTGTGAGGGAGAGATGTGGGGAGGAAGGAGCGGAGAATAAGAGAAGAGAATGTGAACTGTATGGGGGAGTGGGGAGGAGAGTTGGCAACACTGGAAATCTACGTTGATTGTTATGAGGGGCTACAGCTGAAGTGATCAGTGGTGGAGCTCGATGTATTGTTTATACTGTCTGCCGTTAAAACGTGAAACGTCGTTCATTGTCGATGGACGTGTTAGAGCCGAACTAACAGCCTGCACATGACTCTCTCAGCATTATTAGTGTAATGTAGTTATAGACCTACATGGAATTTAACAATGACTGATGTATATATAACCACACTTATCAGCACCTACAGCCTAATATAGGTAGTCCTAATTTCTAAAAGGATGCTTTTTGTGATAGACATTCAAAGGTTAGTAGATACCTCTCGTGTTAACTTGGTTAGGATTAGCCTATTAATTAATCTGTGTTTAGGTTCCTATACCGTTACTCATTAGCACCGGTGAACAGGGCTGCTGTTTCGAATAAATCGGGCTTACTTTCATGTCCGTCTTCTTCAGCCATTGGGGTTCAGTTCCCATTAGGGACAGGCGACTTTGTGCTCCCCGGGCCATGTGCCGCTTGGAATAGAGTTTGCTGAGAGCTGCGGTTGGAGGTGAGGCGGATTTGTGGTCTAATCCATAAACTTACTAGCCTGTTTTGAATTCCGTCATTTCGTACCTTTTTCTGAAGAAGTTGGTCGGATTTTATTTTCGCATGTCTCTGGACTGGATTGGGTATCACTTACCATTTGTGCCCACTGCCCACGGATCTGCTGCCCACGGTCTATAATAATACATACACATTTCTACCTAAAACAGCAATAAAGGCTTGTCTAGCAGGGAACGCTGGTTTTGCGTCAGGATTAGTTGATCTATCGCATTATGTACCGCTGATCCACTCACCTGGCCAAATATGATTCTCATAGGTGGGTTATCTGTTGTGGACTGGGTGCAGAATATGCTTGCGGTGCCGCACATATGTGAATAAACGGACAAATACGATGTTGATCCTGCCTGTGTTGCGACGATAAATCTATTCCAAATATACTCAGATAAGGCGAGACTATGGAGAGTAAAATGCGAGTAGTTTCCAAAGGATGAACCTACCTGAGAGTTCATTGAAACTTCTTGGTTCTTACGCTTCTTACAGAATACAGCGTCTCAGAACGAATATCACTGCTTACTCGTATTATCGTGATGAGAGGAAGCGAAGATTGATATTCGTAAGTAACCTACAGTTGGGATAAAAGAAATGCAACACAAAACAAGTTTTCCCTGCTAGTTTGAATAAATGGTGATATTTATTCATAAAAAATCATAAAGAATTCAGACATATATCCGAAAAGTGGGAACAAAATATGTGAAGACCAAATGTTGGCAGTGAATTTATGTGGCGTCTCAAGTACAGTTTGTAGCAGGGCTGCGGAGTCGGAGTCGGAGTCGGAGTCGGAGTCGATCGGAGTCGACAGTTGTGACCGGAGTCGGAGTCGGAGTCGGAGTCGATTTTAGAAACCCGAGCCGGAGTCGGAGTCGGAGTCACCGAAAATCTGTCGACTCCGCAGCCCTGCTAGGCCTGCGGAGTCGGAGTCGGGAGTTGGAGTCAGTCGGAGTCGACAATTCTGCCCGGAGTTGGAGTCGGAGTCGGAGCTGGTTTTTGAAAGCCGGAGTCGGAGTCGGAGTCGGAGTCGCCGAAAATTCATCGACTCCGCAGCCCTGGTTTGTAGCAGTGAATTTGTGAACGACAACTGTGACAATTGCAGAAACCTTGAACACGGGAAAAGACTGTTGAAGACGTTGAGTTGGCTATTTTTTTTCCACGAAAAAGGTACGCATTGTTATGACTTTGCATTGTTAGATTAAAATAAGTATAAGCTTTTATCCCTAATGCCGTCTCATATACTTTGTATATCATTACCCTAAGTATGATCCTATTTTGATTGCGGCGTATTCGGCCATCGGGTCACTTTCGTCGCGTATCTGGATCTCAAAGTTGAAGTGTTTGCCCTTTTAAAGGAAATAGTTCAATTTTAACATGGGATTTTGGACTGAAATAGCAGTTCCGTAGCTTGAGCCGAGACAAGCACAAATTAGGAGTTTTACGGCCCAACGATCACCCTAGGCAAATATATTCCATTTCTCGTTAGAAAAAGGTGCCTTGCTGAGGAATGTGCGCCTTGCAGCCTTGCAAGGGTCACTTCCCTCCTTGAAAACTGAATAGTTCTTCCTTAAAATACAGATAATAATCTTTTTTTATAAAAAGTTTTATTTTCTTTGCTAATCATTTTGAGGATAAAAGTCATAAATCCATTGCAAAAAAAAACTTATTTCGTGATAGTGAACTCAGTTGGGGAAACTACGAGGCGAATGTCAAAAAATGGATTGGTCAATAAATGGACTTTTGATGACCATATATGGGCATCAATGCAGCCCCCACTACTAAGGGTGAAAAACGGTATAACAAGCCAGTACTTGCGGTATCGCGTCCACTTATTGGAGAGAAAAGGCTTCCATTTTTCACTAGGAATTAGCGTGAGTTGATTAAATTTGGCGAATTGACTCGAAAACGGCGATAGGAAAACGGTTTTTTCTGCAGGTTCTGGGCGTCACAATCAGCTGGCCATTCAATAAATGGATTGGTTTTATGAAAGAAAACTGTTAAAAGATTTAATTTAATTACAATAAACAAAGATATTTAATTTTAAAATAATAACTTAACCACAATAACAAAAACCATAAACAAAATAATAAAAATAATGACATTTTTAGACCACGATACTGATTACATTTTTTGGCGCGTCTGTTTCAATCCGCCATATTTGCCAATCACGGTTTGACCTTGCGTTGTAACTCTGCTATTTAGAGCCGCCAGTTAATTATGCACCGAGTGAGTGTAGGTCTTGTGTGGTTAAAAAACATTCTTATGCCTTATTTTTTCATTTGAATGCTAGGATTCATTGAAAAGATGAAGTTGTCTGATTTTATTACCATATATGGTCATCGCCCCGCCCACTCCAGCCGCTGATTGGCTAATCCAATTTTTGTTTGGCTCCTCGTAGTTTCCCCAACTGAACTATTCCCCTTAACTTGTACATTTTACTCTTTGTGTAGGCTGGCATTGTTGGTTTTATGATTCTATTTCATAATGAAGTAATAAGATAATGAACAGTTCTAACTAAAGTGATAGTCATTTACAAAAAGTTTAATTTGCCTCACGGATGTTAGTCGTGGCTGCCGCGGAGCACTTGAACAGGGTCCAGGACCGAGGTAGTTCCAGAAATGTGATACTCTTATTAGATACTGAGAGGTGATCATGCTTCTAAAAAAGTTTCTCAAATTTAAAACTCCTCAGATTATGCCTTCTTGTGCATTACTGCCATTTTGAGCTGCATTATCCATTTCAAAGTTTTAAAAGCTTTATTCCTTAGTCAGAAAACAAAATTTTAATTTTACCAATCATTTTAGATGTTACAGAAGAGCAATGCAGTTGATGCATTCCCTCTGGGATTAGCTAGTGTGGCTGCCCAAACTGCAGATGCATGAATGTCCAGGAAAATTGTGTCTTGGAGGCTTATTGGGGTCATCTAGGGAATAATTTGCATTTAAAACAGTTTTTATAATAATTGTGAATTATACCTTTCCTAAAGAATTATTGCTTTCTGAAATGCAGACTGGCTCAGTTCTGGCTCTCTGGTACCTGCTGTCAACTTCATTGCTGTTGCAGTCCAATAGACCAGCAGGCAGCACTGGCAGCAGCTACCTATCCCATTTAGCTAGTAGGGAGTTCATAATAGATCAGACAGGTTTGAATCAGGTATAGGTAGGTACCTAATGTGTATTGTTATGCATTTTTGTTCATTGCATACTATGCCTCTTGTACTATTAATTCAAGCTAGCATTCCACTCATGCTGATATTATTTCTTCTGCCTGCATATGTTTGATGAGGAAGGTAACTTAACCAGTGTTTACCAAATAGCAGTGTATGGATTTTGATCATGGATTTTGCTGCATCCAGTGCTTTTGGTTACCAACATTTGATGTGCATCCAATCCAGCACACTGAAAGCTATATGACAGGCAGTAAAGCTAATATCAGACATCAGATGATGGTACCCAGATTACCTAGCTGTTGAAGGTATTAGTTGTTATGAAATGAGATGAACAAACAACATTAAATCAGCGACATTCTGAGTTGTTTTCTCAGAAATTGAATGACTCATGAGTCAATGGTCATTTCTAAATTTGGTATTCTGATTAGGATGTCTGGAGACAAGAGATTGAAGTAGAGTCAGCTACTATTTCCAACTGAACTTCTGATTCAAAGAATGATTATTGGCCCACAACTGTTGTTACCTACCACTTGTTACATGTATGTAAATGACTCCAAGGCCCCAGGCTAACTGGGACTGGGGTGTGTCATCCATGCTCCTTCCCCTATCAGTTGCTGCGAGCTTATCCAACTCTGTTCCTTGTGTTCTGTTCTGCAGCCATTTATCTGTCCCACTAACTGAGGCTGCAGTGAGCTGGTTATGTCCTGTTTGTTCTGCTGTGGAATTGTTTCCTTGTCCCATTAACCTGATCACTGAGCTACTAGGCTCTGTGATTCTTTTCACTAGTTGTTTCTTTGTCCAGCTACCTGATCGCAGAGAGTGCTAACTTAGTTCTGTTTTTATACTGTCTGTCTATTTACTCTGTAGCTTTGTCTCTGTTCCACTAACAGACTAGCTGACCGTGACCAGCCCTGTGCCGCCTGCGTCGTCTGCCCTGTTCTCCAGCTATGATTTCCCTGTCCCTCTATCAGACAGACCTGACCTGGCTCTGTCCTGTGCTGACTGCTGACTGACGCCGTACCGCCCTGTCTGCAGATGCTCCCGTGGCCACGATGAGCGGCCATCAGCAGCGCGCGATGTCTGAGACTCGCGCGACGGTGGGCGGTACAGCCAGTCCGTCCTACTCGAGTCAGACGACCGGCCGGCCGCGCGGTGAGTCGGGTGGGGGGCGACGGTATTAACGCAGTTACTGGTAGCCGGCAGGTGGGGCTCGGCTGCCAGTAGTCTAATCGGCACCACAACTGCATCAGGTGGCCAGTGCTGCGTCATGGACATGCATAGTCTGCAGCTACAGCTAGTTGGTACTGGTGCTAGGTTGTTAGATTGTGTCATATACAGACTCGTATAACACTATCACGATTGGTCATTGATGAATGATATACCATCCTGCCATTACTGGTGCATGCACCTGTCTAATTAAGTCATTACACTGTACCACTCACGTCCAATATATCAAGAATCATATAAATATTGTCCACCAGCAATGTGGAAGACCAAGAACACCATCCCATATATGCCCCTCGATATTTTCTAACATAAGCCCTGAACACGCTCATCAACACGACCCTCCAGGTCTACGGTCACTGTGCTTATATCAACACCACCCTCTAACTCATGCTACCCCTCCAAGTCCACAAGTGCCCTGACCGGTCCAGCCGCCTGTGCTCCCCAGGCATAGGCACACACACAGCTCCCCGTTCCCCTCCCTGGCTTCCCTGCTACCCCATGTGTTCCTCAGGTCTAGCCACGACCCATTTCCCCCATTCCCCTCCCTGGCTGTCCTGACTGACCAGTGTGCTCCTCAGGTCTAGCCACACCACAGTTCCCCCATTCCCCTCCCTGGCTGTCCTGACTACCTTGTGTGTTCCTCAACAAGTCTAGCCACACACACAGCTCCCCCGTTCCCCTCCCTGGCTGTCCTGACTGACCTGTGTGCTCCCCAGGTCTAGTCACACACAGCTCCCCATTCCCCTCCCTGGCTGCCTTAACTACCCCATGTGTTCCCCTGCAGGTCTAGCCACGACCCATTTCCCCTCCCTGGCTAGTGGCTGTCCTAACTGAGCGGTGTGCTCCGCAGGTATGAACGAGTCGCGCCTGACTCCCGGTCCCGGCGAGGAGTCTTCGCTGTCCCCGCAGGACTACAACTTGCAGCAGTCGAACCTGCAACTGCTCAAGGCAGAACTGAAGGTGAGATACTCCCGACACACTCGGACTTGGGAGCGACACACCTTTGTCCTTCTTTCGACAATGTCCCTGATTCCCCAGACTATCGAGTGAACGTCGTCATATAAAAAGATTAGGTTGCGAATAACACCTAAAGCTAGCCGTTTTCGTGTGTATGTAGGAAAACTACTCGTAGGCAAAGTTACTGAACATATAGCTCGAACGTCCGCCCCAGGCCCGTACTGGGAGTAGATATGGCAGCTTACTTATCAATGAGACTGCAAAGAACACTGTGGCGGCTTCCGATCCAAATTTTATTTGCCATGTTGCACTGGAGGGTGATAGCATGGTTTTGATGCGTCACTGCTTCTAGCTCTTTGTTTGGTTGATATTTGACTTATGAGGTGGTCCGTTTTCTTGTGAGAAAGTTGGCTGAGTTCTTCACCAATGCTCTTGTTCACTGCACCCGATTCTCCCTACAGTCTTATAACACGCGAACACAACAGACGCCAGCTCAGCTCTGCGACTCTCCGTCACTGACTCCCCTCCCCTCGCCGTCAGCTGGTGACTCACGAGCGGGACAGCCTACGCAAGGAGCTCACCAAACTGAACAAGACACTGTCTGAACGCGAGCTGGCCATCCGCCGGCTGGGCGACGACCCCTCCTCGCCTGCCCACGGCCGCCACGGGCCGCTGCAGCTGCTCCACCAGACGGCAGGGGCCGACGCCGGGCAGTATGGTAAGTAGCGGGGGATAGGAACAGATCCTGGGGCACAGGCAGTGAGGCCACGGACCGCTGCAGCTGCTCCACCAGACGGCCGGGGCCGACGCCGGGCAGTATGGTAAGTGTGTGTGTGTGGTGGTGGTGGTGGTGTGGGGGGGGGGATGGGAGCGGATCCTGGGGCACAGGCGGTGAGGTGAAGGGAGGGGAGGATACTCGGACAGTACGATAAGTGTTGACTCCGTCGGATTGCTATGCACGTAGTTATAGTGATCTAGTTATATAACTATTTACAGATTTGTGGTAGTGATCCCGGTGACCTAGTCACACAAATTACTTATGCACCAGTTATTTATTAGTTTACTTCATTCCAAGTCATTACACATCTTTGTTTCCATCTCATTTTTGTATTAGTGCAAATTCACCTATTCAACGACCGACGCTACAACACAGTTCGTCCACCGCTGGCTCGCCCCGGTTGCACTCGAGCAGTTGTTTCGCTCCGAAACACACACCTGTATGTAACGCCCCTGTTCCGTCTGCCCCCAGACTCCATGTCTCGTCACGGCAGCCAGAGCATGGATGGCTCGTGGGCAGCGGCCGCTCCGGCCACCGTCTCCTCCAAGGATCACGAGAAGCTGCGGCTCCACTACGAGAGGGCCATGCTAGACCTACAGGCCATGAGGAAGTGAGTGGGGGAGGCGGAGGGGGGGGGGGGCTTTGACGATCAGGGTGAAAGTGAGTTGAGAAGGATGAGGAAGAAAACAGACCAAGGTTGTCGATGTGAGATCAGGATCGCGATAGGGCATGTGCTATGTTTTAAAGAAGGGGGGGGGGGGGATTTGGTGCTGAGCGATTGTGAGAGATTTCTCCCAGCTGCTGCTCTATTTAGGCTCTATTGAAGCATAATGGTTGAGTTTCAGTGAGTAGTGTGTCAGGCCGGCTCCAGCAATAAGTTTGATTTACTATATACCCTGTTTTTGAGACAACCCAGTTTCCCTGTAAACCCCAAACCAACGCATCGCCCACCGTTGACCCTCAATGACTCCCCCCCCCCCTCCCCCGCTCAGACGACTGTCCGACACGGTCCGTGACTACGAGACCGCCAAACGGGAGGCCGACAGCGCGCGCGGGAAGCACAAGGTGGCCCTCTCCAAGCTGGAGTCGGTGGCGGCCGAGGCGGGCTCTCTGCGCGCTCAGTTTGCCGAGGTCAGCGGTCAGCGCGATCGGCTACAGCAGGACCTGCGGCGCGCGCAGGCGCAGCTCAAACTCGACGACGGCGAGAGGAGAAAGGTGCGGGACTAAGGGAGGAGGGAGAGGGGACGTCCGTGGCGGGAGGGGGCATCCCTAAGTGCTGTTAAATGCAACTGGCTCCTTCAGTAACTAGTAGTCCAAAATCATATGCTGCCCCAGATGGAAAGTGACACTTTTTTGGTAATTACTCTCGACGTCTCGAGACTCACCGTCGTCAGTTTTTTTTTTCAGAATTTTCTTTTTCCAAATTATTCAAGCTAGGAGATCTTTTGGTGAATGTGTGTTTCGAGCCAAGCATCTTCCAATTCACAATAATCGTGATGAAATATGTCATTCAACGCTCCATGTCATACAACTCATACAATATACATGTCATACAATATGTCATACAACTCTAGCCAGCGGCCTATTGTGATTTGTGATATTGCGTGTAAGGTGTTGTGAAAAACCAGAACAGCCTTTGGATCTCACTGTTATTCAACTGGCCGGGACTGACGACGTTTTTACAGGCGTCTTTTTCATCTTAACAGGATGTATATCTAAATTGCATTTCCTCACTCATCCTCTGCCGTGTCAGTTAATCCCTCTGGTAATTCCAATCAAAAGTTTCATTATCACCTCGACCGCCCACAGGAGGGCGGCGCCAAAGACTGCGGTGACGAGCCGCCGCACCAGGCGTACCGCAACGCCATCTACAAGTACGAGACGATGCGTGACGAGTACGACGCCCTGCGGAGCCGTTACGACAGTGTCGTGACGTCACACTCGGCGGCTGTGAGCAAACTGGAGCTCTCCCAGGTGAGACAGGGGGAGAGAGGGAGGGGTGCAGTGAAAAGGGGAGAGGTGAGTTAAGTCGGATAGGATATGGTGAAGCACCATTTTGTCAGAGTTCTTCTCGCTGACTTATATCGTTCATATTTCACCGCATTCATATTTCATATTCACCGCAATAAAGTAGCGAATAATATCGAGTAGTGATTTTTTTTTAATAGCTAGTGCTACCGCTACCGTCTGAGGCGAGGATTCTGTAGTGTATATCGAGTTGTGATTGACGTGTGTTTAAAGAGTCGAAGGTCAGTTGTGCGTAGCCATGCTCCCCGCCTTCCTTCAGGAGTATCCGAGTAGGACGTATATTGTCGCCTAAAACACAGTCGGAAGAGGTCCTGCTGAATGTTATTTCTCCACTCTTCCCATCTTGTTCCTCCTAAGAGGAGGTGTCCCGTCTGACCACCGCAGTCGACGCGCCCGTAAACCCTAATAAACAACAACAACAACAACAACAACAACAACAACAACAACAACAACAACAACAACAACAAGAGGTGTCCCGTCTGGAGACGCACCTGGATAAGTCTAACCCTCCCCTCCCTCCCCTCCCTCAGGAGGAGGTGTTCCGTCTTGAGACGCACCTGGATAAGTCTAAACCTCCCCTCCCCCCCCCCCCGTTCCCTCAGGAGGAGGTGTCCCGTCTGAAGGCCCAGCTGGAGGAGTTGGCTACCGTTCCCCTTCCCTCCCTTCCCTCAGGAGGAGGTGTCTCGTCTGAGGCCCTCTATAGAAGTCTGTTGACCCTTTGCCCCTCCTATCTTCAGGAGGAGGTGTCTCGTCTGACGGCCCAGCTGGATGAGTCTGCTAATCCTCCCCTTCCCCCCGTTCCCCCAGGAGGAGGTGTCCCGCCTGAAGGCCCAGCTAACCCTCCCTCCCCTGCCCCCTCCGCCCCTCCAGGAGAAGGTTTCTCGTCTGAGGCCCAGCTGGATGAGTCTGCTAACCCTCCCATTCCCCCCTTCCCTCAGGAGGAGGTGTCCCGTCTGAAGGCCCAGCTGGATGAATCTGCTAACCCTCCCCCTCCCTCTCTCCTCTCAGGAGGAGGTGTCTCGTCTAAAGGCCCAGCTGGATGAGTCTGCTAACCCTCCCCTTCCCCCCGTTCCCTCAGGAGGAGGTATCCCGTCTAAAGGCCCAGCTGGAAGAAGCCCTCCAACAGCAGGGGGCCGCCCTGCGCGAGCGGACGGCCGCTATACGGGAGAGGGACGGCCTGAAACAGCAGTGTACCGCGGCCATCAGACAGTGGGACAACGCGCTGCGTGAACGGAACGAGTTCAAGGAGGCCTGCATTAAGGTGGGTGTGGGCTGACTGCTGGAGCGGGCGTCGGGGGATGCTCGGAGGGCTTAGGACCTGGAGGTGGACCATACGCTCAATGAGCCATCCATTAGAAACGATGGCAGTTTAGGTGGGCTGCAGAGGACGCATGGAAGGTGGGAGCAAGCGACAGTCTAAAGATCTGGCCGTTGCCTGGTCTCTGTGGCTTTGGATATGCTGTGGCCCGTATGGTCGCTGAGGGTCTCGTTCTGGGGTTACCAGGCCGCCCTGATTAGGCCGGTAACCACCTTGACTGTCAGCAGTATACCTATCTTTTCTGCCCGCTGCACGGCGCCCGCTTGTCGTGTTTCTAACGTCTCTATCCGCCTCTGTCCCACAGCTGCAGCAGAAGCACGAGGACTCCAACAAGGAGGTGAACCAAGCGATGGCGTCCCGTATCAAGGCCAATAAGGAGGTCAAGAGGCTGACCGAGGAGCGCAACGCCGCCGTCTACGAGACAAAGTCAGTGCCGCCGAACAGGTTTTACAGTGTGGCCGTCAATTGTGTCTTTCTATGTGTGTCTTTTTTGTATTGGTAAAATCGCAGTAAGATCCTGTAGGTGCAGGGTTCCGTCCGACTTATATCCTAACCGTGCGTTTCTATTGGTAAAATTTCAGTAAGATCCTGGAGGAGCGGGACTCCGACCAGAATATCCTAACCGTGTGTATTTGTATTCTCCGACACGCAGTAAGATCCTGGAGGAGCGCGACACGGTGCACAAGGAGATGGAGCGGCTCCAGGAGGACTGTTCGACAGCCGAGGCGCGAGTCAAGGAGCTGGAGACCAGAAACAAAGACATCACCTCAGAGGTAGGATAGGTCGAGCTGCTTGGAGAGCGGAGCTCCTGGGATAGACTGAGGGGCGTGTGATAGATGCAGGGCAGTCATGCGACACTGACCTGGCAGTGCGCTGTGTATGTACGAAAATGTTCTTGGGCATGGCACGGGTATGTGTATTGTGTATGCCGTATGCCGTGATGTGTATGGCAGACTCTACGCGTGACTTTTTCTTGCTGAAGGCTGCTTTATCAAACGATATATTTCCCTAGATGAAACATCGACGTAATGATTTTGTTTTTAATGATCTTTGACAATTATTCTTATTCCAAAACCCATGCTAATATTCAGTATGCCCAAGGCTCGTTGTTGATTGTCTATAGACAGACATGCACTATGGCAACATATCCTACGCGTATCCGAAGACCTACCATCAGCTGTCTAGAAGACCTACCATCTGTCTACCAAACGTGTTCCACCTCGGCTCCAGTCTAACTCTCCCCTCTCCATCAGCGGGAGTCGCTCCGCCGGGAGATCGACTCGGCGCTGGCCGAGCGGGACCGGGCCCTGAGGCGGGCCCACGAGCTGCGCGACCAGCTGGGGGCGGGACACGACGCGCCGAACAAGAACAGCTGGAACAGCAACATCAACAGCTACGACAGCATCCAGCAGGACAGGTCAGACGAGCAGGCCGGGGACATATTATTGGCCTCAGTGGTGGTCGATAATCAGTGCTTATCAGTGGTGGTTTCGAAATATGGTGCGTGAGTTGCTTTTGATACGTTAGGTACTACATACCTACTCAATATCCATACTCCTTTTTTCTGGAAAATATGAGAAGGTTCTTGAAGAGCTGGTAGTTTTGTCGATTTTTTTATAATATGGAAAAAACGCGTATAATCAAAACATGCTCTACCAGCTTCTGCCGGCTGCCCAATTCTTTTTTTCCAAATGGTTTGTGCTACGAGCAATGGGTGTCGATTTCCGCCCAGTTGGGGATGCCCGGGCGCAGCAAATCCGCCGCCGCCCTAGCGGTGACCTTGACCCGCGCCGTCTCCTGGGGCTCCAAAGCCAAGCCGGCCGAGCCGGCGTGGAATTTAGAGAGCTTGAGCACCCCCAACTCGGTGGAAATCAACACCCATGGCTACGAGTTACAATTCGTTTGCATCAGTTTTTTACCGATGGTTTTATAACACACATGATGGACGGTATGCGACGTTTACCCTCAGGACCAAGAGTAAGGACAGTCTGGACTCTGGCCGTTTGTCGGACACAAAGTCCTACAAGGAGCGACTGGAGGACCTGGACGCCGCCAACGCTGAGGTCGACAGACTCCGAAAACTGGCCGAGAAACTGCAGCAGGAGGTGCACGGTGAGACTGATGATGCGGTGATGGCTGCCTGATTCATGCCACGGGAGGGTTTTTGTTCACTTTTTTCGAATCTGCTCGGTAATGTGGCTCCCTGATTCGTGTCACGAGAGGGTTTCCGGTTTTTCTTCGCCTTTTAGTTTTTGTTTCAACTACTGCAGTCAATTATAAGACGTTTACGTGATGTGACAACAAATGAGTCTGGCGCACGTCTTTATCCCATGTCAAAAGGATCTGTATTATGTTATTGTTGTGTTACACCTTTTTTATTGGAGGGCTATCCGTGCGTCCGTTCGTCTCATCCGGAGTCTTTTCTGTAGGAATTGCATGGGTCTGCCTCTGTCCCAGCTTGTCAACATTATCGTCTGCTCCGGGTTTTGTCCTTTGCGCCCCTTGTGATGCTTCCTTCCTGATCTCTGGCCTTCGTCAGTAAGTCGTAACAGAGTCCACACTACCCTGACACCCCTCACCCGTCCCCCCACAGAGTGCCAACAAGAAGCGGACGTGTCCAAGCGGCGGCGCGACTGGGCGTTCGCCGAGCGTGACAAAATCGTCATGGAACGGGAGAGCATCCGTCAGCTGTGCGACCGGCTGCGGAGGGAGAGGGACCGGGCGGTCAGCGACCAGGCCAAGGCCATTCGGGATGCGGACGACGTGCGGAAACAGAAAAACGAGGCCAATAAAGAACTCAAACAGATGAGGTGAGGACCGCGGACTGACTGGGGAGGAATGGTGTGGTAGGGGGAGGGGGCTTAAATTGTAGGTAACTTAGTGCGGTAATCTTTTGGGCAGTCAGTGCTCGATGGGGGCCCCAGCTTGACTCAAGCCAACCTAGTCCGCTCAATGGTCAAGACATGCATAATGAAAATGAAACATACAATCGCCGGTAATGTGCTTAAGAGCAGGCGCAGCTATTGTGTTGCTCGTGTATTTGTTAGTGGTGCTACGGGAAGAGGAAGTGAAGCAGTGTCATCTGACTCGCTCATTGACGGATTTGTGCGTTTTCCGTCTTTTGAGTATCAGTTTTATGTTTGTACCCTGCTGAGTGTTTGTTTGAATCACATGTGTTCGTATAACAGGGAGTAAACGGAGCAGCTTTTTGACCTGACGTCCGGCCACCCTACTGTTTTTGTTTGTACCCTACTGAGTGTTTGTATGTCCGCATTACACAGGGAGCAGTTGGAGCAGCAGTCGCACCTCGCCGGCTACCCTGCTGTTTGTGTTTGTTCTCTGCTGTTTGTGTTTATGTTTGTACCCTGCTGAGTGTTTGTCTGTGTTTTACAGAGAGCAGTTGGAGCAACAGTCGCACCTCGCCGGCTACCCTGTGTGTGTGTTGTCTGCTGTTTGTGTTTATGTTTGTACCCTGCTGAGTGTGTGTTTGTCTGTGTTTTACAGGGAGCAGCTGGAGCAGCAGTCGCACCTCGCCTGCTACCCGTCGCCGGGCGGGGAGATGGGACTGGCCGAGCCCGAGAGGCCTGAGTGGCTCAGTCTGCACCTCACACTCGACTCGGTAAGGAAGGGCTGGGAGGAAGAGACTAGATCACCGCAGTGAACCGTGGGCGTGGCCAGGCACAGGAAAACCAAAGGGATATGTCATCTACCCAGGCCATGGTCACTAGAATGCCTGAAACTTACTCGGTTTCGGGTGGAATAGTGATATTTTTTTCGTAAGATTCGGGAACTTTCAAATGGAAAATATAATTTATTTGCCTAATACCATAATAAATGCATTATTAAATGCTATAAGTGGTCACGTCATGATGAGTGATGACGTCAGCCGGGCCTGCGCGTAATTTCTCGTGACGCCACATGGTATTTATCGCCTCGCATCTACCTCCACCTTTAGCCTGAGCTACCCTGAGCTACACTTGAGATGTACAGCCCTCTGCAGACTGCGTGGTAGGTATTCTTTTTCCGACAAAACTGATAATAATTCAAAAGTCATGTTATCACTCGGTCGAAACTCACTGCAAATAGATGCGCCATGCTCCACTCCTTCGATAGGGCCTATCAATAAACAAAGCATACGCCTTGTGTGGCAACAAAATGTAAGAGTTCGTTTTGGGGGCAAATATAAACTTTTGGGTTTTGTTGCCAAACTGGATGGAAAATGCATACGATGGTAATGCCAATCTAAGCCGCGGAGTCTCGCGCATCTTGCTGTTACGATTTCCGAGTGCCCGATAGCATAGTATTCGCGTTATTCTCGGTTTTGTCGAAAAAAGAATACCTACCACGCAGTCTGCAGAGGGCTGTACTTGAGTCTTGAGATATTTCCTGTCCGCCTCGAGTGGCCTGCTTTACTCTGTGAAGGGCTTTGTTGAATGCCCCCTCCCCCCCAACTTGTCGATACGTTGTCGGGCCTGACAGACAGTGTTTCGAGTGAATGGATGCCTCTACCGGCGTGTGTTGCCCGGTGAGATGATAACTCGTTCTCTATAACTGATGTGACTTCCTGTTGCCATCCCATAGACCTCAGCTGTACTGACCTAACCCACTGCCCACTGCCTCTGCCACCGAGCTGTGCTGACCTGGCTCACGTTCAGAACGTGGATTTGTTCTTACACAGATTCACACAGTCTGTGTCACTGAACTGAAATGGCCTCCCCCGTCCCTTGTGTTTTCCTGACCAGACCCAATGTTCTGTGTCACTGAACCGAGGTGACCCCCCCCCCCCGTCCCACAGACCCGCAGTACCGCCCTGACCTCCGTCCACTGACCTCCGTCCCCCCCCCTCCCCGGCAGGCGTGCGGCTCGGACCGTCTGCGCGGCGTCTCTCTGATCGGCGGTGTGGACGGGGAGCGGGGTGCCGACGGCGGGCCCCAGCCGGTCACCGTGGGCTCCGTGGCGCCCGACTCTGCCGCCGCCGGCCGGCTGATGCCCGGAGACCGCCTGCTGCGAGTGGGGAGCTTGGACTGTGCCAACATGACGGCCCGACTGGTGCAGGAGGCGGTCCGGAGTAGTGTGGGGGCGGTGAGGCTCCTGGTGAGACGCCGCCGCACCGCGCGCACCACGCACCTTCTACTGTCGGAGAGGGAGTATCACGGTATCGGACTGGAGCAGGGGGTGTACATTGGGAGGATTGAACCGGGTAGCGCGGCCGCCAGGGATGGCACGCTCAGTGTCGGCGATCGACTACTGATGGTGAATGGCGCCGTGGTGGATACGGCGGTCGGTGCCGACGCTGTGGCGCAGCTGCTCGACTCGTCTCCTAACCTGACCATCACCGTTCGTCCCGGCGTGGGACTGCCGGCCGAGACGGCGACGCCGGCCGCTGCCGCCGCGTCCCCGTACTCGTCGCGGCGGAGAGACCGTCTGTCGACGGGTGGTCAGCGTGCTGAGTCCAGTCCGGCAGAGGCGGCCGCCGGGGACGGAGCCCGCAGCCCTCTGGCCATGGTGAGGGATATAGTGTGTTCGGGAAGACGCTCCAAGGAGCGCTCCGCACCGACAGAGGCGCGTATTGACGACGAGGCGCAGAATGTCCTCGATCAGTTCAATGCAGTGCTAGAGAGTAGTGAAAAGGCCGACAAGAGGCGCCGCCGGGGCCGGAGGCGCGAGGAGCGCAATGGCACGTGGCCCAAGTACCGCGGCGGGGGCGGGGCCGGCGGCTCGACCGAGTTGACTGCCCTGGCGGCTGCCGCCGGCGCAGCGACCGTCTCCCGCCCCGGCCGGCGCCGAGAGAGAATGCCACTCTCAATGCTGGTAGATGATACCACCAAACTCGACAAGTCGTACGAGAAGAGCGAGGAGTCGCTGGCCGCGTCTCCGTTTGACCCGTACAACTATCTGCTGAGGGAGCAGTACGGCGCGGCGCGGGCGCCGCCGCCGCCCGACTTGGGGGCCAGTCTCACCCCATCAGACACCAGCATCGACTTCAGTGTGAAGAGCGTCAAACTGGACAAGGAGGGGCTCGAGTACTACACCAAGAAGAGTGGCAAGTACTCCCAGTCGGACTCGGAGTCTAACGTCAGTCCGGTGGAGACAGGCTCGTCCCTCGCGGTGACCTACCTGACTGAGGGCGCGGCGGCTGCGGCTGGTGGAGCTGCCGGCCCGGCCGCGGGGCGTGCTCATCTACGCTCTCTGTACGGGTCGCCAGTGTCGTTTGTGCCTCCCTACATGCCGTACACGCACACCCACACGCACACGCACGCGCCGACGTCTCGATACTCGTCTCCTGTGCCGGTACATTTGTCGGCGGTGTCGGCGGCTGAACAGCGACGATCAGCTGGGTATGACCCTGCGTTCGACCCGACGGCACCGAACCTGCCGCACGGGCTGTACCTTCACGCGCCGTCTCCCTCTCTGGACTACACGGCGGGCTACCCTCGGCCGGGGTATCTCCTGGCGGACCACCGCCACGGCCCGGGCAGGGTCCCGGACCCGGCGCTGGGCCCGCGCGCGCGGCTGGCCTCGGCGCCCGGCAGTCGCCTGTCGTCCCCCGGCGGGCAGCGGGCCCCTTCAGCTGGCAGCGTGGAGCTAGGCGGGGACCTGCTCGAGCCGGGCAGCCCACCCAGCTTCAGCGTGGAGCTGCTGAACCCCGGCGGCGGCGGCTGCTCCACGTCCGGCAGCTCCAGCTGGCGGACGAAACCTCTGCCCGGGGATCTACGGAACATAGTGATCGAGCGGAGTGACCACCAGCTCGGGATCTCGATCTCCTGTCACCCCAGTGGAGGGGTGTTCGTGGCAGAGGTCACCCACGGGAGCCTGGCCTCCCAGGTGAACCTCCAGGTGGGGGACCAGATTCTGGAGGTGTGCGGGATCAATCTCCGCACTGCCAACCATCAGATGGCTGCTAGTGTTCTATCGCAGTGTGGTGACTCTCGACGGATCCTGGTGCAGTATAACCCGGACCGGTACGAGCTGGCGCGCCGGTACGACGCCCATCCTCCGCTCTCCTCCGGGGGAGAGGACGAGGAGGACGAGGATGAGGACGAGGACTCTGGCCGCCCGGAGCCCTCCTGTAGCGGCTCGCCCACCCCGTGCAACTCCCCCAAACCGTGCCGCGACGAGCGCGAGCGGGAGGACGTGCCTCCGTCGGGGAGCTCGACTCTGCGCGGGCCGCTGGCGCTCGGCGCCGCCGCCACCGCCAGTCAGGCCAACACTCTGACCCGCCAGCAGATGGCACAGGTCGCGTCCACACTGAGCCGCTCGGAGACGGTGAAACGCTCCGACACCGTGCGCCGCAGACAGGGCGGCGCCGAGGCGGCCCCTCCGGCGGCCGTCAGCCGGCGCGCCGCCGGCGACTCCTCAGAGGAGGAGGATGAGGAGTCCTCGGCCCGCGTGGTGTACCTCGAGTCGGCTGGCTCGGCGAACCTGGGAGTGCAGTTAGTCGGAGGGAACGCCGTGGGAATCTACGTGCACTCAGTGGAAACGGGCAGTTCGGCGGCGGCGGCGGGACTGCGCTGCGGGGACCGCATCCTCGAGTATAACGGCGCGGACCTGCGGCGAGCCACTGCCGAGCAGGCGGCTTGTGAGCTGGCCAAGCCCGCCGACAAGGTTACTGTGAGGGTGGTGTACCGCTACCAGCGCTACCTGCAGGTGCGCGACCAGCCCGGCGACTCGTTCTACGTCCGGGCGCAGTTCGACTACCAGCCCGAGGCGGGTAATGGTACCGAGCTGAAGTTCCACCGGGATAACATACTGCTCGTCGTAAACACCATGTTTAACGGCCAGCCCGGTCTGTGGCAGGCGTGGCTACTCGATACGAGTAACGGACGGAAACTGCACTGCGGTATCATCCCCAGTAAGTTCAGCGTCGATAACCAGCTGAACCGCTCCCAGGGCGACGTCTCCTCCGGCGACCCGGGCCGGCGGAGCTCCGTCTCCATCCGCCGCTCCATCTTCCGGCGCAAGTCCAAGCACCAGCGCTCCTCCAGTCGCGAGAGCAAGGAGCTGGCCAGCTTCAGTGACGTGAGCATCAACGAGTTCTCGGAGCCGTCGGTCTCCACAGAGACGGTGAGCAGCTACCAGCGCGTGGAGCGACTCGACTCGTACATCTCAGTGCGCCCCGTGCTGGTGGTGGGTCCACTGTCAGAGCTGATTGCCGACCGACTGTGTGCTGAGTATCCCCACCAGTTTGTCCGGCCGGCCCTGGAGGTGGTGCGGACACAGCAGGCGGCGATCGACCAGCGCGTTCAGCAGGCGGCCATAGTCGACTACAGGAGACGGGGTAGCCACTATCAGGTGCTGACCGCCGCGGCCATACGAGACTGGAGCGATGGGGTGAGTGTAGGGAGACGGGGAGAGAGACGCGGGAGGGGTAAGTGTATGGGGGGACGGGAATGGGGTGAGTGTGGGAAGACGGGGAATGGGGGAGGGGTAAGAACGGGAGAAGGGTGCTTGGGAGAGTGACGGTATATAGGGAACGAGAGGGATGTGTATACGAGAGTAGTGGCCCGGGCGGGAGGTGGGGGGGGGGGGGAGTAGTAAAGTAATCTTGGGGGGGGGGGTGTAGGAGACGGTCGAGGGTGGGGGAAGGGTATATGGGAAGCGGGTATGGTGAGGTGGGGCGAGGGAGGCGGGACGCGGAGTGTTGATGGAGGAGAGGGGAGTTTGTTGAAGAAAAGTTACGGGAAAGTTGTGTACTTAGTGTAAGCGCCGGATATGCACAATCAAAGATCACCAGAAGAAAGGAAGAGATGGATAGAACGAGTAGTGCAGAGAGAAGGATGTTGGATAGTAGATAAGGACTGGGTACCTTAGCAGGTAGCACTGCACTATACCCGTATAGCACTAGACTGCTGTGCTGTAGCTGTGACACTGAGACTGTGCTGTACTGTGACGCTGTTCCTGCTCCTTTGCTTTGCCAGGATCGCCACTGTGTTCTCGATATGGATGTGAGCGCCCTCGGCCGTCTGCACCGGCACCGGATTCACCCGATCGTGCTGCTGGTGCGCTTCAAGTCCGTCAAACAAATACGCGAGGTGAGGGTAATTATACATCCGTCAAACAAATACGCAAAGACCGAGGTGAGGGTAATTATATCTGTAAAACAAATACGCGAGTTGAGCGTAATAATTACAACCGTCAAACAAATACGGTAGGTGAGTTTTATTATGTCCGTCAAACAAAACCCGAGGTGAGGGTAATTTTATCCGTCAAACAAATACGCGAGCTGGGAGTGAATGCATTACCGCCAAGCAAAGACGAAAGATGAACACTTATCCGTCAAACAAACGTGGAAATTTTTTATCGTTTTGTAAATAGGTACGCGATGTCTCGTCAGAGAAATACTGGAGGCGGGCATTTGTTAGTTAAATATACCACGGTAGCTCAAAGTTTCGCATGTTGCATGTTCACTCAGCTTTCTATCGTGACCTGCATCTGAGCCCCCAGCTGCCAATGCCCGATTCCCGCCTTTCCATGTTTACCAGTAATACAGAACTCGCGTCCACACCGTGTTCTATCTCTGCACCTCAGGTACGGGAGTCTGTGTACCCCATGGAGAAGGTGTGTACCAAGGCCGCCAAAGACATGCACGAGAACGCCAGGAAGCTGGAACACGACCTGAAGAACGTCCTATCCGGTGAGATAGCTGACGGCGGGCTGGGCTGACTGGGGCAGCTACTGCGGGGATGGGCGGCGTGGATGGAAATAATTGGGTGTGGGGAGACGATGCGGCGAAGAACGGACGGTGTTTTGGGCGTACGATTTATTGATTGATGTGTCGTATGTGTCCATTGTGACCGATGAATCATCGCCCAATCATGTCACGTGTAATCTGTGCTTGACTTGTAGTTGTGACGCTAGTGATAGGTATCTGTCTATCGGTTCAAGGGGAGGGGGAGCGGAACCATGGCGTTACCTTGATGCGTCAATGACTACTTGTCTTACTGTTTATCCGTGATTGTGGCTGCATGCAAGTATGTTTTAGCCGACTAACTCGAGTGTTTTCGGTTTCAGCCACGGTGCCGGGCGGCGGCAACATGGCCTATCTGTGCACCCAGGTGAAGGCAGCAGTCGAGCAGGAGCAAAACAAGGCACTGTGGGTGCCTAGTGGGACCATATGACGTGCACAGGTCCTCTCCACTTGGGTATAGTCGTCAGCGTGTCCCGCCAGCGACGGGACCGGACTACTGGCTGGGGAGAGGACTGAGAGAGGGAGAGAGGGGGGAGGGGACGGAGGGGCTACCTGAGCTATACTGACCGAGTGGCCTGGGGCCACCGGCGGGCCCGCGCCACACAAGCTTTATACCGCCGACAGCGCCGTAGAACTGCGTAGAAGCGTAGTGCTTGCCGGCGGAGCGTCGTCGCTGGACGGCGGAGTGTATATGTTTTTATGAAATATGTATATGGACGCGTGGGATCGGTGAGATTACCAAAGCTAAATAGCTGAGCGGGCTTATATTGAGTGTCAGCGGCAGCCGGAATCACGGTGGCAGTCTCAGTGGGCGCAGCTCGGTTCGGTGTACACTCGCGGTGAGCCGTGAGCGGGGAGTGTAGCGTAGGACGGGGCAGCTGCAGATGTGCCGCTGTGGTCTTCATAGTACCGCTTATATACGGGCGCTTCGCGTATCCGCTGCGCCGGCGTCTTGTCTTCTGTGGTCTGCGAGTGCCTTGTCTTGTTCAGGTGCCTGTATCAGTGCCTTGACTCTTCCAGTGCCTTGCCTGTCTGTGTCTCTTTTCTCCAACATTCATGCCAACGTGTGTCTCGTCCAATGCCTGTCATAAAGCCTGTCCCGGTGTTTTTCATCTCTCATTGTGTGCCTTCCAATGCCTTGCCTCTTCTAGTGCCTTTCGTCTTATGGTGCCTGCGTGGACCGTCTTGTGGGCGTCTTCCGTAGCTCCTTATATGAGAGTTGTGAATGAGGTCGATTTGACTGACTGACGATCGTATCACATTATATACTTCTTTACGATTGTGCATGAGTCTTTGTGGGGTACACAGCTGCTATATGTATACCGTGCACTATACTCGATATAGTGCACGTTTGTTCGTGAATCACTGTGCATGTTTATATGAGTAGATGTGCGCGCAATGTGCATCTATTCGATGATGATTCGACAATCACAGCATTATTACGTACGTGAGCTGCTGCACACAGCGTGATCCTGTCTGCTTATATGAGTGATCCCCCGGTACATACGGGCGTATGTTCGCCAACCTTGCAAATGAGTCCGTTTGTGGACCGCTGCTATGATGTCAGCTCTCCGTTCGCTGGGCTTTCTCGGAATACAGCTGCGGGCGCGACTCACTGCGTTTGGTCCACTTCTATCAGAAATGGGCTGGCGAGGAGTATGACCCCGATTCAGCAGGTCTTAGTTCTCTCATTTTCCACAAAGCCAATCCCGTTTAGTTCTCTCAGTAAGACCGAAGAGAGGAAGTAATTCATTGCAGTTATCTTCTTTCAGGCATCAGCACCTCAACAGTTCGACACACTGCTTACTACACCATCGCTTTATTGCAATGTCCTCTGATAAAAACCCACGGACGCGTTAGTAAACACTCGTACAGCACTATGGCACACACACAGGCTACATAGGTACTGATCAGACCACAATCATCCGACCGCTTCCACGAACTAACAAACAAAACGTATTGGCACAAATGCAAACAGCTGCGCATACGGGCACGCCGTCTAAAATGACGTAAAATATACATTGGTGAAACGAGCTGCCTATTTCTGAGCTGACGACTGTGGAACCAAATCAGGCACAGTTTTTGCAAAGGACAAGATGGGCTGCCCTATCCTAACGGCTCACATACAACCGGTTGAGTTATTTTTCTGATCACCGAGAGCCAAAGAATGCGATTCACTCTATTAGCGGTGGATTCGACAATCGTCTGAGGGTCCGCGTCGCGTTCAGCTTCGCTCAGCCAGCCACCTAGCTAGCTCATCCCTGTGGTTTTTCAGCCAGTTGATGTTGGCCTGTGTGGTCTCGAGCGCCTCACGACGCGACCTCTCGCCGGCGCCCGCCTCCGGGTAGCGCGCGAAAAACTGGCGCATCTCGTCCAGCTGGAGTTGCGTGTCGAAATGGCGCGTGATTCGCGGCACCATGAAGCCCAGGTAGCGTTCGTTGAGCGAGAAGCGCGGCACCAGGTACGACTCCCATTCAGCCCTGGAGAAAGAGAGACACGGGTCAGGTCAGCAGTCTGCAGAAGCTCGGCTGTGGATCATTTGCCGTTGTCGAAAGATGGGATGAGTCTGTACTGAAGGAAGATAACACTGCTTGATGAGTGGCGGATGAAATAAGGACGGTTCAAAGTGGCTTTTTGGAAATGGGACTGTCCAATTTGTCCATCTGACGATAAAGATCGAAGTCAGTTTGCATTGCATGTCTGGGAAGACCGACAGGGCAGATGAGAACTGACATTGGTTGAAACGGGGAGCATTCATTCTGGCCAGGGTTCATAATGTCCAGGGTACGTGTCGTTATGCCCAGTGTCGAAATGGCCAGTGCCATGAATGGGCAGAGTTCATAATGTCCATTGTCCAGGGATTGCATGGTCCAAATGCGGCCAACTGGCTGCAGATAAACAACAGCTGCAGACTACTTTAGTAGTTTCCTGTGTATGGCGAGATCCCCTCTAATGAGTACCTATAGTCTGCTGGCCTGCATTCCTCGAACATGTGTTCCATTGCCTGCGGTCACCATATACTTTCCCATCCAGCTGTGCTGTTTCGGTGGTCAAAGTTTCAAACGCTTCTATTATTATTATTTTTTGTGGGTTGCTTACCATATTGAACCACACTTATCGATTCCCTATGGCTGGCTTGCTTACCGTAGGAAGTTCCAGACGATTGGATTTCCCACCGGATTGGCGGCCACGGTCGAGCACAGCGTGAAAAAGTCCTGCGAGCGGACGTAGCTCTCGTTTTTGGCGAGATTCAGGAGCCGGCTGAGCAGCCATGGCTGGCGGACCTGAGGGTCAGAGAGGGCAAGGTCAACTGAGGGTGACCTGAGGGTCAGAGAGGGCAAGGTCAACTGAGGGTGACCTGAGGGCCAGAGACGGGAAGGTCAACTGAGGGTGACCCTGAGGGTCAGAGAGGGCAAGGTCAACTGAGGGTGACCTGAGGGTCAGAGAGGGCAAGGTCAACTGAGGGTGACCTGAGGGCCAGACGGCTCACGGTCAACTAAGGGTGACCTGCATGTAAGACGGATCACGGTCAACTGAGGGTGACCCGGAGGGTCAGAGAGGGCAAGGTCAACTGAAGGTGACCTCAGAGTCAGAGAGGGCAAGGTCAACTGAGGGTGACCTGAGGGTCAGAGAAGTCAAGGTCAACTGAGTGTGACCCGGAGGGTCAGACGGGTCACGGTCATCTGAGTGTGACCTAAGACGACAGGTCATAGCCAATGAACAGCCACTGGCTCGCGGGACTGAGCTGAGTCAGACCGGTCAGGGTCACATTGATACTGGGGGGATCACCAGCGCTCCCACATGCTCGACTGTATCAGAGGTAACATGCTCGCCGGTACGTGCTCTCATGTCAGCCGTATCAGTCGTCGCGGGTATCGTCAATCAACGGGCCTGTTTCGATAAAAAATATTTGCTCGTGAGCCCTGCATAAGTCTTGATAAGGTTCCTAATACCAACCGAACAAAGACTAAATCATAGTGTGTCAGTGGATACAATTTCGGCTGGAGATAACTCCCACTCAATTTCAAGTGAAGATTTGCAGAAAGATAGCAACAGCTTAAAGCCAAATATCGTCACCACTTTAGGACAACATTCACGGAACTTCCCTAGATAGGAGAAGCATTGATACCTACGACAAAGCGCCCCCCCCCCACCCCCACCCCTCCCCTTCTTTTCATGGCCACAATTCGTTGCGATATTACACTACTGCACACTGCGATATACCACACTACGAGTACGGCTATGCGCACTGACGCACGAGTCGAACTACTGAGTATACTGACCGCCGCCAGGCCGTTGACCAGTTTGTTCTTCTGCTGAGAGTTGTTCTCGTTGATATAGCGACTCCACGTAATGTCCCAGGCATCAGCAGAGTCTGGAAAATACAGAGGCGGAATCCAGATGTAAGACTGTCTCATGTAGACGATCCTGGTATAAGAATCATACAGCAGCTGAGCTGAGCTGTCCCCACAGAGACACAGGTCCACACGGCAGACCGGCTCTAATGTCACCATATGTCGCAGTGGTGAATATCGAGGGCAGCGCTTTTCGAGGAACGCTGTGGCCCGAAGGTTTGGATTTTGAATTGTGAAAAACGCCCGCCCGACGCAAAACGCAAACACCGCAAAACGCGCAAAACGCACGCCCGAAACGCCAACACAAAGGTCGCAAAAAAATAAACAAACGCCCGCCCGCCGCAAACCGCAAATAAAAAAACGAAAAAAACGCCGCAAAACAATAAAACCGCCCGCATCGCACGCCCGCTAACCGCCAACCGAAAACGCCTAAAAATCGCCCACCCGCCGCCAAAAGCAAACACCGCAAAAAAACGAAAAAGCGGCCGCCAACCGCAAACAAATTTAACACCGCAAACGACGCAAAAAAAAAACGCCAGCATCGCCCGCCCGCCCGCCCGCCGCCAAAGACAAACACCGCAAAAAACCCAAAGCCCCGGCCGCCGCAAAACGTAAACACCGCAAAACGTGCAAAACGCACGCCCGAAACGCCAACGCAAACGGCAAAAAAATCGCCCGACCGCCGCAAACCACACACAAAAAAAAAAACGCCGAAACGCCGAAAAAAATAAAACCGCCCGCACCACACCGACGCTAACTGCTAACCGAAAACGATTAAAAGTCGCCCGCCAGCCGCCAACCGCAAACACCGCCAGGGGCGGATCCAGGAAAACTCCAAGGGGAGGGTCATGAATCGAAGTGGTGCCCCTACCTATACCCAAAATTAAAAACTCAACGGATTTCGTCCACTTCATTTTGGTGGTGCCCCCATTTTCAGTTTTTTTTTAATTTTTATTTTTAGTCAGTATCTTAACTTTTGCCACAACCACATTTACCAATTGTAAGCAAGTATATATGAATGTGCTATGTATATATGTTGTGGACGCTGAGTAGTGAGTACTTACCAGGAACGTTATCAGGTAAGCGAATCGTTGTCAGTCCGACGAACTTGACCCTGGCGTCTAAAGGGTCTGTCCTTGACACTTCAGGCTTGTCAGGGGCACCAAAGTCCTTCCAGGGACACCACAAACCTGTCAGGGGCACCTACGGCCTTGTAGGGGCGCCACAGGCCCGCCAGGAAGCAGGGGCACCACAGGTCTAGCAAGTATACACGACAGGCCTGTCAGGGGCACAACGGGCCTGTTGGGCCCATGAGCACCCCTAGGGGCAGGGGCACCACAGTCCTTCCAGGGGCACCGCAGGCCTGTGAGGGGCACCAGCGGCCTAGCAGGGGCACCAGTCAACACAGGCCTGCCAGGGGCACCACAGACCTGCCAGGGGCACCAGAGGCCTGCCAGGAGCACCACCGACCTTGCAGGGGTAACTTGGGCCTGTCAGGGGCACCACGGGCCTGTCGAGAGGCACTTCAGGCTTTTCAGGGGCACCATAGTCCTCGGCCGGGCGCAGGGGTAGCAGGGGCACCAGAGGCCTGCCAGGGGCACTACAGGCCTAGTAAGGGCACCACTGGTCTATCAGGGGCACCACGAGCCTGTCATAGCCAGGCATCTCAGGCTTGTCAAGGCCCAGGGGCACCACAGGTCTGTGAGGGGCACCAGCGACCTAGCAGGGGCACCAGTCAACACAGGTCTGTCAGGGGCGCCACAGACCTGCCAGGGGCACCAGAGGTCTGCCAGGGGCACCACCGGCCTCGCAGGGGCACCTTGGGCCTGTCAGGGGCACCACGGGCCTGCCGAGGGGCACTTCAGACTTTTCAGGGGCACCAGTCCTCTTAGGGCGCAGGGGTACCAGCGGCCTAGCAAGGGCACCAGAGGCCTGCCAGGGGCACCACAGGCCTAACAAGGGCACCACGGGCCTGTCAGGGGCACCTCAGGGTTGTCAGGGCCCAGGGACACCACAGTCCTTCCAAGGGCACCGCAACCCTGTCAGGGGCACCAGAGGCCTGCCAGGGGCACCACAGGCCTGTCAGGGGCACCACAGGCCTAGCAAGGCACCACTGGCCTGTCATGGCCGGGCACCTCAGGCTTGTCAGGGCCCAGGGGCACCACAGTCCTTCCAGGGGCATTACAAGCCTGTCAGGGGCACCAGAGGCCTAGCAAGGGCACCACAGGCCTACCATGGACACCACAGGCCTGCCAGGGGCACCACCGGCCTTGCAGGGGCGCCTCAGGCCTGTCAGGGGCACCACGTCCCTGCCGGGGACACTTCAGGCTTGTCAGGGGCGTTACAGTCCTGTCAGGGCCCAGGGGCACCAGGCCCGTGGTGTCCCTGCTAGGCCTGTGGTGCCCCTGGTGGTCCTGTGGTGCCCCTGTCAGGACTGTGATACCCCTGATAGGCCGGTGGTGCCCCTGGCAGGTCTTTGGGCCCCCGGGCCTCAAGGGGGGGGGCCATGACCCATGTGACCCCCCCCTTGGATCCGCCCCTGAACACCGCAAATAAGCGCCCGGCCGTAGCAAGATAATAATTCATCAACGACGGGCATACCGCTAGGCCATGGTCATTTTCACAAATCAAAAAGATATCTGCAAAAATCTCCTAGATGAAAGCGCCCGATTAAAAACGGATGGCACGTGCGTGTTCCTCGCCCCCAACTTCCTTCAGGTCAATCGTCATTTGGGTCACCTAACGCATTGACGACCGGCTGGGTGGAATGGACATTGCGCCAAGAAACGTAAGTATATCAAAAAGAATCCCCAGAATGGTGGATCCCAAAAGTTTGAAACTACCACTTTGACCCACTGGACGACACCTTAAACAGTTGCCGACCGGATGACACCCATTGTTTGGTCACCCACGCCATAGTATGCACTATGCACTATGCATCATGGGTGCGCCGAAATGACCAAAAGTCCCAATTTCCGGTGTGCAGGGTCATTTTCAACGGCACGTGACACGTGGCTCTGGACTTTTCCGGCCACTTTGCGACATACCCATGGGTAGTGCAACGAATGGTGGTTGATCCGCATGGAAGAAAATGGGTCGTTTGGATCGTTTTCGCGCAATCTGCCGTGGAACGCATTTTTTCATTTTGCCCATTGGCTTAACACGGGAATTTTCAAAGTCACGCGGCACGTGCACCAGATGGTCCGCGGAGGGGAGACTCATACCAGAACGTAGATCACCTGGCCCACTAGAAATCCTGAAAAAATCAGAATTTTTGGAACAACCGTTTTCTCGAGCATCAAGTTGTACTGATCTCAGGCAGCTTTTGCCAAATTGTCAGGGAACTCAGATTTGTTTTTCAATAGAAAAACACAATTCTAAAGCATAGTGTTTTAACTATTGACAACAAACCTTCGGTTATCACGGACGATGGCGGTGCAGGGTGATGACGATATGTAAAAGCAGTCAGCACTGCATGTAGCAATCCGTAATCAGGCATTAATTATCATTTATTACTAGAGGGACAGCATTACGCGCAGCGTAATAAATCAATTTTCATTGCAATCGGCCCAGTAGCGGCCGAGTTATTGCCAGAATAAATTTGGCGACTCCTCTTGACCTATCTTGAAAAAACTCCTATTGAAATTTGGCTCTGTTCCGGTATTCATTGTCAAAGGTCAGTGACCTGCCGGCTCTGATTTCGCTCAGTTTTGCAAGCGAAGAAACTGAGCCTAAGGCGCGTGCCGTCTGCTCGAAGGCCGCCGCGGCCCAAAATGCCGCAAAGATGCACCCGCCACGTGCAAACCGCCGAGCGCACCCTACCAAAATTTAATACGACAAATGGTTGCACGCGCCCGATCCGGCACCAAAGTTTCACCCCCGTAGCCCGCACCGTCGCCGCGCAACAGCCCGCCAAAGGGAACTGACGCGTTACATGCATACATACATACATACATACATACATTACATACGTACAGACGTTTTGATTTTTATATAGGCAAGTAATTTCACACAACAACTGCTAATCGGTCACGAACTTGGTCGACTGCTGGCAGCTGGCAGAACTCTTAACTCATTCAGTGGCGTATCCAGGGGGGAGGCCAAGAGGCCATGGCCTCCCCCTTTGGCATCAAACATACAAGTGGGCCCTTTTGGTCACTTGAGTGCAGTGACGTACCCAAGGGGGCCATGGGGGTCCTGAGGGGCGCCCTGGTTACCTGAGGGTCCCCCTGGTCACTTGAAGGGTCCCTGGTTATCTGATGGGCCCCTGGTTACCTGAGGGGCCCCTGGTTATCTGAGGGGCCCCTGGTTATCTGAGGAGCCCCTGGTTATCTGAGGGGGCCTTGGTTGCCTGACTGGTCCCTGGTTATCTGAAGGACTCCTGTTTACCTGAGGGGCCCCTGGCTACGGGGCCCGGGGGCTCTGGTTATCTGAGGGGCCCATGGTTATCTGAGGGCCCATGATTATCTGAGGGGCCCCTGGTTTCCTGGGGGCCGCTGCTTACCTGAAGGGCCCCTGATTACCTAAGGGGCCCATGATTGCCTTAGAGCCTCTGATTATCTGAAAGGCCCCTGGTTAACAGTGGGGCCTCTTGGTATATGAGGGCCCCTGGTTATCTGAGGGCCCCTGGTTACCTTACGGGCCACTAGTTATCTAGGGGGCCCCTAGCTACCTGAGGGGCCCCTGATCCTCTGGGTGACCCCTGACCAGTGATATGAAGAAACCCTGGTCACCTGAAGGGCCCATGTTTAACTGGGGAGTACCTGGTAATATGAAGGGCCGCTGCAGTCACATAAAGGCCCTTAGTTACCCGTGGAGCCCCTGGTATAACCGTCCTCTGGTTATCAGAGGGTCCCCTGGTCACCTGGTGGGTCCCTGGTCAATTGAAAGACCCCTGGTCAATTGAAAGGCCCTGGTCACCTGAGAGGCCCCTGATTAGGTGCCTGAACGGCCCGTGATCACTCGGATTCAATGGCATGGCCAGGGGCGAGGGGGCACATGTCCAGTATAGGGTTTAGGGTCCTCTCGGGTCCGAGAGGCCCTGCGGTGCCAATTGGCGGCAGAGGGCCGCGCTGGCAACGCTTTAACTGAAAAGGAGACCACAGGGCTTGTGAGAACACCCCATGGGCTCTTGTGTGGCCACACTTATCTCCAGAAGGGCCTCACGCCAGGTTCTGAGGGACCTTGCCGGCCCTGAGGGCTCTTACCGGCCAATAAGGGATCAGCTGTAAGGGCCCATACCCGTTTGCTATGGCCCCACGGCCCACACCGGTGTTTCTGAGGGCCCTCACAACGCCGCACCTGCGAGGGCCTCCACTGCCACCTCTAAGGGCCCCACACCAGTGCCTACTACTTCGGCTACTTCGGCCTTCGGCGGCTCTGAGAGCCCCCACACCGGCGCCTCCGAGGGTCCTATGCAGCGCATCTGACGGTCACTTACCAGTGACTCTGAGCGCCTCTCACCGACCTCTGAGGGTCCCTTGCCGGCCTATGAGGGGCCACCAGTAACTTTCAGGGCCCCACACATGCCTAAAAGATGACCCCCACCAGTGTCTCTAGGCCCTAAGGCCCCCACAACGGCGCCTGTGAGGACCCCACACCAGCATCTGACGGCCTTTCACTGACACCTCTGAGGGACTAGCACAGGTGACTGTGAGGCGCTCGCTCGCTTCACTTCCTCATAAAATACCGTGCATTTTATGCATACTTCTCGAGCAAAAATTATATTTTTACCTGCCAATTTTGCAAATGTTCTCAGGGCTCAGACAGACAGACAGACAGGCAGACAGGCAGACAGGCAGACAGGCAGCCAGGCAGCCAGGCAGCCAGGCAGACAGGCAGACAGGCAGACAGGCAGACAGGCAAGGCAGACAGGCAGACAGGCAGACAGGCAGACAGACAGACAGACAGACAGACAGACAGACAGACAGACAGACAGACAGGACAGACAGGACAGACAGGACAGACAGGACAGACAGACAGACAGACAGACAGACAGACAGACAGACAGACAGACAGACAGAGGGGCCCGTCTGCAAGGGGGGACCGGACCCAATGTGCCCAATCTTCTCATCGAAAGGTTCTGGATACGTCCCTGCCTGGGATGACAGCGGCATCCGGGTGACCGTGGGCCCCTTTGAGAGCAGGTGGCCCCCTCAGGGCGAAATCCTGGGTACGTGCCTGCTTGAGTGTCCCAAGAGAAACGACCTTCAGGGCCTCATCTAAAGTACTGGCCCAAGCATAAATAAAGTCAAACTGCGTCAAACTATCTTAAAATGCCATTTGATGGCCCTCATACTCATAGGCCCTCAGAGGCTTAACACGCGCAGTGGAAGGGTTGCGAGTACTACGCCCAGTGGAAGGGGGGGGCGGATGTCGCCCCCCCCCCCTAAGATCTCAGCTCCCACTGGAGCTAGAAAGACGAAATTTGGAGGGTAGGTGAGGGCCCAGGGGAACTCTGTTGTGTGTGAATTTCATGACCCTAGGTCAATATCTTCAAGGTCAAATGAGGTCAAAAGTGGTCAAATTTGCCATATAAGCGACTTTTTTGCGTTTACACGCCGATAACTCAAAAAGTTACCGGCCGATTTTCTTTTTTCTTTCACTATACGAAAGAACATACATTTGTAAGTATGTATGGTGAATTTCTTGTTAATCCAACAATAAATATGGCAGTTAGAACTAGAAGCCTGCTAAGCGTAAGATGTCGCCTGCTGAGGCGGGATCGGCGGACGCGGGAAACGCGGCAATCACAATTTTGTGTTTACACACTCATAACTCAAGTTGTTACCGGCTGATTTTCAAAATTCTTTGACCATAAGATTGCCTGTACATTTCTTAGTCTTCTCACAAAATTTGACGCGAATCGAACATAATCAGCGGTAAGGAGCGCGATGTAAAGACGGAACAGTCCCGCCCCGGCACAGTCTACAATTCAGGCGGCGCGTAACGGCTAGCGCCGGCCGCCGCGCCGCCGCGCCGCCGCGGCGGCAGGATGTTTGACTTTACACCGCTATTACTAGAAAAGTTGTGACCCGATTTTTTTAAATCTTGCACGAGAAGATCCGCAGTTCAATTCTGGACAGGTAGCCAAAATTTCACATTAATATCATGTTTGCGGTTCGAGTTATTGGCGAAAAACAGGAGGGGTGGGCGAAATCCGCCCCCCCCTTCCACTGCGCGTGTTAAGGCCGAGCCCCCAGAGGCTAGCGTGGGCCCTCAGAGGTCGCTTTGGTGGCCCTAAACAAGCTTAGACTCGAGCGTGGGATCCTTTGACGCTGGTGTAGAGCCCTAAGGAGCCAGCGCTCAGCCCTCTAAGGCCAGCATGGGGCCCTCTAGACTCTAAGGCCATTGTGGGTCTTCTAAGGCCAGTGTGGGGCCTTGTAAGGCCAGTGTGGGACCCTCTATGTCCAGCATGGGGCCGTCTATGTTCAGCGTGGGATCTTTTAAGCCCAGCGACATGGGGCCTTCTTAGGTCAGACTGAGGCCCATTGGCCACCGAGACTAGCTTGGGGCCCTCTGAAGACAATGTGGAGCCCTTTTAGGCCAGTGTAAGGCACTCTGTGACCAGCGTGAACCATCTGAGGGCAGCGTGGGACCATCTGTCATCTGACTTCAGATTTCAGAGTCTGGTACTGGGCCCTCAGAAGCCAGCGCGGGCCTTCATAGGCTGGCGTCGGGCCATTAGAGGCCACCTCGAGGGCCTCGGCAGCTACTTTTCAGGACTTATGCATGTTTTGGCCCCCTGAGGTAGGAGTGGCCCTTAAAGGCCGGCGTGGGACCCTCAGGGGGCATCATGGGCTTCTAGAGACCGGCGTGGGTTCGAGAGCGGCATAAGGTCGTCAGACTGACTCAAAGACTCCCAAGAGCCAGCGGGGGGCCCTATGAGGTCAGCCATAGCATGGGTCTCCTGAGGCCATTATGGGACCCGGAGGCCAGCGAGGTTCACTCTGTTGCCGGTGTGGGGCTTTCAGAGGCCAGAATGAGCCTTCAGAGGTCGGAGTGAGGCCATTGGCCAATGTGGACAACATAGGGCTATCAGAGTCTAGATCAGAGCTCAACCCGAGTTGGGCCCTTCAAAGTTAAGGGTATCAGCCCTCAAACAGCGCAAGCCACTAAGAGATTGACATCTGCCCTTTGAAAAAATGTTACAATCGTAAAAAAATGACAAAAACATTTGGTTTTGATAATCTTTAGTGGCCTTGGCGACGACTAAAGCAAAAAAAAAAAAAACTGTATGCCTACTTCTGAAATAAATCATACACTACATACAGCGCTATCGATATCAATGGCTTTTTCACGTTTTTCTTTTCTTTTTTAGATTGCCGAGTGTGCCTAAAAAGGCTCCCTCACATGGGTGAAAAAGGCAAAGAACCGCACTTGGGCGTGGGTTAAGTACGCCACTACTGGGGCCCCTAAGGTAAGGGTGGGGCCCCTTGAGCAGGTTTGGCCTCCCCCTTTTCAAGATCCTGGATACGCCACTGAACTCATTATACTTTGTACCTACTCGATGCTTAACCCGCGCCCCGCTGGGGGGGGGGGGGGGGGCCAGAATCTGCCCCCCTCCCGTTTTTCGCCAATAACTTCTAAACGCGTTACGCCAGCGACGTCAAACTTTCAGTACCTTATCATACATCAATTTGACACGTTCCCTGAAAATTTGAGCGTAATCCGTCGGAATTTTTTTTTGAGAAATTGACGTTTTAGTGACGTCATGTTCGCCATTTTCGCCTCAAAAACGGCAAAATTTCAAACGCCGCTAACATCTACATTTTTAAAGGGTGACGTAACAAAAAATGTTATACGTGATTCTACTTTGTCTATCAAATGGCTTTCTCGGTTTTTTAAAAACTTTGGATTTTGGCCCAAATTTTTTTCAAAAAACTGACTTTTTTGGAAAAATAATTATAAAATCCAAAATTTTGAGTGTATAAAAAAAGGAATATATGTCAGAGAAGTGGTCTATGTGCACTAACATACCAATTTTTTAGAAGAATCGGTTCAAAAATGTGGGAGTTATTCAAAATTGTGTGACGTCACGACACACAAAATTTTGGAAAAATGATTTTTTTTGGAAGTTCTAGAACTCGTACGGAAACAAAAATAGCACCATTCGATTTGCCGTGAAAAACTGCATCAGATAGACACTTTTCAGGCCTTAACAACCAACTTCAAAATTTGACCTCACTTGACCTGACCTTGACCTGACCTCGACCTGAAATTCATCCAGAGGTGGTCCATATCACTTATTGAGTGTGCTTATTGAATTCTATGAGTAAAATGACCCATAAAACATGTGTCGCACATGCCCTTTTCTATATTTTGTTTTTGGTGACCTGACCTGACCTGACCTGATCTTGACCTTGACCTTTGAATGACATTGTATGCAACGAATATTGTCTTGGTAGTCTAAGAACACCTTTTGGGCAATCAGTCTCAGTTCATTCCTCGGCAACTACGGTGCAAGGCCGATACTGTAGAAACTTGCATCTTGTACCCTTGACCTGACCTTGACCTGACCTCTGACCTACTTAAGCAAACAAATTTGGGCTCTTAAGATCCGCCTTGTTGAGAGCTTTCGATTGCCGTTTTCCCCGTCTTTCTACGACCATCGGTTCGGAAGTTAGACGGGGGGGGGGCAGAATCTGCCCCCCCCAGCAGGGCGCGTATGGCTGAATAGCCCAGCGGGGCGAGGGTTAATAGTGTACTTGACCATCAATGTTCGGTTCTTCTCATCAGTGTGGGACATTCAGCATTCGACACAAAGTATTTTGTTGACGAGCAGGTACTTGGTGAACTCAGTATTCATACTCTATACTCGGCACTCTGCACTGAGTACTCGTCACCCAGTACCTATCCTCCTCGGTACTTAGTACCTACTCAGTACTCGGCACCCAGTACCCGAGTATCGATTAACCCGCGCCCCACTGGGGTCTGCGTATAACACGCCCTACTGGGGGGGGGGGGCTATTCATAGCCCCCCCTCCTAACTCCAAAACTACTGGGCCGATCGTCAAAATTCAAACGGCGTCTGATAGCCCCGGAAAAACTGTCGAGCGAAACCTAATTTCATTGACCTCGAGGTCACCGATGACGTCACAGGTCAGGTCAAAGTAAAAATTATTAGCATTTTGGCTTGTTCACGTTTTGGGCTCTGGCCGCCGTCTTACAAGTCAGATCAGGCTCATTTTTGGTTCACACACTCGTGAATAGATGCTCTAGATATCCTAAGGGTACCAAACTTGCACTCTGATTTTCAGGTCAAGGTCAGGTCATCACAGGTCACGAAAATATTATATCATGCGTCGGTCACGTGACACATGTTTTATGGTCCATTTAGGCCAAAGGTTTCGCATTTGATGTCGTCTGTGTCATTCGGGGTCATTTTGAGTCGAATTTAGCTTAGGTCAGGTCACTTTCAGGTCAAAAAAGGTCAAATTTTGAAGTTATATTTTTTTCAACAGAAAAGGTATCTTTTGGATGCAGTTTGAGCTCAGGAACACGATGGTGCTATTTATATTGGCGTACGATGTCAAATACGTGCTGAAAAATTGATTTGAAAAATTAATAATTGTGAATTTTTTGCAATAATGCGTACCTATAACTTGGCCATTTTTGAAGATATTTAGCTAAAACTTGCTAGAGTTAGTCATAATAACGCGTTCTATCACATATATTCCGGCTTTTCGAAAAGTCAAAAAGTTTTTGAAAAAAAAAATGTAAAAATGTAAATTTTAAATTTAATTATATGAAATTTTCGAAATTTTCAAAATTTCAAAAATTCGAGAGAGCAGTTTGATAGCACAGTCTATTCTGAGTCCTCTCATGCAAAGAAATTGGATCTAGCTTAAAAACTGAGCCCTTGGGAGCGATTGCCGTGGTTCAATGTTTTGCGTCGAAATCGGCCGAACATGACGTCACTCTGACGTCATTTCCGGCCGACCTATGGTAGCTATGAAGTTTAAATTTTGACACAAGGTGTCAAATCGATGCAGCCGAAGGTACTGACAGTTTGGCGTCGATACGTCAATCGGTTTAGAAGTTATTGCAGAAAAACGGGAGGGGGGCTATGAATAGCCCCCCCCCCAGTGGGGCGCGGGTTAACCCTCTACCTGGTACTTGTTACTCACTGATTTGCTCCATGCCGTATTTGTAGACCAGCGACCGCAGGTTGGGCGAGATGTAGTGCTGCGGGTCGTCGAGCCACTGCTGCAGGGCGTCGGCGGCGCCCTGCAGACAGCCGGGATGGCCAGCGCGGCAGGCGGCTTTCAGAAGCTGTACGCGGTTCCGTCTGGGATGCACAGACGTGACGGTCAAAGTGGGGAGGGGGTTGATTGGGGCCGGGAAAGTTCCATAAAACACACAAAACTAACTATATGCACGCTGGTCAGAACAACAAAAATGACAGGGTTGCGTAAAGAATAAAAAGAAGGGTAAGAGTTCGTACTTCGGAAAAAAATATTGAGAACAATGAGCCGGTAGGCCGGCCAAACTTCGGGAAAAGAGCCCATGGGGAAAGGGAAAGAAAAGTTATCCATCGTAACGGGTAAGATTTCTTGTAAACGGTGCATTGATTTTATGCTTGATTCGTATATAAGACTAGCAGCATGGACGTAGCCATGTGAATAAAAAATCGCCACTGGTAGCCCGATAAAAGTTTGAGTGCTTACTTTTCCAGGTGAGATCCGACGTCCTCCCATCCCAGCGAGTCAAAGTGAGGTCCCACCAGCTCCAGAATATATTTCTGAAATAGATGGGGACATTCATCTAAACGCAGCTCTGAAAATCATTTATGTGGCGTTCTTGACGCTCATCACGAACAATTATAGGCGCATTCATGACGGAAGCCAGGGGGCAGTTCTGTGTAAACATCGCAGAACACCAAGTGGGAGAAGTTAGTGATGAATCAGACTAGCAGCTTTTTAACGAAGTAGCCCTGGCTCACCCTTTAAGTTGCCATGCAGTTTTATGTAACTGCAGTCTGCAGTCTGTGGTCTGTACAGAGCTGTCAGACGCCACATCTAACTACTATACTCACCCTGAAGTTCCCATACAGTTCCGTGTACCGCAGCCGGTACTGCAGCGGTGTCAGACTACTATACTCACCCTGAAGTCCCCATACAGTTCCGTGTACCGCAGCCGGTACTGCAGCGGTGTCAGACTACTATACTCACCCTGAAGTCCCCATTACAGTTCCGTGTACCGCAGCCGGTACTGCAGCGGTGTCAGACTACTATACTCACCCTGAAGTCCCCATACAGTTCCGTGTACCGCAGCCGGTACTGCAGCGGTGTCAGACTACTATACTCACCCTGAAGTCCCCATACAGTTCCGTGTACCGCAGCCGGTACTGCAGCGGTGTCAGACTACTATACTCACCCTGAAGTCCCCATACAGTTCCGTGTACCGCAGCCGGTACTGCAGCGGTGTCAGACTACTATACTCACCCTGAAGTCCCCATTACAGTTCCGTGTACCGCAGCCGGTACTGCAGCGGTGTCAGACTACTATACTCACCCTGAAGTCCCCATACAGTTCCGTGTACCGCAGCCGGTACTGTAGCACGGCGGTCAGACTACTATACTCACCCTGAAGTTCCCATACAGTTCCGTGTACCGCAGCCGGTACTGCAGCGGTGTCAGACTACTATACTTACCCTGAAGTCCCCATACAGTTCCGTGTACCGCAGCCGGTACTGCAGCGGTGTCAGACTACTATACTCACCCTGAAGTCCCCATACAGTTCCGTGTACCGCAGCCGGTACTGTAGCGGTGTCAGACTACTATACTTACCCTGAAGTCCCCATACAGTTCCGTGTACCGCAGCCGGTACTGCAGCGGTGTCAGACTACTATACTCACCCTGAAGTCCCCATACAGTTCCGTGTACCGCAGCCGGTACTGCAGCGGTGTCAGACTACTATACTCACCCTGAAGTCCCCATACAGTTCCGTGTACCGCAGCCGGTACTGCAGCGGTGTCAGACTACTATACTCACCCTGAAGTCCCCATTACAGTTCCGTGTACCGCAGCCGGTACTGCAGCGGTGTCAGACTACTATACTCACCCTGAAGTCCCCATACAGTTCCGTGTACCGCAGCCGGTACTGCAGCGGTGTCAGACTACTATACTCACCCTGAAGTCCCCATACAGTTCCGTGTACCGCAGCCGGTACTGCAGCGGTGTCAGACTACTATACTCACCCTGAAGTCCCCATACAGTTCCGTGTAGCGCAGCCGGTACTGTAGCGCGGCCAGACTACTATACTCACCCTGAAGTCTCCATACAGTTCCGTGTAGCGCAGCCGGTACTGCAGCCCGGTCAGCTCGTCCACGGCCGTCTTCCAGGGAATGTAGTGCCGCTCGGAGCTCAGGTACGAAGCCAGACGCAGGGGCACGCTGTAGGACACGTGGCCAGCGCCGGCCAACGCGAACGCGTCGTTGATGAGCGACGACCGGTCGGTAGCGGGCAGCACCTGCAGCCAAGAAGGTGTCGTGTTAGAACACGCGCATCATGACTGAGGCGTTTCTCCGTTTTCATTTGATACAATAAGCTGGTAAATTACATTTATCATGCTGGTGTCCTACCGCATATTAATATTCAACTCTAGGAGCGCTAGGACACACCGCATGATACATGCGTTCGGTGTTCATGAACCATGTATGGACATGTGTTCCTCACATGTATACGCATAACGAACAGCTTTTCTATTTTTCGCTAAGCAATGTAATCCTTTTGCAATACCTATTTACAGTCAGGTATCCCGTCAGTGTTGGACACCACAGGTCACAGCATAGACAAAGTTCACCGTGCCGTCGTTTCCAACCTCAGGACATTCAAATACTATTCCTCCACTCCTCAACCCCCTGCTCCGGGCTGGACGGGCAACTTTATCCCAAGCGGGAAGCTCCCATAGGAGAACGCCCCTAACCGGGTGCAGTGAGTATTATGGGGGATGTATGTACGTACACTGGGGGGTGGCATGCCCACTAGGGTGTGTTGACAGAGGGGTTTTTCTCACAGATTTGCGTTAGACAAAGATATAAATTGGCGCGAGCATGCCAAAACACTAGCCCTGCAGTTGGTTTTGCGTAAAAATGCGATTTGACGGGGCTCGGGCAGGTCAAAGTTACAGCGAAAAAGTCGCAGTCGACGGTGCTGCCACCTACATTGCCAATAACGGGCACTATCATATCGTGATAATTGGGGTAGTTTCAAATGAGAAATGACTTCTATTTTTGTTCATACTGCTTAAGAAGAAATAAAACAATTCGGAAACATACATTTTTCCCAAATATCGCGTTCCATTTTTTCCTGTTGAGTTGTTAGGAAAGTGGTAAATTTCAAGGTTGACGGCTAAAAAACGAAACAGGAGGAACAGAGCAGGAATCACCAAGACGTGTGCCGCGTCGATGCTGTAGCCTGTAGATAAGGGGTGAGCAACAGAACCAGCATGCCTAACGATTTTAAACCGCGAGTTGCTGGGGGAGGGGGGGCGTTAAACGCCCCCACTTTTTTCGCCGGGCCATAGCATAAAAACGGCGCGCCGCAGGCGCGCCAAATTTTGGGTACCTGTAGGGAATTGATTGAAGTTTATTGTGACAAAGTTTCAAAAAAATCGGTCGGAAAATTTTTGAGATATCGAGGTTTTAGTGACGTCATGATTTCTGAGCTTTCGACCAAAAACGGCATATGTTCAAAAAATCATATAAAATCAAGGAATAGACATACAGACATGCCGTAAACGCCATTAGACTGCCAATACCATGATTAATCAAATGGCTATCTTCGATTATTGATTATCGTTCCGCATTTTCCAAAATCTTGAACTGAATCTTGGCAATTTTTCGTGACTACTTCACGACCATGATACATGAATTTCTTAAATTGAACTTTTTGAGCCAAACACGTACACATATGATAAAATGAATGTCACCATCGTGTTCTACGCCCCAAATTACCTATAAAACATGTGTCACAGGCTGCGAATATCAGTTTTGATTTTCGGGGATATGTGCTTACCTGGTTGACCTGACCTTGACCCTGACCTATGCTTGACTGACCCCTATATGGAGCTGACACTCTTGTAGGCCTTATAAGATGGATTGTGCACCGTTTTGACAGAGTTTATGGCGAGAGGCGCCCATTGCGAAGTCCTGAAGTCCATGCTCCTGAAAGCCCGATTTCAGGTGTTTGACCTGACCTTGACCCGACCTGTGACCTCAAAATTCAACTTTAAAGTACTCATCTGAAGCGTCTCGTCGCGCTCTTTCGTTTGCCGCCTAGTGCGTTTCGCTGCGCTTATTGGTTCTCGAGTTATCGGCTGGGGGCGTTTAACGCCCCCCCCCCCCCAGCAAACGGTGGGTGGCGAAATACCCCAGCAACTGCCGGGTTAATAAGTGAAGGACTTTTTTCTCTATTTGAAAGACCATTAGCTCAGGCAAGCCTTCTAATACCTATACCTAGGTATCGACAGGGTTGCGGTAAAAGGTACAATCGATGGCACATTACAATTATTCTGAGTTGGGAAACAACACTCTTCAGATACCTACCATCAACAACCTCACTATCTCCTATATGGGAGCTATATCATCTGATTCCATCGCCCTGAAAACAAACAGGTTATCACCAAAAATCTCTGTATTAGCGCCTACCGACATATGCTGAATGACGCTATCAATACCCCACATTTGTAAAAGGTGATTCGCCACACAGCCCGCCGGCGTCTGAGGGGTTGAATCAGTGAGCCAGATTGCCAGCGACTCATCACTGAACTACCGGGCGTAACAAAACGGACGATGCGACATGACTCAGAGATCATCACAGACGCGACGGTAAGCCGCCAACAGCTCCTCTGATGTATGCTTTAAGGATGTTGGCCAAAATTTAAGATCGATGTTATCTAGTGCTAATATTTGGGTTTTTGGTTTTTCTAATCCCCTCTATTTCGCGTATTGCTTGAAGAAAAAGCTAGAGGGTTTCTTTTCACCGATGTCAAGTGATTTTAGTTCAAAAGATTGGTGGTGCTGCTACTGGCAACATTATTGGCGCAATATAACCGTTCTTTAGTCACCGTGTCAATAATATTGACACAGTCAATGACCACCGACTCTCACTGAATGTTCTTCCTGTTCCGCAGGAAGCTGAGCTGTGACTGACTGGCCATTGCGTGTCATCAGTTCGGCCAGTAGCGGCGGAATACCTTCAATTAAGGGGGGCACTGCCGACTTTTGGTCCCATTCTTTCCATGCAACGCCCATAGGGCTAATGTTAAAATGCCAAAATCAAAGGGGGAACGGTGCCGCGGTGCCCTCCCCGTTCCGCCGCCTATGAGTTCGGCTTGACAAGGGAACTGCGAGGTGGCAGATAGCGATATCACGTATCTGAACGAGGGTTCCGCACGAGCTCAGATGGCCTTCGGTTACATTTGTCGTTGCGTCTGTGATGATCTCTGAGTCATGTCGCATCGTCCGTTTTGTTATGCCCGGTAGTTCAGCGGTGAGTCGCTGGCAATCTGGCTCACTGATTCAACTCCTCAGACAGGGGCCCGGGAACGATTTTCAAGTTGGGGGGGGGGGGGCGAGCCTAAAATACCTGACATGATGCATATGAAACAGTGGCGTAGCTAGGGGTCTAAGGGGACACGTACCCCCCCCCCCCCCATCGGGTTCAAAGGGACCTTCGGGTCCGAGGGGCCCTGCGGCGCCATTTGACCGCTGAAGGTCAAACCGCTGACGCCCCATGGGGCTCGTTAGAGCACCTCATGGGCCCTAAATAGCCACACTAAGATCTCCATAAGGGCCCACGCCGGCTTCTGAGCGCCTCTTGCGCCTTTTCAGGGCACCTCGGTGGTCTCCAAAGGCCCGTTACTGGCCTCTGAGAGTCCTTACCGGCCTATGAGGGGCCAGTTCCAGGGGCATTTCCCGCAGGTGTGATGGTCCCACACTTATTTTTCTGAGGGCCCCATAACGGCAACTATGGGGCCCTCATTGGCGCCTATGAGGGCCCACACCGGTGTCTGAGGGTTTCACACCCCCAACTCTGAGTGCCTACACCAGTGCCTATTAAAATTAAGCCCTGTATCGGCGGCTCTGAGGACCCAACCAACACCTGTGCATCTGAAGGCCACCCACTGGTGACTTTTGAGGGTCCCACATCGGTGAGTCTGAGGGCCCCATCGGCGTCTGACAGTACCATGCCGGTCTCTAAGGACCCCACAGGACTTCTTCTGCCGGCCTAAGGACCCCTTGCCGGTCACTGAGACCCCCTGCCGGCTTGTAGAGAGTTCGCGTCAGCAGCTCTAAAGCCCCCACACCCGTCTGTAACGGCTCCACACCAGCGTCATGAGGGCCCACAGCAACGCCTGTAAGGACCCTCATCGGCGCCTCTGAGAGAATCACACTAGCACCTCTGAGCGCCCACACCGGCACCTGCATGACGGCCCCACACCGGTACCTCTAAAGGCCCCTTACCGGCGGCTCTGAGCGCCCTACGCCGGTGATTCTGAGGGTGCTGCCGATAACCGAAGGCACCACATAAGCCCTTAGTGTCGCTAAGCTTTGATCCCATACCGGCCCTCTAATGTATCCCGTGCATCCCATCCCATACCGAGGGCGCCACGTCAGTGCACTCATTGCCCCACACCCCTCCCTCACACCTGGAGCGGGTAAACTGTGTTATACCTATAGCAACGATTTTACCACCGTTGTACGTTATGCATTTCTCAAAGTTGACTGAAAATGGTCCAGTATAAAACTGGCCTGCCAAGCTTATGGCCAAGGTCAGGCCCAAATCAAAGCGGGATGGCAATAGCAGATGTTGTCAAATCGATACTTTATCAGCAGAAACCATTCAGATGGCAAGGAAAATGCCGCGTGTTGATGTTTAGATGTGTAAAGGAAACAAGAAGGAAAGAAGTCCGGAAAAGGGAGGAAAGACCTTTTCTCGCTGCCTCAATGTTGAGGGGGCGCCGCCCCCTCGGCTCCCAAGTTGGGGGGGGGGGGACAAGTGTTGGGAAGCGACGCACGGCCGCCCGGCCGCCCGGCGGCCGGCGCACACTGGGCCGGGGGTCCGGAAAAGTGCTAGAAATTATTTGTGATTGAGTTGTTGATCTCAGTGACAAGCAAACATGCTAAAAACGAAGTGGGGCTGCTTAATCCTCGCCGGACCTATTGTCGGACCCCCCACCCCCTCGGCCGGCCGAGGGGGGGAGGGTTGGTACGACCCCTTTTTGCCGTTTCGCCCCTAATGGAGCTAGAGCCTCGCGGAAAAAAACAAGCGTGTGCGCCGTTTCAAGGCGGAACGATTGATACCCGATTTTAAGGTCCCAGGTCAACCGGTAACCTCTGAGGTGAAGTCAAAAAGCCCAAGGTAGGGTTTGGTTTTTGGCAAATAATTTCGCCAAAAATGGCCGCAGAGCAGCGATTTTGGCACCATCGTGTTCGCCTGGCTCAGGCGCGTCGAATGGTATACTTTTTGTTCGGGTGAGGTCAACTTAAGGTATTGACCTCGAGTCAAGGTCAAGTCAGAGCCCATCAGGCCACGAACTTAATCAAAGGAGGTCGTATCGCATATCATTCGATTCGGGAGGTCTTCCCGAGTCCATTGGTGGCTTTCCCGAGTCGCTGGCTCAATTTGATCATGAGTTATTGACGAGAAACTCCTATGACCGGTGTGACGTCATAAATGACGTCACGGAAGGTAAAAAATGCAAAAGTAAAGCATCGGATCTTGCAAGGAGTGCACAAAATCACGATTCCGTGTGCTTGAGATAGTTTGAAATCATTCCATGCGCAAAAACAACAGTTTCCTTATTTCCCCATTCACTTTTAATGGTGAGGTCACGTGACCTCGAAGAGTAGCAGGCATTAGCAAAAATTGCGAGTAGGGCATGACAGAAAGATGATTGGTGGTTTGTATGGCATGGCCATTTTTAACGGCTCGAAATAACATTTCTCAAAAAGTCTAACTAAAGAGCAAGTTGTTGTTGATTATCACTGACTTGTGTTTAGGGTTTAATAATGACTGAATTTTTGAGTTTGGTTGTGTGCGTTGATCAATTCTGAGCTCAGGGACATGTATTTCATTTTGATTATAAGCGTTTGTTTTTCACAACTTCTAGCGTTTTAAAGAGCGCCGGGCCTTCAGTAGAGCGGCGAGGTGACAATTGCCCCTACATCATGTAGTTTACTGGCGCATATCTCGAAAAGTAGCAGGGAAAAGCAGCAAAGCACCTATATGGAACAAAAGATGAGTAATCAGAGGCTAGTATGAAATGTTCATTTTTAGCCGCTCGAAATAACGTTTTTAAAAAGTCTAATTAAAAAATTGGATATGATTTTAAATTACGTCTTGCAGCTGCTTGCAAACAGCTAGCTTATCTTGCAGAAAAGCGATGCAATATGTCAGAATGATGTTAGCACAGTGAACAACAGTGCCCTGAACTAGTCTGACAGGAAATTTTGTTAAAAACGACGATTGGTCAACTAATAAATTACCACTAAAGTTCATCATTAAAATCGGTAAATGTGGTGGCCTATAGAGAGTCTAAATTGTCTTGTGTTTGGTGACAACTGACGACCTCAATTTTGACCTTAGGGCAAAACTAGCATCGGAATCGTATTCTTCGATCAATTTGTGATTAAATGATACCTATTTTGTTCATATTGCGGACAGTCAGTTTAGGGGAATTTCTAGCGCTTTTTCAGGCTGCCGGCCTACAGTGCGGCGGCGGGCGCCGGCCGCAAAACCTGCAGCTCTGCCGCGCGGCGATGACGCGGCGGCTGCGGCGGCCGCTGATTGGCTGCCGGGCTCCGGCCCGGATCGTGGGCCTATATAAGGCGGCGCGCCGGCGGCGCCGGCGGCGCCCGCTAGGGTGCCCTACCCAGACCACTACCCAGCCACCCGCTAGGGTGCCTGCCCAGACCAATGTCTCCCCCTAAATCCTATCATCCTTCCGGCTCTGCAATGGTCTTGTCGACCGAAAGGGCCTAACCCAACAAAACATTTAATCTCAGACTATCCCACCTATCCGTGCTTCTATCCTCAGGATACTGAAATCCTTCTCCTCCTAGCCGCAACCCCCCTCCGGGCTGGACAGGCAACTTTATCTCATGCGGGCTGCTCCCTTGGAGCGGCACCGCTGCTCCTGAGGGAGCGCACCCCGTAGCCGGGTGCAGTGAGTGCCTTGGGGCTAGGTGGCCTGTCCTCTGGACGGGCTCAGCCCCGGCGACTCACTAGGGTGCCTGCCCAGACCAATGTCTCCCCCTAATTCCTATCATCCTTCCGGCTCTGCAATGGTCTTGTCGACCGAAAGGGCCTAACCCAACAAAACAAAACGGCGGCGGGCACCGTTCCATGCTTCTATCCTCAGGATACGGAAATCCTTCTCCTCCACGCCGCAACCCCCCTCCGGGCTGGACAGGCAACTTTATCTCATGCGGGCTGCTCCCTTGGAGCGGCACCGCTGCTCCCGAGGGAGCGCACCCCGTAGCCGGGTGCAGTGAGTGCCTTGGGGCTGGGTGGCCTGTCCTCTGGACGGGCTCAGCCCCGGCGACTCACTAGGGTGCCTGCCCAGACCAATGTCTCCCCCTATATCCTATCATCCTCCCGGCTCTGAAATGGTCTCATTGGACCGAAAGGGCCTAACCCAACAAAACAACAAAACAAACAAACAAACGGCGGCGGGCAGACGCTGAGCGGTGCGCTCGGCGGTTGGGCCTCCGGAGCGGCGGAGAGGAGGGAAAGCTAACTAGAGGTCCAGTGGGATAATCGGGGTGACTGCGGATTGCGCTGACGTGTACCGTACGATCATTGTAAATATACTATAGCTGCCACTTTGGCTGCTCTGCTTTAATTATTTGTTGCTCTGCCTTCCTTTGTTCTTGAATTCTCTGTTATCTGACCCAAGGCGTCTGATCAACCCAATCTGCGCTAAAAATGTCTCTCGTGCGCCATCTCTTTATTGTCACTCTTGCTTCCAGCGTGACTTACTCACAGACAGCGCCCTTTCTCACACGGTTTCTGGAATTAACGCGTCTGGGTTCGATCTTAATAACATCTAGACACATATCCTCTGTCCAGACACAAACTCAAACGTAGCTCATCGGACTTCCTCCAACTTCCATAGTGAAAACGACAGCAACTAACGCCGCGACAATACACCGAGCGCATCAAAAAACATGTTCGAAACATCAGCGCCACCTTAGTCACCGGACAACGAGTGAACGACGCCTCCAAATTATAGAGCGGCGACTACACCCGCCCCTTTGAATCCACCCGGATTCAACAATCACAGCACAAACGAACTGAGCAGTTTCCTCTTAGTAGCGAAACATCTCGCAGACACTTGCTAACAATCGCGAATCGCACTTCAAGACATGTAAGCGCGACACCTGCATACATACATCACTTTCTGAGAACGATGCGTGCCAAGCCAAGCTACATCACAGCTCAAAGAAAGCACAACCACCTGAGAACAGCATCACATCCTCCTACAACTTAACAGGGCACTTAGCACAGTTTGATGAGCTTAGAGATCGATCTCAGGTACTCAGAATGTCCAACACGGACTACAACCTTCCGCACAAAACCTCTGTCATCTTTGTATGTGTCAATAACTCTACCGAGCTTCCACTGACCCCTGGGACCTTCGCCTACAACTAACACTACATCATCAACAGAAAGATTATTCTCGATATTTGTCCATTTCTGTCTCTTCTGGAGCGTCGGCAGATATTCCTTGACCCACCTCGCCCAGAACAGTCCAGACAGGTACTGAACGTGACGCCATCTCTTGCCGTAGATATCGTCGCACGTGAACGTACCTGGTGCATCTGCTGCGCCACCACGAAGCTGAAGAAAGTGATTCGGAGTGATTGGCTCCAAATCACCAGCATCTGAAGAAACGCACGTGAGTGGCCGGCTGTTCAGAATACATTCAACTTCACAGAGCATCGTGTGGAGTCCCTCGTCGTCAAGACGCTGCTGTCCCAGTATGGCACCAAGAATCTTCCGGATGGACCTAATCTGGCGTTCCCATGTCCCTCCGAAGTGACTGGCGCCTGGGGGATTGAATTGCCACTCGATGCCTCTTCTCAACATGACTTCATGTACGGCAGTTTGGTTGATCTTTTCAATCTCTTGGCGAAGCTCACGCTCAGCTCCAACGAGGTTCGTCCCGTTGTCTGACCTCATCGAACGGACGGGACCTCTTCTTGACACGAACCTACGGAGGGCGTTGATGAATGAGTCCGTGGACAGACTGCTGACCACTTCAATGTGTACTGCTCTTACTGCCATGCAGGTAAAGATCACCCCATACCGCTTCTCCTGTCTCCTTCCAACTTTGACAGCAAATGGACCGAAGAGATCGACACCTACATTTGTGAAAACCGGATCACCGGGAGTGACACGATCTTCTGGGAGATCCGACATCAGCTGTGTGACCACTCTGGCTTGACGTCTCCTGCACGATACGCACCCTTGGAGAAGGGATCGTACCGCTGAGTTCGCCGAGATGATCCAGTAACGCGCTCGAAGCCTGGCCAGGACGTGCTCTCTTCCCTGGTGTCCCAGCGTCTCATGAGCGTTCCGAATGAGTAGCTCACTCACGTGTCCACGCTTCGGCAGGATCACTGGATGCTTCGACTCGTACGGGTACTCGGAGCGCTGCAGCCGGCCTCCAACTCTCATGATTCCGTTCTTGACGACAGGATTCAGACCATAAAGTCTACTGGATCTCCTCAGCTTCTTCTCAGCTTGGGATGTCGATCCTCTCGTCTCGTCTGCCAGCCCTTCCATCAGAGCCACCTCCTCTGGGAATGACTGTCGCTGAACATATCTGATGACGGCGTCTTCAGCTTCCTGCAGTTCGTCCGTTGTCAGCAGACGCAACTTCTGCTTCTCATTTTTTCCGACATCCTGTTGCAGGCCTCGTAGTCGTTTTCTGCGTCGATCCTGAAGCATCGTCTTCACTCGAAGAACCCACGCGACGGCCTTTTTCAAGCGGTGCCAGCAGGAAAAGTATCTGATGAGTTTGTCCGTCGGGCTCACCTCTTCTTCCCTGTTCAGTGTCGCGGTGCAGACCGCCTTTCGCTTGACCTCAGGATCGTCTTCTGCTACAGCAGAGACAGCGCTGAATGGCATCTGGGGCCACTGGCTCTCGTCCTCCCACAGGAACTCTGGTCCGTGAAGCCAACGAGCTCGTTCACGGAGCGTGTCACTGTGAAGGCCGCGAGATGCGTCGTCGGCAGGGTTGTCTTGCGACGGTACGTACCTCCACTGTGATGCAGTTGAACCATCCTTGATGACGGCCAGCCGGTTTGCGACGAATGTCTGGTACCTGACTTTGTCGTTGTTTACGTAGCGGAGGACTGCTGTACTGTCCGTCCAGAAAAACGTCTCATGTACGTCTACGCTGTCCAACTCCCTCTGCACCGTGGTGTTCAGACGTACGCTGGTCGTCGCTGCTGACAGCTCCAAACGAGGAACTGTGACTTTCTTCAGTGGAGCGACACGCGACTTGCCCATCACAAAGGCACAGTGGATTCTTCCTTCCTCGTTCTCCTGTCTGAGATAGACCACTGCTCCATAGCCCCCTTCACTCGCATCACAGAAGTGATGCAGCTGGCTCTTCGTCACACACCCGAACTCTGGGGTCTTCAGACATCTGTCCACGGTGACCTCAGACAGCTTCGGTAGCTCCTCCAGCCACTTCTTCCACATCCTTGCCTCGTCGTCTGGAATCCTGTCGTCCCACCCTATTTCACGTCTGCATAGGCCCTGCAGGAGCTGTTTACCTCGCAAGAGAAACGGGCCTGCGATTCCCAGCGGGTCATATATGGAACTGATGACCGACAGAATTCCTCTCCTGGTGGCTGTGACTTCCCTGGTCTTTACGCTGAATCCTAACGCATCATCGTCAATTTTCCACCGCACACCGAGCGCCCTTTCTTCATTTTGGCACACGTCCTTGTCCACGTCCACGGCCATCTTCTGGCTGCAGTCCTGTTGAGCGAGATCCTGAAGAACTGACTTCCTGTTAGCAACAAACTTCGTTAGGTGAAATCCCCCTTCTGCGCAGAGCGCTTGTACTTCTGTCGCGATGAGGCGCGCTTCTTCCTTTGATGATGCTGACCGCAGGCAATCATCAACATAGAAGTTCCTGCGAACTGTGTCGGTTGCTTCAGCACTGTAGCGACTCCGGCAATCATCTGCAGTCCGTCTCAAGGCGAAGTTTGAACAGCTTGGTGACGAACTGGCTCCGAAGATGTGAACCTTCATCCGGAAGTCCTTCGGTTCGGCGCTGATGTCTCCCTCGGGCCACCACAGAAACCGCAACAGGTCTCTGTCTGATTCCGGCACTGTGACCTGATAAAACATCGAGCGGATGTCTGCCATGAAAGCCACCGGCTCTGTGCGGAAGCGCAGAAGCACGCCCAACAAAGAGCTAGTAAGGTCGGGGCCCTGGAGCAGCACATCATTTAGCGAGACATTGCCGTGCCTGGCCGCACAGTCGAAGACCACCCTGACTTTGTCTGGCTTGTGTGGATGGTACACCCCGTGGTGGGGTACGTACCAAACACGCCCATCTTCTCGGCTCAAGTTTCCCTCGGGTACTTCCTCAGCATAACCTTCGTCCAGGAGATTCTTCATGAAGGTCGTGTAGTGCTCCGTGAACTTCGTGTCCCTTTTCAGCTTCCTCTCGAGACTGCACAGCCTCCGCAAGGCCATGTTTCTGTTGCTCGGCAACCGGACATCGTCATCCTTGAGGGGAAGGCCGATCTCGTAGTGCCCCTCTTTGAGCTTCACGCTCTCTTCCACCTTCTTCTTCCACTGTCGGTCTTCTTGTGACAACCCGAGCTCGGTGCTTGACATGTCATCGCCGAATTCTGCGTTGTACAGATCCCTGATTAGCTCATCGGGCTTCTGGTCAATCTTGATGCGATGGACTCTGGCTCTGTGCTGCTTCTCATATCCTGGAGTACTTCCTTTTCTGGGGCCGGCCATGGTCCATCCAAAGACTGTTCTCACTGCATACGGCCCTTCGTCCTCACTTCTCACAGCCTCCAAAGGCTCCAATGCCTTGGGACAATTGTAGCCGATGAGGAGACCGACTTCAACATCTTGACCTGCTTCTGGTAGACTGATACCCTTCAAGTGAGGCCACTCATCTGCATCCCTCTGTCTTGGAATCTCTTCCTTGGACACAGGTAAGCCGTCCAACGTGTACAACGGAGGAAGAGGAATGCTACTGACTCCATCCAGATCGCTCACTTCCAATCCTCCTGTCACCTGTGTGTGCAGAAGCTTCTTCCCTGATACGGTCGTCAGGGCCAGAGTACGCCGAGTACTGGGAACATCCAACTTCGCCAGCAGAGCTGAGTCGATGAACGACGCTGAGCTGCCGTTGTCCAGGAAGGCATATGTCGTCACGGCACGTGCCTGTCGACCAGAGGGGAAAATCTTCACCGGCACGATGTTCATTGACCCGCCACCTTCCGACGTGGCTGCACTGACATGGGCGCTGGATGCTTGCACCCCGACACTTGGTCGCTGAGCTTCCTCCTGACTTCTGCATGCTACTTCCGTACTCGGCCGGTCTTTTTTGGCTTGCTTCACAGCCGTCTGCCGGTCATCATCGTGAAACAACGTCACGTGCCTTCCATTGCACACGCGACAGATAGATCTCCTACGACACTGACTGACAACGTGACCGGCACCGAGACAACCGAAGCAGAGTCCTCTGTCTCTGACGAAGGCTGTGCGTTCCTCCATGCTCCTCTGAGACAGGCTGTCACAGATGTGCAAGAGGTGAGGACCATTACAAAAGTAGCATCGCCTTGGACCACGCGAGCTGTCCATCGCCGTTGTGCTTTGAGCCGAAGTCGCAAAGCTCGACCTCTTGGTGACGTTACTGCTCGTCATCCTCCCTCTGTGTGCTTCTTTGGGCTCTTCTCTTCCGAACACTGGATCTCTGGCAATGGCCGCCTCCTTGTCAACAAACTCCACCAAGTCCTCAAACTTCAGTCGTCTTGCCTCAGTCTGCGTAATGTGGTGCGCGATTCGGCGCCACCTTTCTTGCATATTTGACGGCAACTTCTCAACCACGGTCTTCATGATCTGAGGGTTGTCAAGCTCTTCTAAGCCTGGGGTGTTCTGCATCGCATTTTTGCATCCAACCAGGAAGATGGAGAAATCATCTAACAACGCGACGCTAGCTTTCACAGGAGGCCAAGAAGCCACCTTTTCTATGTATGAGTGGGCCACTCTTGTGGGGCAGCCGTAGCGCCTCTCCAGCAGCCTCCATGCTTCCCTGTATGCTGCTGCTGGCTCGAGGTGCATTGCGCTTCTGACGAGCTCCCTGGCTTTACCTGTGACGTGCTGATCCAAATAGTATAGCATCTCTCCTGGGTCCTCTGTTCTTCTAGCTATCCTTGCTTCAAACGCACGCTGAAATGACGGGTAGTGCATAACATCTCCATCAAACATTGGTACCTCAGCAGGTGGCAACGTGTTTCTAGAGAGCTGTCTGGCTAGCTGACTGAGGACGTCCTGAGAAGCAAGGGAGGACTGTGACCTGTCTGGACAGGTTTGAGGACCGGCAAATGAGCTGGAAACAGCTGGCAGCTCCCGCGCTCCAGTCGGCAGGCTAACAGCAGCTGGTCCCTCATCAGTAATGCCGGCCACACCCAGTCCTCCAGCCGTCGGCAGGCCAGCCAAGCCCAGTCCTCTAGCTGGCGGCAGGCGAGCTGACAGGCCAGCAGCATCCCAGCTTCCAGTTGGCAGGCCGGTCGCACCCATTACTCCAAGCATCAGACCGGCTGCACTCGTTCTTCCAGCCGGCAGGGGAGCAGCATCCAGTCCTCTGGTTGCCAGGCCAGCCACATCCATTCTTCTAGCCGACAGGCCAGCAGCATTCTGTCCCACAAGGGGCAGACCAGTTGCGTCCACTCCTCCAGCTGAACCAAGTCCTCCAGCCGGCAGGCCAGGAGCACCCAGACCTCCACTCATCAGGCCAGGAGCACCCAGTCCTCCAGCCGGCAGGCCATCTGCACTCCCATATTCAGTCACCAGGCCAGTTGTACCCAATGTTCCAGCCGACAGGCCAGCAGCAACCCTGCCTCCAGTCACCGGGCCAGCCGCACTCTGTCCGCCAGCTACCAAGCCAGCCGCACCCCGTCCACCAGCCGGCAGGGCACCTGCACCCTGTCCCCCAGCCAGCAGGCCAGGAGCACCCAGACCTCCACTCATCAGGCCAGGAGCACCCAGTCCTCCAGCCGACAGGCCAGCAGCACCACTGCCTCCAGTCATCAGGCCAGGAGCACGCAGTCCCCCAGCGGGCAGACCAGCCGCACCCTGTCCTCCAGCCGGCAGGCCAGTTGCGGTCACTCCTCCAGCCGCCAGGCTCGCTGAACCTAGCCCTCCAGCCGGCAGGACAGCAGCACCCAGACCTCCACTCATCAGGCCAGAAGCACCCAGTCCTCCAGCCGACAGGCCAGCAGCACCACTGCCTCCAGTCATCAGGTCAGGAGCATGTAGTCGCCCAGCGGGCAGACCAGCCGCACCCTGTCCTCCAGCCGGCAGGCCAGTTGCGGTCACTCCTCCAGCCGCCAGGCTCGCTGAACCTAGCCCTCCAGCCGGCAGGCCAGCAGCACCCAGACCTCCACTCATCAGGCCAGGAGCACCCAGTCCTCCAGCCGACAGGCCAGCAGCAGCACTGCCTCCAGTCATCAGGCCAGGAGCATGTAGTCCCCCAGCGGGCAGACCAGCCGCACCCTGTCCTCCAGCCGGCAGGCCAGTTGCGGTCACTCCTCCAGCCGCCAGGCTCGCTGAACCTAGCCCTCCAGCCGGCAGGCCAGCAGCACCCAGACCTCCACTCATCAGGCCAGGAGCACCCAGTCCTCCAGCCGACAGGCCAGCAGCAGCACTGCCTCCAGTCATCAGGCCAGGAGCATGTAGTCCCCCAGCGGGCAGACCAGCCGCACCCTGTCCTCCAGCCGGCAGGCCAGTTGCGGTCACTCCTCCAGCCGCCAGGCTCGCTGAACCTAGCCCTCCAGCTGGCAGGACAGCAGCACCCAGACCTCCACCTCCAGTCGTCAGGCCAGGAGCACTCAGTCCCCCAGCTGGCAGGGAAGCAGGGGGAGCTAGCCCATAGGTGGGCAGCGGCCCGCAGCCTGCAAACAGGGAGGAAGGGTTCCGGTAAGCATCAGACTGGGCACAGACTACAACAGGCGGCATTTGGGCATCCATTTGCATGACTGACTGCTTCAATTCATGTTGGCTGACTTCATCTAGCATTAGACTATTGAGTTCTGCTTCATTTTCTGCCATGGACACTTGCAGTTCCATTTCTTCTCTTTTCAGCTTCATGCTTGCTTCAGCCCTTTCTTTCTTCTGACGTACCATTTGCTCCTCATGTTCCAGCTTCTCTTGCATCTCCAACTCTTGTTCCATGAATTTCTGCTTAATCTTCAGTGCTTCACACCTTGCTCTCAGACCAGCACGCTTAGCTGCTCGTTTCGCCCTCTCTAACCTTACGGAACCAGACTGACCCGAGCTCCCACTCTTACTAGAACCAGCAGAAGAGGTGTGACCTTGGGGAAGAGAATCTTCAGGAAGGGGATTTGAATCACCATGCCTAACAAAACTGAATTCTTCTGGATCTAACCCATCTTCCATAAGGCACTGCCTCAACCTATCCTTCAGAATTCCCTTAGTACCAGCCACATCCTGGTTCCGAGCTGCTAGTTCCCTTTTTAAGTCAGCCACGAGCAATGAATCCAAAGTCAGCTTGTCCCCATCTGCCATTGTGAGAGCTTATGTGTGCTACAAACAGCTGGCTCAATCTACAATCCCACTCAGCGGCATCAAAAGGGGCATAGTACGTGATCAGCAGTCAGCACATTGCATCATGCAAGTACACATCAATGATCAACACTTAGCATACATGTTGGCACTGTTAACATTCTCAATCACCATCTAGCACAACACAGCAAGTTTACAAGTCCAAACCTCAGCTCCAGGTGGCAGTGACGACTGATGAGCTTTCCGAAACCACCACCAGGTTCCGCTGCTGATTGCGTCCAAGATGTAGGTATGTAACAGTAAGCCATCCAGTAGCGGATCTTCCAGAAACTATAGCTGCCACTTTGGCTGCTCTGCTTTAATTATTTGTTGCTCTGCCTTCCTTTGTTCTTGAATTCTCTGTTATCTGACCCAAGGCGTCTGATCAACCCAATCTGCGCTAAAAATGTCTCTCGTGCGCCATCTCTTTATTGTCACTCTTGCTTCCAGCGTGACTTACTCACAGACAGCGCCCTTTCTCACACGGTTTCTGGAATTAACGCGTCTGGGTTCGATCTTAATAACATCTAGACACATATCCTCTGTCCAGACACAAACTCAAACGTAGCTCATCGGACTTCCTCCAACTTCCATAGTGAAAACGACAGCAACTAACGCCGCGACAATACACCGAGCGCATCAAAAAACATGTTCGAAACATCAGCGCCACCTTAGTCACCGGACAACGAGTGAACGACGCCTCCAAATTATAGAGCGGCGACTACATATACTAATCAGCTGAGCCGAGGTGTTTGCCGGTGGATGCGCGTCCGAACAACTGGCGCGGTCGGTAGGACTGTTCGGACACAAGTGGACGCGCATTCGTTGGCTTACACCATTTCTTAAGTAAATTTAAATCTAGTTTTTTTAATTGACCTCAGTGTAGCATCGAAAGATGGAGAGAGAATTTCTACTCTTGACCAACTTTGAAAATTTCACGGGGGAGAACAAACAGGCATGGGGTCGATGGTACCGACGATTCCGGGCAAAGACGGTCGCCTTCTGGGAAGAAAAAAGGCTGCAGAGCCTACTCAGCCTTCTGCAAGGCAGCGCTCTGGATTACTTCGCCTCGCTGTCGGACGACATCCAAGGCAACCTGCAACAAACGGTAGCCGCACTGGAAGCCCGTTTCGGCACGGCAAAGAACGCAATGCAGGCACAAGCTGAACTGGCGAGCATCCGACAGCAGCCCGGCGAGGCGACTCGCGACTTCGCGGACAGGGTGCGCCAGGCCAGCCGGGAGGCGTACCCGGGGGCGGCAGCCGGTGACCCGTCCGTGGAGGCGACTATCGTCAGCCGCTTCGTGTGCGGCCTCCGCGACGAACAGCTGCGGATGCGGGTGCTGACAAAGGACCCGGCCAGCCTCATGGAGGCCATGGATGTCGCCGCTAAATTCCAACAACAGCAGGACGCACTCCGAGCGATGCGCCCTCCCAACGAGAGCGGTGAGGCGTTGGCAGTCCGAGACCGGGACGCGCCGGGCACAGCTCGCCTAGACGCGCTGGAGAGGGGCATAGGGGACCTGCAGCGCGCCCTGCAGCGCCTTGACACAACGGGGCACGGGGCGGGGGCGAGGAACCCCCAACGAGGGCGACCGAACCCGAACAGGCAGGGCCCGGGGCGACGCTGTTTCCATTGCAATAGCCCGGACCACCTGATCCGCAACTGTCCGGCGCGGCAGGCGCAGGCCAACGAGCGGGCGGGGCGGCCCTTTCCACCCGGTTACCAGCAGGCGGGCCTGGAGTGGGCGGAACGCCCCCGTGGTCCGCCTGAGGAGGCCGGCGGATGGGCGCCGTTCTGTCCCGGGTGCAGCCGTGGGGGACGGCGATGGGCGGGGTGCCCGCCTGCCCCCGCGACTGCAGCCATAGGCACGCCTGATATCCCGTCGATGGAGGGCCCCGCCACACACACGGGACACTGGCAGCGGGGAGATGCACAGGCAGCGGGGTGCGACCGTGAAGGGCAGCGGAGGGTGGGTTACCCACCTGCCCCCTACGGCACACCCGCTGCGGGGCAGCCCACACATCAGGGACAAGCGTGCCCTCCCGATCCCGCGGTCATGCATAGGGGCACTCACGTAGCTGCGGTGGGTCAGCCACAGGGAAACGAGTGAGTACCGGTGCGACGGGACCAGTGCCGGTACGTAATCCATCAGAGTCCCACAGTGCGGGGTTGACGGCGTCAGCCGTAGAGGTGCGGGTCGCAGGTCACCAGGCTTGGGCTCTGGTGGACACCGGGGCCGACTTCTCCATGATGAGGGGGGATTTCTGGGACATGATAGGGGAAAATCTGCACCTCCAACCCTCACCGAGCACGCGGCCCGCGAGGGGGGCCGGAGGTAACGAGCTACAGATGCTAGGAGTGGTGCACAATCTGGGGCCCGAGATACAGCAGAAGACATTCGTCTGTCCGGAGGTGGAGATAGTTGGGGGCCTGCTGTACGACATTGTGCTCGGAAGAGACTTCTGCTGCCGCGAAAAGACGGTCATCGACGACGGGAACGGGGTAATCAGGCTCGGGAGCCTGACGCTCCCCCTACCGAGCCACGCGGAGGTGAGGCTGCAGGGGCCCGGGCGCTGCGAGCGTTCGGGGGCCGCGAACACCGGTCTGGCAAGGCGCTGCGCACAGGCCTGCGAGCGGGCAGTGGCCCTAGTGATGGGCACTGCTCGCGCCGTCTTCCAGTCGGCAGGGTTCAACCGACAACGACACAGTCCAACCCATGCGACCCCATGTGGGGTCCCCGTCGAGCCCCACGGGTCCGGGACGAGCCGTTGCGGGGGCGGGCAGCCCAGCAGCGGCTACTTCGAGGGCGCAGTGACCACGAATGGACCAGAGACGGAGAGCGTGAGCCGCTGCGAGGGCGGGTCGCCCAGCAGCGGCAACGCACGTCAAACAGACAGGGAGACCGTCCTGGCCAGCAGTGAGGTCGACTCGGCCAGCGAAGCACTACTGGTGGCGGGCAGAGGCGCACAGGCCAGCAGCCGTCCAGGTGCCGACGGCGACGCAGGCGACACCAGCTCGGTGGAGCGGGGCGACATGCGTAGGGCGCAAGACGAGAGCCCACCACTCAACCACGCCCGACGGTGTTTCAGCGATCAGACGCCCCCCGACAGCTCGATGCTGGGAGAGTGGGGCAAGGTCTTAGGACCAGGAGCCCACCATGTTCGGGTGGTGAACGACCTCGTCGGCATGACCACGGCGAGTGGGTTCAGGGCGGCGGTGCCGCCTTCCTTGCGCACCCATGTGATGCAGCTGGCACACGAGCCACTGACGGGCGGGCACATGGGACACCGCCGCACCACGCTAAGGGTGAAGCAAAACTTCGTGTGGCCCGGAATGTATAAGGACATCAAGGAGCACTGCAGGACGTGTACCCTCTGCCAGAGGCGGAACAAGATGGTACCGTCGCCAAGAACCCCGACACAGACGGAACTGGTCACACGTCCCCTCGAGCGCGTACCTGGTGGCAGAGTGAGACCACCGATCGCTAAATGGTGTGCGCAGCATCACCCAGATCGCGGCGCGGGACCCGAACCGCCCCCTGCCGCCCTCGGTCCGCCTGCGCCGTACCGAACGACGTGCGGGCGTCTCAACCGCCCCCGGTACAGTAGCAGGCGGGGTCCGTGAACCGCGTGCATTGTGGGCGCTGTAGTGTGTGTGTGAGCGGCCGTGCTCCTCTCCTGTGTGTAGGGGGGGTGTGTGTTGGGGAGCGACGCACGGCCGCCCGGCCGGCCGGCGGCTGGCGGCGGGCGCCGGCCGCCAAACCTGCAGCTCTGCCGGCGGTGATGACGTCGGTGGCGTGGGGGCCGCTGATTGGTCGGCGGGCGCCCAGCCCCCCTATATAATGCGGCGCATCGCCGGCGGCGGGCAGTCGCTGAGCGGGTTGCTCGGCGAGAGGGGCTCGGGGCTGAGCGGGTGGCTCAGCACGGGGGCTTGAGCGCGGCGGAGGACAAGAGGCTGGAAGGCACGGGGAATCAGCACAGAGTTGTTAACTGAATTAACGTGTACTGTACGATCACTGTAAATATACTAATCAGCTGAACCGAGGTGTTTGCCGGTGGATGCGCGTCCGAACACAAGCGCCCCCGCTGCCACCTCCCCCCCCCCTGTTCCTGGGTCTATGCGGCCTCAGACGCCGGCGGGCTGTGTGGCGAATCACCTTTTACAAATGTGGGGTATTGATAGCGTCATTCAGCATATGTCGGTAGGCGCTAATACAGAGATTTTTGGTGATAACCTGTTTGTTGTCAGGGCGCTGGAATCAGATGATATAGCTCCCATATAGGAGATAGTGAGGTTGTTGATGGTAGGTATCTGAAGAATGTTGTTACCCCCAACTCAGAATAATTGTAATGTGCCATCGATTGTACCTTTTACCGCAACCCTGTTGATACCTATAGGTATTAGAAGGCTTGCCTGAGTTACTAATAGTCTTACATTTAGAGAAAAATATCTATCACTAATCAAAATCGTTAGGTATGCTGGTTCTGTTGCTCACCCCTTATCTACAGGCTACAGCATCGACGCGGCACACGTCTTGGTGATTCCTGCTCTGTTCCTCCTGTTTCGTTTTTTAGCCGTCAACCTTGAAATTTACCACTTTCCTAACAACTCAACAGGAAAAAATGGAACGCGATATTTGGGAAAAATGTATGTTTCCGAATTGTTTTATTTCTTCTTAAGCAGTATGAACAAAAATAGAAGTCATTTCTCATTTGAAACTACCCCAATTATCACGATATGATAGTGCCCGTTATTGGCAATGTAGGTGGCAGCACCGTCGACTGCGACTTTTTCGCTGTAACTTTGACCTGCCCGAGCCCCGTCAAATCGCATTTTTACGCAAAACCAACTGCAGGGCTAGTGTTTTGGCATGCTCGCGCCAATTTATATCTTTGTCTAACGCAAATCTGCGACTATCGACACACCCTAATGCCGCCCACTGGACGGGCTCAGTCCCGACGACTCATTAGGGTGTCCACCCAGACCAATTTCTCCCCCTAATTCCTATCACCCATCCGGCTCTTAAATGGTCTCGTCAGACCGAAAGATCCTGTAGGTACCCCTTCCCCTTCCTAAAGAATAGACAAAGTTATTGAAGCGGCATATCAGATGAGGAAGTAATCGCAGCGCAAATTTATCAGGTTAGACCAGAAGCAAACCACTAAAACTACACCAGCTATGCAAAACAAGACTGATTTGTCATTTGAGGGATTCGATATTTTTCGATATTTAAGTTTCTCATAAGTAAATTGCATAGTTGCGAAAACCGTAGCACTATACCTACGTGACACTGCAAACTACAAACCGTAAAATAGCAACGCAGCATTTTACTCGCTTCAGCCGTAACATCTTTTGCTTCAAGAAGAACGCATCGTTTCATCCGTGCCAATCAATAAACATTGTCAGAGCGTTGTTCGCCAGATATGCATGAATCACGCTCAAATGGTGAACTGAACTTCAACCTGTGGGGCCCGGTGGCCCGGTGGTTTAATGATATGGTTATGGCGGAGCGGATGTCGATAGTGAATTTGATAGGTAAAGTCTCAGACTATATCAACGGCACTTATAAATGCGCCACTGCCAGTTACTGACTTCAGTCGCGGTCTAGCTGTGCCTCACTGAGCAGTGAGTATGCACTGCTCAGTGGTCACTTTCCTTACTCTTTTCGTCACCTTAGTCAACTTAGGCATCCACCGAATCCCATCCCACTACCCACCCGGTCCGTCCCAATGGGCTGGGCCCCACTGGCCATCGCTGTTCTGACAGCAGCTCTGATTCCTCAGCTAGTGGCATCCTCTCCCATCGAGAGCGTGCAGCCCAACTCCACGTTAGACGTCCTTCGCGAGTGCCGTCACGACTCTACAGCTGTTCACTGCGACCTCAAGGATTGGCCAAACAGACAGGTGAGTGCTACGGCACATCTACATATTTATCCTGCGGGAGGGTGCGTGTTTTTCGAGCCCCTCCACTTTGAACTTGTCCTGCTTATGACGTACATGACGTAGAGGAATGCTCTCGAGCGAACTCAGCATACTACATCCTATGTGAACTAGGAGCAATCATGCTTTGCATGGTTTTGATGTAGTAATACACTGTACCAAATATAGCGCACGTATTATATAACATTGTCGCATGTTTTTTCAATGTCAGGATGATTGGAGCAAGTCAGTGGAGTTCATTTTGATAAAAATGATGACTTATTTTGTGTTGACCGCGTTCCAATCGAATTTTCTCACATTTATTTTGCGACACGGTCACTCTGGTAGACAATCTGTGAGAAACTGGTCATCAGTTTAAGACAACATCTTCGGCGGCCTGGGGTCGTAGGTACTATGTAGTGGGGCAGCCAGCCAGGACCGCCATTGATAGGGGTAGAAACGATTGGACACAGGATCAGTGTTGTAGGCAGAACACAACACTTTGCTGACCCTGTACTTCAAGGCGAGGTGTCAAAGACCAGAATTTCAGAGGGCATATGTTTTAACCCTCGCCGGCACAGGGGGGTTGATGCAATCTCCTAAGGTTTTTCGCGAATAACTCGCGTAAAAAGCGGCCGATCACGGCGAAACTTTCAGTAGCCTCGCATCAATCAATTAGACACCAACCCTAAAAATTTCATGACCCTGAACCAAATGACCTTTGACCTGTGACCTCTTTTCCGAGACCATGTTTGGCCGGAATCGCGATTCGGCGTATGTCGGCTCGCATTAGCCGCGCGTTTGCAAGCTTTTCGGGTTTCAAACCTTCAAACATATGAATTGATGTTGCTCCCATACATAAGGGTGGGTGTCAAGGTCACCTGAAGGTCAGGTCAGGTCATTGACCTTTGGTGACCTCGGGTGACCTCGGATTCACTTTTTCGAGCTTTACATGTTTCTAGGCTAGTTTTTGGAGCTGAATTCGAATTCAGCAACCATTTGAACATTTACGAAGTAGTTTTGGTGCCTTCGTAACATGTTACGAAGCTGTCAGAGGCGGTTGACACGTATTACGAATACCCATCACAACCCCTACCGGTTGACCTGGCCTGAGTCCTGACCTGACCCGACCTGGTCTAAATGCTTGAAGACATCATCCCTGATCAAAACTAACACGATATTCGTGATCAGCACCCCGGAAAACCACATAGCAGCCACACTTTACGACTTTCTAACAGAGGCCTCTTGCACCAAAATCCTCTTGCACCAATGCTTGGGTTATTTTGCATCGTATACACAGTCTAAGTCTCAAATGTAACAATTTGCGTGCAAAATGTAGCAAGCACATGTAGGATTATGTATTGGGTTATTGCAAACAAATTTACCACCGTTAGATTAGCTTATTCTGAAACCGGTTTTTCGATTTTACCTAGCTAGGTAGTTTGGTGCAAGAGGCCTCAGGTCCCGATTTTCCCGGTTTTCGGGTCATTGACCTAGCCTGGAAGGTCACCCGATGACCTAGGACCTTAACCCGCGCACCGACGGGGGTCTGCGCCAACTTAGTACCGACGGGGGGGGGGGGGCGGATGACCGCCCCCCCCTGAGATCTCGAGAACGAAGCAAGATAGCGACAAGCGGTAAACGGCATCGGATACGCACGGTCAAGATCTACAATTTTTACAAAGGTCATTTTCAGGTCAGGTCAAAGATGACGTCACAGGGGTCGAAAAAGTCAAAATGGCGGCGCTAAATATGGAGAGAGTTTTTCTCGAATAACTTTCGAATTAGTCAAGATAGGAACAAACTAAGGGCATCATCGTGATCCTCTCGTGAATTCGCATCGAATGATATATATGTTGACCTCGAAAGGTCAAGGTCAAAGGTTGACCTCAGGTCACGTGACCTCGAGGTCATCATGTATATCATTCGATGCGTCTTGACGAGCTGAACACAATGAGACCATCCACTCGTCTGTATCTTGTTCCTGTACGGAGTTATTGGCCAAAAACCTTTGGTGACCTTTGATGACGTCACATGACCTCACATCTGCCCAACAGCAAAGCAGACCTCAAGGTAGTGAAGGTTGATCGTATATGAAGTCATGTATGGTATATGGGGCCATTCCGACCCGTTTTAGTGGTAAAAACAGGGAGTTGATTTTTCCCCCATTGACTTATAATGGGGAGGTCGCGAAATTGACCTGACCTTAGGTCACCGATATCAAAATTCCGAGATATACAAATTGTAGCTACTAATGACCTAATAACATCCTGCGACTTTCAAAGGCCTCCGACATCTACTGTAGCTCTGGCACGGTGACAAAGTTGCAAAAAAGTGACTTGAGGTTGGGTCATTCAAAGTGACCTGGTGACCTGACCTTGAAAGGTAGGAGGTTCAAACTTGCACACCATGTGTAAAATTGATAAGGGAATAGTCATACCAAATTTCGCGGCGCGTAGCGCCGCGGTTTTCCCGCTATTCGCGGAAAACCTCAGGGGGGGCGGATATCCGCACCCCCCGTCGGTGCGCGGGTTAAAATTGGGTATCATCGGCTTCCTCTCGTGACGGGCAACACGCTCGTTTTTTCCGCGAAGCTCTAGCTCCATCAGGGGCCAAACGCGAGGGGGGTCGTACCCCCCCTTGTGCCGTCGAAGGACGCGAAATAGCGAGGGTTAAGCATAATGCATTTCGATTTCTTATTATTATCCCGTGCCCCGCTGAAGTACCTACCTATGGCAGGTAGTTCCACGTCATGCTGGAACGGAGGGGGAGGCAAAGGGCCCTCGTCGTATCTCCAAAACTAATGGTCGGATCGGAAAACTCAAAGTATAATAAAAAAACTCATCGAGATACACTAGATGCACGCCGATTACCTCCATGTTTGACCTGTGACGTCACAGGGAGGAAAACAAGGTCAAATTTGTCCAATTTACAATGTCGAGCAGTCGGCACTAAAAAAAGAAATATCTACTATACTCAAGGCTATAGAACTCCAGGTAAGGACACCAGCCGTTTGACCTTGAACGCCGCCGGCCGGCCGATGACGTCATTGGAGGCAAGCCGGCTCGGCGGACACACAGGGCGAATGCATAACGGAGGGGCGTTGGAACGTTGCGGGAGCCAGGGAGATATTTTAAAGTGGTTGCATACTACCACCATTGTTTGTTGATTGATCTACAGACTGCATCCTTTTAAACCTCGATGCATCCTAGGCCTGGATGGTGCGTACATTCGTGGAACGATCACCCCGTCCGACGTCCGTGGTCGAAGCTGTCATAGTATTGAAGACACTAAGACGGGTGCAATAACGGCGATCCGATCCCGTCTCTGGCGAATTTAGAGGGGTCGTAAGGACCCAGGCCGAATCTGACCGTTTATTTTTAGGGGAAACGGGGTGGGTGAATTGACAACCGATGGCTTAAGAGATGATGAGAAGGGATCCCGTCGTCGATTGTTGTTTGACAGACAACACATGTTGTACTGGGCGTATGACCATCAGAGGTAATGCCTGAACGTAGGCAAGCATAATTGGTCTGTCATATTGTTTAGAAATATAAAATGGTAATGGAGATCATTGAGGATATGATCTCTACATTACGGGAATTCACTAATTACTACGGCCCATAGGGGCACCGCCGGAGCTGTTGTTTTGCCATCGGTCCCAGGCAACTCCAGGGAGCTGCAGTACCCGGCGGCCAAAGCGGCCACCTCGTCGACTCGCAGGTCCTCTGGGATTCCGTGATGCTTTAGTGCTTCACCCACAGAAGCACGGGCATAGCAGTAGGATGTGGGGCTAGGTGTCTGTCCACCTCTTCATTCAAAGAACAACGTGTACAGCGCCTGGTCCCGCCGAAGCTCGGTATCGACCGTGACTTATTCACAACTGGCGGATCCAGGAAGCGGTATTGGACACTGCGGGGGCTTACCCCAAAAAGGTTTCTCGGAATTAATTTTAAAAAAAACTCGGATTTCGATTCCTTGCGCACTGATGTGCGGTGTGATTAACCAACATTTCCTCAGAAAAGTTGTGAAGTTTTCATTTATTCTCGAAAATCGATTTCGGGCGCTGCCCTGGTTGTTGGGGAAGACATTTGCCCCAAATGCCTTCCCCTGGATCCGCTAGTGGCCGGTGCCCCACTCCGAGCTTGACTAAAGACGTCTTCAAACCTCACCAGAAACCGATGGTAAGGTGAATTGAAATCCAATAACTCATCTCTGTCTGCCCGCCTAAATATACTACACATGGTACAGCACCCGGCCCTGTCGGAGCTATGAGCCGATCGTGATATTTTCGGCTTTCCCCATCCCAAGCTCGATTAGAAACGTTCTCCTTCCCCACCTGATTGCTGATGTCAATTCAAATTCAATGCCTCATCTCTGTCTGCCCGACCATAACCCATTCATTGCACACCGTTCAGCGCCCGGCTCCGCCAGAAGTATCCTAGCGCGCTGAGCAGTTGCCTCCAGCCGCGTCATCGCGAGGCCCCGCGCGGCCCATAAATGAATACATTGCGCGAATAGCCGTGTCGCCCCCCTGACTATACTATTTGTAGAATGAAACTCTGTCTTTCTGTGTGTGTGTTTGCACCGTGCAGAGGGGTGCTTTGACGCCGTGCACAGGTCAAACGGTGCGGTCGAGGGGGCTGAAATTTTCGCAGGGTGTTGATGACGTCACGCCCACGTGCAGTGTCGTGTTTCGAGTCCCGGGGGGTGGATGGTTCGCACGTGGCACGCCCTGGAAAAGTGCGTACCTATTTCTTCACAAATTTGCTCGGTCTTCAAGGCATCGGCAGCCGGGTTTGATGGACTTAGCAACTAAAATGCATGACGATCGGCGGCGGGTGCCTCTCATTTCCGGATTGGCAGCTTATTTATTTTGATAAACAGAGGCGAATGAAGGTGTTGATTTTCGGTAAATAAAGACAGTTTTCAATGCGCTTAACCGAATGCACCGCGTTTGCCGCAGTGCGCCACATTTGTCCAAAGGCGCCATTTTTGCCGCAAATCGCACAACTTTGTCAAACATGGTCCGATAAAGGTGCAATTCGGTGGAAGGATGCATGGCAAAACGACAGGAATAAATGCACCACTTTTGTCGCAGTGCGCCACATTTGTCACAAGGCGCCAGTTCAACCAAATACGATTAGAAATAATGGAATGACACGAGTAGGAGAAGGGTTAGGAACTCTTTTTTTAGATAATCAGAACTCTTTTTTAGATTTTTAGATAGTGGTAGTGGTAGTGGTAGTGGTAGTGGTAGTGGTAGTAGTATTGGTAGGGGTAGTGGTAGGGGTATAGTGGTAGGGGTAGTAGTAGGGGTAGTGGTAGTGGTAGGGGTAGGGGTAGGGATAGGGGTAGTGGTAGGGGTAGTGTTAGGGGTAGTGGTAGGAGTAGTGGTAGGGGTAGTGGTAGGGGTAGTGGTAGGTGTAGTGGTAGGGGTAGTTACGAGCGAGCGAGCGCAGCGAGCGAAGCGAAGTCTTTTCAATATAACGGAAAAATCTCAGTATGAGCGGCCCGGCCCGGCCCGGCCCGGCCCGGCCCGGCCCGGCCTGTAACGCTTTTGAGAGGCTTATATCTCAGCAACCAGTGGACCGAATGGCCTGCGGTCTTTTTTGCTGGGTAACCCCATCCCTTCTACCCCGTAATTGACTACTTTTGATACATCTCAGTGACCGCCGTGGCACGTGCCACGTGAAAAGTCAAGGGTGTTCAAGCAGTTTTGCAAAAGTAATGATTTTGAGAGGCCCATATCTCAGCAGCGGCTTGAGCGATTGTCTTGCGGTCATTTTTATAGGGTAGCTGTATCCCTTCTACCAAAGGTCGGATACTCTTCATCTATGTGAGTGACCCCCACTGCACGTGCAAAATACAACAATAAGAGGTGCCAAATTTGTTCCCATTTCAGTAACTCGGTAATTAGTGGGGCGATTTCGCTGAAACTTGGCATACAGGTTCGCACCCACAAGGCAATGCGTTCCCATGTGTTTCGGTTAGGGTGCTACTGCACGTGCGCACGTGCAGGGGGCGTTTCCAGATCTCGAGAACGGCTGGGCCGATTGCGCTCAAATTTGGTACACGGCTGGGGACCGGTTAGTAGGGTGCCGTGCAAAAGTCATTTTGGACCCCGTTTGCACGTGCGCACGTGCAGAATGCCGCTTCCATATCTCAGGAACGGCTGGGCCGATTGCGTTCAAATTTGGTACACTGCTAGCGACCGGTTAGAAGGGTGCTTTGCACAAGCCCGTTGGAAGTACCCTCTCGCCCTTCTGCACGTGCAGGGCTCACTATCTCGCTCGCTCGTTCTTCGCCCAAAAGGCGTTTTACTGGTAGTATGGGTAGTGGTAGGGGTAGTGGTAGTAGTAGGGGTAGGGGTAGGGGTAGTGGTAGGGGTAGGGGTAGTGGTAGGGGTAGTGTTGGGGTAGTGGTAGGGGTAGTGGTAGGAGTAGTGGTAGGGGTAGTGGTAGTGGTAGTGATAGGGGTAGTGGCAGGGGTAATGGTAGGAGTAGTGGTATGGGTAGTGGTAGTGGTAGTGATAGGGGTAGTGGTAGGGGTAGTGGTAGGAGTAGTGGTATGGGTAGAATTAGTAGAAGTGTGGCACAGGCCGATCCAATGTGACGTGGTGACCTATACGACCTGGCCTGACCGAAGGTGACCTGGCCTGACCGAAGGTGACCTGGCCTGACCCAGTGTGACCAGGAATGACCGACTTGACCTGACTTGACCCCGTATGACCCAAATTTTATCAAACTAAGCCATCAGAATATTCCTTTATATATCTGCTTCCAGACGGCTCATCGGTATGAATCAAACACCATTCGAAAGCAAACTGGCTGCTGCGTATTTTATGGCTACGCCGCGAAGCAAGTGGCGCAGCCGCTTGTCTACTATACTATTTGTGAAATGAAACTCTGTCTGTCTGTTTGCACCGTGCAGAGGGGTGCTTTGACGCCGTGCACAGGTCAAACGGTGCGGTCGAGGGTGCTGAAATTTTCGCAGGGTGTTGATGACGTCAAGGGCACGTGCAGTGGCGTGTTTCGGGTCTCGGGGGGTGGATGGGTCGCACGTGGCACGCGCTGGAAAAAGGTGCATTTTCTCCAAATTTGCTCGGTCTTCAAGGCATCGGCAGCCGGGTTTGATGAACTTTACAACTAAAATGCATGACGATCGGCGGCGGGTGCCTCTCATTTGCAGATTGGCAGCTTATTTATTTTGATAAACAGAGGCGAATGAAGGTGTTGATTTTCGGTAAATAAAGACAGTTTTCAATGCGCTTACACAAATGCACCGCGTTTGCCGTAGTGCGCCACATTTGTCACGAGGTGCCATTTTTGCCGCAAATCGCACAACTTTGTCAAATATGGTCCGATAAAGGTGCGATTCGGTGGAAGGATGCATGACAAAACGACAAGTACAAATGCACCGCTTTTGTCGCAATGCGTCACATTTGTCACAAGGCGCCATTTCCATCAAATATGATGAAGAATAATGGAATTACACGAGTAGGAGCACGATTAGGAACTCTTTTTTTAGTTCATCAGTTTATATGATAATCTGTGACCTCACATGACCCAGTGGTAGTGTTGGTAGTGTAGTGGTAGTAGTATTGGTAGGAGTAGCGGTAGGGGTAGTGGTAGTGTTTGTGTGCTTGCTTGCTTGGCTCACGAACCCCAGGGTGCACACGCCACCAGTACCAGCCGAGAACTGTATTCAGCGAGCGGGGCGGCGGTGGCCCGGGCGGCCACAGCCCAGACTGCATACGATACCGGCGCCGGCTCAGCGGCGGCTCCAGGCTATAGAGCGGGGTGTGACCACAGCAGCCACCACGATACATCTCCCCCTCTTACGCGTGTGCTAATAAGATCTCCTATATAAAGCTAAGCTGTACTCCAAGCACAAAGCTGGTTTTCTTAAACCCCGAAAATCCGACCGCTGCGAGTTTTACGAGGGCTAACGTGTACAGGGTCGTCAGCGGGCTGCACTGATGGTGGAACGGGTGCCAGCGGAGACGTCGCCGGCTCAGGCGACGGCGCCGCCGCTGAGCCGGCGCCGGTATCGTATGCAGTCTGGGCTGTGGCCGCCCGGGCCACCGCCGCCCCGCTCGCTGAATACAGTTCTCGGCTGGTACTGGTGGCGTGTGCACCCTGGGGTTCGTGAGCCAAGCAAGCAAGCACACAAACATGGCGCAGCCTGCCTTCTGAACCTGCCGTGCCACTCATCAAGCAAGCATAAGCAAGCGTTAGTGACTTTTTTGTGAAGCGTGCATGTAATTATTGTGATTTTTATCAGCCGTTATTGAAGACTTTCGTGTAGCTGCTGTGCTGCATCGTCACTCAAGATGCCTGGTTTCCATCCACCAGAAGACTTTGACTTCACCTCTCCTGAGAAGTGGCCGGCGTGGCGTGATCGCTTCATCCGCTACCGACTGGCATCGGGACTCCACAAGGAGGACGGTGATGTACAAGTAGCTGCGTTGATCTATAGCATGGGCCCCCAGGCCGAGCATATCGTGTCAACTTTTAAGCTAACTGCTGAGCAAAGCAAAGATTTTGATTTTGTGCAGAGCAAGCTAGACGAGTATTTCATTCCGAGACGGAACTTCGTTGCAGAACGTCACAACTTCGAGCTCCGCTGCCAAGGGTCACACGAGACCAACGAATCGTATATCAGGGCATTGTTCTCTCTCGCCGAGCATTGTGGCTTTGCAGACGCTGACGAGCGGATCCGGGATCGTCTCATATCAGGGATGTCCGACAGGGAGCTGTCCCGTAAGATCCAGCTCAAATCGCTCGAGGAAGAAGTGTCGATGAATACCGTCATTACTATGATGCGTAACGTCGAAATCGTAAACAGCCGTGACAGCTCCGGTCCATTTGATGTCAACAGGGTTCAAGCACCGACGCAGTACGGACAGCCGCGCCAGCAGCCGCAGCACGCCCGTCAGCGCCAGCGTGGCCATCAGCAGCAGCACCAACGGCGCCAGCAGCACGGGCGACAGCAGCAGTCACCTGTCACGCAGCCACGACAGCAAGCGCGTCACATCGACTCTGCAACAACATGCAGGTATTGCGGGAGAGAGCGGCATGCTTTACCGAGGGACTGCCCCGCTAAGGGAAAAGTTTGTTCCAACTGTCAGAAAATGGATCACTTCGCAGCCGTCTGCCGATCACCTAGCGTCAGGCAGATAGAGCGTACAGAATCAAGCGAGCCGTTAGCACCACATGATGCTTTCGTTGGTGAAATCGACAAAGCGTGCGCGCCGTGGAGAATCACAGTCAGTCTCTGCGGTCAGGAGGTCACCTTCAAAGTTGATTCTGGTGCCGACGTTAGCATTCTGTCTTTGAAAACCTACCAGCGACTGAACCTGCCCTCCCTTGAGCATGCCTCAAGCACGCTCACTAGCGTCGGTGGCGTGCTAACCGTAAAAGGAAAGCTGCATGGGACAATCATGTTCAAAAGCAAAGTGGAGTCGGAGGTGTTCTATGTAGTGGACTCAGCAGATAACCTCCTCTCCCGGTCGGCGTGCTCGCGTCTGGGTGTTCTCCAGTTCACAGGAGAGGTGCATGAAGACGTCTTCGGAGAAGCAGGTCTCATGAAGACGGCACCGATCAGCATCCGGCTACGCGAGGATGCCGTCCCGGTCGCTCTCTCCACAGCAAGACACGTCCCCCTGCCGCTGATGAAGCCAGTGGAGGAGGAGCTGAAGAGAATGGAAGAGCAGGGCATCATCGTACCAGAGACTGAGCCCACAGACTGGGTATCCGCGCTCGTCCCCGTTCCGAAGAACAGTGGTGTCCGGATCACAGTTGACTACAAAAAGCTGAACCAAGCCGTAAAGCGTGAGATCTTCCCGATCCCGACCCTGGAGCACCTGACGTCCAAGCTGGGCGGTGCGACACTGTTCTCCAAGCTGGACGCTTCTTCTGGCTTCTACCAGATCCCGTTGGACCAGGCAAGCTCCAAAATGACTACGTTCATCACACCGTTCGGCAGGAAGAGGTTCCTGCGCCTGCCGATGGGAATCTCACTGGCTCCGGAGTGCTTCCAGCGAAAGATGCAAGAGATGCTGGATGGACTGCCTGGAGTCATCGTCTACATGGACGACACGCTGGTTTTTGGAGATGCAAGCAACCATGACGCACGTCTCGAAGCCGTCATCAGAAGAATCCACGAATCTGGCCTCAAGCTGAACAAGACGAAATGTGAGTTCCGAAGGGACGAGGTCAAGTTTCTTGGCATGAAGATAAGCAAGAATGGCATCGGCGTGGACGACGAGAAGCTCGAAGCGATACAGCAGCTCCAGCAGCCAAAGAACGTCACAGAGCTCCGGTCTCTGCTAGGGGTGGTCAACTACCTCTGCAGGTTCGTCCCGCACATCCAGGAGCGCCTAAGGCCCCTCAACGATCTGCTGAAAAAGGACGCTGCGTGGAACTGGACGCCTCAGCAGCAGCAAGCACTGGATGATGTGAAAGCAGCCGTCACGTCCGCTCCAGTCTTGGCGTTCTACGACCCAGCGCGTGAGACAGTGGTCAGCGCAGACGCAAGCAGCTACGGAATCGGAGGATGCATCCTTCAGAAGCATGGTTCCAGCTTCAAGCCCGTCGCATTCTGCAGCAGAAGTCTGACGGACACAGAGACGAGGTGGGCCCAGATTGAAAAGGAACTACTCGCTGCAACTTGGACATGCGAGAAGATGCACATGTTCCTGTCTGGACTGCCGTCGTTCGACCTACAACTGGATCACAAGCCACTGATCCCGCTCATCAACACGAAAAATCTCGTAGATGCGCCAATCAGGTGTCAGCGCATGCTCATGCGACTGATGCGTTACAACGCAACAGCGGTGTTCATTCCAGGGAAGCAGCACCTGGTACCTGACTTCCTCTCGCGTCACCCACTCCAGAAGCACGATGCGATCGGCGCTGTGCTACAGGAAGACGTCCACAACTTCTGCAAGAGGGTCTTCGATGACCTGCCCGCCACACCGCAGCGTCTGGTGGAGATCAGCAGGGCACAACAGGCAGATGAACTCCTCCAGCGCGTGGTTCAGCAGACTCTCTCTGGCTGGAAGGAGGGAGCAAAGCACCCCGACATGCTGGACTACTTCGCCGCGCGTGGAGAAATCAGCGTTCTCTACCTGACAAGCGGCACACTGCTGATGTACGGCCGCCGCATCATCATACCGCCTAGTCTGCGTGAAGAGATGCTCAACCGTCTACATGACGACGGTCACTTCGGGCTCAACAAGTGCCGCCAGCGAGCAGCAGAATCCGTCTGGTGGCCCAAGATAAGCATCGACTTGAAGCGCCACGTCGAGCACTGCGCGTTCTGCCAAGTGCACGCGCCCTCCCAGCACGCTGAGCCACTGGTAACGACTCCAACGCCGTCAAGACCGTGGACTCACATCGCAGCAGACATTTTCCACTTCAACAACAGCAACTGGCTCGTGACTGTGGACCTCTTCAGCAGGTATCTGGAAATTCAACGCTTGCCCAGCCTCACAAGCACCGCAGTCATCGAGCGGCTGAAGCGCCTGTTCTCCAGACTGGGGATACCGGATCTGATGACAACAGACGGAGGAACGCAGTTCACCTCCAGCTCATTCGCCGACTTCGCAGCGTCGTACGGCTTCACACATCGCGTCACTGACCCGCACACGCCATCATCCAACGGAGCAGCTGAACGGGCCGTGAGGACCGCAAAGTGGATACTTCGCCAAAAAGATCCTCACCTCGCTCTCCTGAACTACCGGACAACGGCTGTGGAAGCCACTGGATACTCCCCAGCCCGGCTTCTGATGGGACGTGAGCTTCAGTCCCGTCTCCCCGTCGCTCAGCAGCCCGCCAAGAAGGCATGGCGGCACGCCAAACTCCGCGATGGGCGGAGAAAGAAGAAACAGGAGTCAACCGTCAATCAGAGGCGAGGCGCCCGCAACCTGCCTCCGCTGCATCCCGGCGCCAGAGTCCGGATCAAGACAGAAAAGGGCAGCTGGTCGGAGCCCGCCATCGTCACGCAGAGGCTCTCCAGACGCAGCTATCTGGTGGAGCTGGGCGGCTGCCAATATCGCCGCAACCGACGGCACCTGCTGCTGATCCCTTCTGTTCCGTTACAGGTCCCGGCACAGCACGGAACCGGGCAACGGGCAGCACCAGTGCCACCTCCGGTGGTGCCGCCGACATCCGTGGCAGTACCACGCCCGGTGGTGACGCCACCACCACCACAGCAGCTTCCACGATACAGGTAGTATTAGGTGTAATGGTAGGGTAGTGTTAGGGGTAGTAGTAGGGTAGTGGTAGGGGTAGTGGTAGGGGTAGTAGTAGGGGTAGTGGTAGGGGTAGTGGTAGGGGTAGTGGTAGGGGTAGTGGTAGGGGTGGGGTAGGGGTAGTAGTAGGGGTAGTGGTAGGGGTAGTAATAGGGGCAGTGGTAGTGGTAGTGGTAGGGGTAGGGGTAGTGGTAGGGGTAGTGGTAGGGGTAGTGGTAGAGGTAGTGGTAGGGGTAGTGGTAGGAATAGTGGTAGGGGTAGTGGTAGGGGTAGTGGTAGGGGTAGTAGTAGGGGTAGTGGTAGGGGTGGGGTGGTGGTAGTAGAAGTGTGGTACAGGCCGATCCAATGAGACGAGGTGACCTATACGACCTGGCCTGACCGAAGGTAACCTGGCCTGACCCAGTGTGACCAAGGATGACCACCTTCACCTGACTTGACCCCGTATGACCCAAATTTCATACAACTACGCCCTCAGAATAGTTCTTATGTTCAAAATTTTCATCTGCACGTTTCCGTCCATATCTCTGCTTCCAGACGACAGATCAATTTAAATCAAACACCATTCGAAAGCAAATTGGATGCTGCCGCATTTTATGGCTACGCCGCGAAGCAAGTGGCGCAGCCGCTTGTCTACTAGTACTATACTATTTGTGAAATGAAACTCTGTCTGTGTTTCTGTCTGTTTGCACCGTGCAGAGGGGTGCTTTGACGCCGTGTGCAGGTCAAACGGTGCGGTCGATGGGGCTGAAATTTTCGCAGGGTATTGATGACGTCACGCGCACGTGCAGTGTCGAGGTCCGAATGTCGGGGGGTAGATGGTTCGCACGTGACACGCGCTGGAAAAGTGGGTATTTCCTCACAAATTTGCTCGGTCTTCAAGGCATCGGCAGCCGGGTTCGATGAACTTTGCAACTAAAATGCATGACGATCGGCGGCGGGTGCCTCTCATTTGCAGATTGGCAGCTTATTTATTTTGATAAACAGAGGCGAATGAAGATGTCGATTTTCGGTAAATAAAGACATTTTTAATACGCTTACACAAATGCACCGCGTTTGCCGTAATGCGCCACATTTGTCGACATGCGCTGTTTTTGCCGCAAATCGCACAACTTTGTCAAATATGGTCTGATAAAGGTGTCATTCGGTAGAAGGATGCATGACAAAAGGACAGGAATAAATGCACCACTTTTGTAGCAATGCGCCACATTTGTCACAAGGCGCCATTTCCACCAAATAGGGCAAAGAATAATGGAGTGACACGAGTAGGAGCAGGGTAAGGAACACTTTTTGTAGTTTGTTACTTTATCTGATAGTCTGTGACCTCACATGACCCAGTGGTAGTGGTAGGTGTAGTGGTAGTAGTATTGGTAGGAGTAGCGGTAGGGGTAGTGGTAGTATTAGGGGTAGGGGTAGTGGTAGGGGCAGTGTTAGGGGTAGTAGTGGGGTAGTGGTAGGGGTAGGGGTAGTGGTAGGGGTAGTAGTAGGGGTAGGGGTAGTGGTAGTGGTAGGGGTAGGGGTAGGGGTAGAGGTAGTGGTAGGGGTAGTGGTAGACTGGTAGGGGTAGTGGTAGGGGTAGTGGTAGTGGTAGGGGTAGTGGTAGGGGTAGGAGTAGTGGTAGGAGTAGTGGTATGAGTAGAAGTAGTGGAAGTGTGGTACAGGACGATTCAATGTGACGTTGTGGCCTATACGACCTGGCCTGACCGAAGGTGACCTGGCCTGACACAATGTGACCAGGGATGACCAACTTGACCTGCCTTGACCCCGTATGACCCAAGTTTCATCCAATTAAGCCCTCAGAATAGTAATTATGTTCAAAATTTTCCTCTTCACGTTTCCATATCTCTGCTTCCAGACGACAGATCAATTTAAATCAAACACCATTCGAAAGCAAATTGGCTGCCGCCGCATTTTCTGGCTACACCGCGAAGCAAGTGGCGCAGCCGCTTGTCTACTATACTATTTGTGAAATGAAACTCTGTATGTGTTTCTGTGTGTTTGCACCGTGCAGAGGGGTGCTTTGGCGCCGTGCACAGGTCAAACGGTGCGGTCGATGGGGCTGAAATTTTCGCAGCGTGTTGATGACGTCACGCGCACGTGCAGTGGCGTGTTTCGAGTCTCGAGGGGTGGATGGGTGGCAGGTGGCAAGCGCTGGAAAAAGGCGCATTTCCTCACAAATTTGCTCGGTCTTTAAGGCATCGGCAGCCGGGTTCGATGGACTTTGCAACTAAAATGCATGGCAAGCGGCGGCGGGTGCCTCTCATTTGCGGATTGCAGCTTATTTATTTTGATAAACAGATGCGAATGAAGGTGTTGATTTTCGTTGAATGGGGACAGTTTTCAATGCGCTAACACAAATGCACCTGGTTTGCAGCAATGCGCCGAATTTGTCGAAAGGCGCCATTTTTGCCGGAAATTGCACAACTTTGTCAAATATGGTCCGATAAAGGTGCAATTCGGTGAAAGGATGCATGATAAAAGGACAGGCACAAATGCGCCACTTTTGTCGCATTGCGCCACAGTTGTCTCAAGGCGCCATTTTTACCAAATACGATAAAGAATAATGGAGTGACACGTGTAGGAGCAGTCTTAAGAACTCCTTTTTTTAGTTTATCAGTTTATCTGATAGTCTGTGACCTCACATGACCCAGTGGTAGTGGTAGGTGTAGTGGTAGTGGTAGTGGTAGGAGTAGCGGTAGGGGTAGTGGTAGCAGTAGGGGTCAACAACTTTGTCAAATATGGTCCGATAAAGGTGCAATTCGGTGAAAGGATGCATGACAAAAGGACAGGCACAAATGCGCCACTTTTGTCGCAATGCGCCACATTTGTCACTAGGCGCAATTGCAACCAAATACGATTAAGAATCATGGAATGACACGAGTAGGAAAAGGGTTTGGAACTCTTTTTTAGTTTATCAGTTAATCTGATAGTCTGTGACCTCACATGACCCAGTGGTAGTGGTAGGTGTAGGTTTAGTGGTAGTGGTAGGGGTAGGGGTAGGGGTAGGGGTAGGGGTAGGGGTAGTGGTGGGGTATTAGTAGTGGTAGGGGTAGTAGTAGGGGTAGTAGTACTGGTAGGGGTAGACTGTAGTAGGGGTAGTAGTAGTGGTAGTGGTAGGGATAGGGGTAGGGGTAGTGGTAGGGGTAGGGGTAGTGTTAGGGGTAGTGGTAGGAGTAGTGGTAGGGGTAGTGGTAGGGGTAGTGGTAGGGGTAGTAGTAGTGGTAGGGGTAGTAGTAGGGGTAGTGGTGGTGGTGGTAGTGGTAGGGGTAGGGGTAGTAGTAGTGGTAGGGATAGGGGTAGTGGTAGGGGTAGTGGTAGGGGTAGTGGTAGGGGTAGTGTTAGGGGTAGTGGTAGGAGTAGTGGTAGGGGTAGTGGTAGGGGTAGTGGTAGGAGTAGTGGTATGGGTAGAAGTAGTAGAAGTATGGCCCAGGCCGATCCAATGTGACGTGGTAGCCTATACGACCTGGCCTGACCGAAGGTGACATGGCCTGACCCAGTGTGACCAAGGATGACCAACTTGACCTGACTTGACCCCGTATGACCCAAATTTCATCCAACTAAGCCCTCAGAATAGTTATTATGTTCAAAAATTTCCTCCGCACGTTCCCGTCCATATTTCTGCTTCCAGACGACAGATCAATTTCAATCAAACACCATTCGAAAGCAAATTGGCTGCTGCCGCATTTTCTGGCTACGCCGCGAAGCAAGTGGCGCAGCCGCTTGTCTACTATACTATTTGTGAAATTAAACTCTGTCTGTGTTTCTGTTTGCACCGTGCAGAGGCGTGCTTTGACGCCGTGTGCAGGTCAAACGGTGCGTTCGATGGGGCTGAAATTTGCACACGGTGTTGATGACGTCACGCGCACGTGCATTGTCGAGGTCCGAATGTCGGGGGATGGATGGGTCGCACGTGGCACGCGCTGGAAAAAGGTGCTTTTTCTCCAAATTTTGCTCGGCTCTCAAGCTTGCTTCAATTGGCATCGGCAACCGGGTTCGATGGATTTTGCCAACAAAATGCATGACGATCGGCGGCGGGTGCCTCTCATTTGCAGATTGGCCAAGTTATTTATTTTGATAAACAGAGGCGAATGAAGGTGTTGATTTTCGGTAAATAAAGACAGTTTTCAATGCGCTTACACAAATGCACCGCGTTTGCCGTAATGCGCCACATTTGTCCACATGCGCTATTTTTGCCGCAAATCGCACAACTTTGTCAAATATGGTCCGATAAACGTGCAATTCCGTGGAAGGATAAATGACAAAACGACAAGTACAAATGCACCACTTTTGTCGCAATGCGCCACATTTGTCACAAAGCGACATTTCAACCAAATACGATTAAGAATAATGGAATGACACGAGTAGGAGAAGAGTTAGGAACTCTTTTTTTAGTTTATCAGTTATTCTGATAGTCTGTGACCTCACATGACCCAGTGGTAGTAGTAGGTGTAGTGGTAGTAGTATTGGTAGGAGTAGCGGTAGGGGTAGTGGTAGTATTAGGTGTAGTGGTAGGGGTAGTAATAGGGGTAGTGAGGGGTATTAGTAGGGGTAGTGGTAGGGGTAGTGGTAGGGGTAGCGGTAGGGGTAGTGGTAGTATTAGGGGTAGGGGTAGTGGTAGGCGCAGTGTTAGGGGTAGTAGTAGGGGTAGTGGTAGGGGTAGGGGTAGTAGTAGTGGTAGGGGTAGTAGTAGGGGTAGGGGTAGTGGTAGTGGTAGGGGTAGGGGTAGGGGTAGGGGTAGAGGTAGTGGTAGGGGTAGTGGTAGTGGTAGGGGTAGGGGTAGTGGTAGTGGTAGTGGCAGTGGTAGGGGTAGTGGTAGGGGTAGTGGTGGGGGTAGTGGTAGGGATAGTGGTAGGGGAAGTGGTAGGGGTAGTAGTAGGGTTAGTGGTAGGGGTAGGGATAGTGGTAGGGTAGTGGTAGGGGTATTAGTAGGGATAGTGGTAGGGGTAGTGGTAGGGGTAGTGGTAGGGGTAGTGGTAGAGGTAGTGGTAGGGGTAGTGTTAGGGGTAGTGGTAGGGGTAGTGGTAGTAGAAGTGTGGTCCAGGCCGATCCAATGTGACGAGGTGACCTATACGACCTGGCCTGACCGAAGGTGACCTGGCCTGACCCAGTGTGACCAGGGATGACCACCTTGACCTGACTTGACTCCGTATGACCCAAATGTCATACAACTAAGCCCTCAGAATAGTTCTTATGTTCAAAATTTTCTTCTGCACGTTTCCGTCCATATCTCTGCTTCCAGACGAACGATCAGTTTAAATCAAACACCATTCGAAAGCAAATTGGCTGCTGCCGCATTTTATGGCTACGCCGCGAAGCAAGTGGCGCAGCCGCTTGTCTACTATACTATTTGTTGAATGAAACTCTGCATGTCTTTCTGTTTGCACCGTGCAGAGGTGTGCTTTGACGTCGTGCACAGGTCAAACGGTGCGGTCGATGGGGCTGAAATTTTCGCAGGGTGTTGATGACGTCACGGGCACGTGCAGTGTCGAGTTTTGAGTCTCGGGGGTTGGATGGGTCGCACGTGGCACGCGCTGGAAAAAGGCGCTTTTTCTCCAAATTTTGCTCGGCTCTCAAGCTTGCTTCAAGGCACCGGCAGCCTTTGACAATAAAATGCATGACGATCGGCGGCGGGTGCCTCTCATTTGCAGATTGGCCAAGTTATTTATTTTGATAAACAGAGGCGAATGAAGGTGTTGATTTTCGGTAAATAAAGACAGTTTTCAATGCGCTTACGCAAATGCACCGCGTTTGCCGTAGTGCGCCACATTTGTCACGAGGTGTCATTTTTGCCGCAAATGGCACAACTTTGTCAAATATGGTCCGATAAACGTGCAATTCGGTGGAAGGATGCATGACAAAACGACAAGTAAAAATGCGCCACTTTTGTCGCAATGCGCCACATTTGTCTCAAGGCGCCATTTCCACCAAATACGATAAAGAATAATGGAGTGACACGTGTAGGAGCAGTTTTAAAAACTCTTGTTTTAGTTTATCAGTTTATCTGATAGTCTGTGACCTCACATGACCCAGTGGTAGTGGTAGGTGTAGTGGTAGTGGTAGTGGTAGTAGTAGTGGTGGGAGTAGTGGTAGGGGTAGTGGTAGCAGTAGGGGTAGTGGTAGGGGTAGTAGTAGGGGTAGTGGTAGGGGTAGTAATAGGGGTAGTAATAAGGTAGTGGTAGGTGTAGTGGTAGTGGTAAGGGTAGTAGTAGTGGTAGGGGTAGAAGTAGGGGTAGTGGTAGAGGTAGTAGTAGGGTAGTGGTAGGGGTAGTAGTAGTGGAAGGGGTAGAAGTAGGGGTAGTGTTAGAGGTAGTGGTGGGGGTATTAGTAGTGGTAGTAGTAGTGGTAGGGGTAGTAGTAGGGGTAGTGGTAGGAGTAGGGATAGGGGTAGTGGTAGGGGTAGTGTTAGGGGTAGTGGTAGGAGTAGTGGTAGGGGTAGTGGTAGGGGTAGTGGTAGGGGTAGTGGTAGGGGTAGTGGTAGGGGTAGTGGTGGGGGTATTAGTAGTGGTATGGGTAATAGTAGGGGTAGTAGTAGTGGTAGGGGTAGTAGTAGGGGTAGTGGTAGTGGTAGTGGTAGGGGATAGGGATAGGGATAGGGGTAGTGGTAGGGGTAGTGATAGGGGTAGTGTTAGAGGTAGTGGTAGGAGTAGTGGTAGGGGTAGTGGTAGGAGTAGTGGTAGGGGTATTAGTAGTGGTAGGGGTAGTAGTAGGGGTAGTAGTAGTGGTAAGGGTAGTAGTAGGGGTAGTGGTAGTGGTAGGTGTAGGGGTAGGGATAGGGGTAGGGGTAGTGGTAGGAGTAGTGGTATGGGTAGTGCTAGGGGTAGTGGTAGGAGTAGTGGTATGGGTAGAAGTAGTAGAAGTATGGCCCAGGCCGATCCAATGTGACGTGGTAACCTATACGACCTGGCCTGACCGAAGGTGACATGACCTGACCCAGTGTGACCAAGGATGACCAACTTGACCTGACTTGACCCCGTATGACCCAAGTTCAAAAATTTCCTCCGCACGTTCCCGTCCATATTTCTGCTTCCAGACGACTGATCAATTTAAATCAAATACCATTCGAAAGCAAATTGGCTGCTGCCGCATTTTATGGCTACGCCGCGAAGCAAGTGGCGCAGCCGCTTGTCTACTATACTAGGGGAGAGTGGTGCAGGAGGCCCCCCCTTAAGCTCAGTTGCTATTCTTAGACAACTGATAATATTTAAGAGCTAACGTGTGCATGCGCTGTGAGCATGCATCATTTTCCCATACATATTTGCATTCAAAATGAATCTAGGGGGTACACAAACCGTAAACTTTAACATTTTGGAAAAAGTTGCAAAAGGGCCTCTTACACTATGGGTATGGTAAGACGCCGCTCCCCCTCGGGCGTTTTACAAGTCAAGTCGACTTGTAAAAGACGCTTTGCGAACACAGCTGCAAGGCCTTTTATTTCGAAAAGCTAAGCAAATACGGTGTTATCGAAACCAATAACACTTCCAAAGCGCTCGAACAATGTGAAAACTAGCACAACCAAACGCTGATGACCAACGAAAATTGTACCTATTACCTCTAAGAAAGGAAACAGAAAAAAGAAACAAAAACAAACTCCTTGAAAAAAGAATGCCACGCCTGCCGCAGGTGCAGGCGTTTTAGCATCGGGGGCGTTTTTTATCGGGGGGCGTTTTATCATCCTCGAAGGGAGGGCCTCTTAAAAAATGCAGTGTTTTAACGTCACAATATTTATGGTTTATGAGACATTTGCAGCGCATCAGAACATGGTCTATTCTGAAGCTAACATGTGACAATTTCGATGAGATAAGATAAGATTGCATTTGATAGCCATTGTTTTTCAGATATATAAGGATGATAAAGATGCATACGAGGGCAGCGCTTTTCGAGGAGCGCTGTGGCCCGAAGGTTTGAACTTTGAATTGTGAAAAACGCCCGTCCGCCGCAAAACGCAAACACCGCAAAACGCGCAAAACGCACGCCCGAAACGCCAACGCAAAGGTCGCAAAAAAATAAACAAACGCCCGCCCGCCGCAAACCGCAAATAAAAAAAACGCAAAAACGCCGCAAAACAATAAAACCGCCCGCATCGCACGCCCGCTAACCGCCAACCGAAAACGCCTAAAAGTCGCCCGCCCGCCACAAAAAACGCAAATAAACGAAAAAGCGGCCGCCAGCCGCAAACAAATTTAACACCGCAAACGACGCAAAAAAAAAGAAAACCGCCCGCATCGACCGCCCCCCGCCCACCGCCAAAGACAAACACCGCAAAAAAAAAACACAAAACGCCCGCCCGCCGCAAAACGTAAACACCGCAAAACGTGTAAAACGCACGCCCGAAAAGCCAACGCAAACGGCAAAAAAATCGCCCGACCGCCGCAAACCACACAGAAAAAAACGCCGAAACGCCGAAAAAAATGAAACCGCCCGCACCGCACCGACGCTAACTGCTAACCGAAAACGACTAAAAGTCGCCCGCCAGCCGCCAAACGCAAACACCGCAATAAGATAAGATTGCATTTGATAGCCATTGTTTTTCAGATATATAAGGATGATAAAGATGCATATATCTAGCAAGTAAAGGGGCAAAAACAGAAACAGGCTTACCAAAAGTCGCTGCGACGCACCTGATACCTCAGGTATCGTGAGTTGTTGTTTCAAGAGGGCTTCTGCTTTACAAGAACATTAAAAAATAAATAACATTATTGGTTTGGTAAAAAAAGCGATGGGGCCTCTTACCGACCCTGGGCGTCTTACACGGATCTCCCCTATTTGTGAAATGAAACTCTGTCTGTCTGTGTGTTTGCACCGTGCAGAGGGGTGCTTTGACGCCGTGCGCAGGTCAAACGGTGCGGTCGAGGGGGCTGAAATTTTCGCAGGGTGTTGATGACGTCACGCGCACGTGCAGTGTCGTGTTTCGAGTCCCGAGGGGTGGATGGTTCGCACGTGGCACGCGCTGGAAAAGGGTGCTTTTTCTCCAAATTTTGCTCGGCTCTCAAGCTTGCTTCAAGGCATCGGCAGCCGGGTTCAATCGCCTTTGACAATAAAATGCATGACGATCGGCGGCATAGAGATCTTATATACATAGAGATGACATGCACTTAAAATCGTGGCGATTCAGTGGGTCTTTTTAAGCAACTTATTTTCAGCCAGTAGCGTGCCAATATGGCTGAGGCATTGTTAGTCTGAAGAAATCATTACGGAGCGAGCGAAGCGAGCGTAGTCTTTCGTAGATTAACGGAAATTTCTGAGTATGAGCGGCCGGCCGGCCGTGGTTACGCTTTTGCGAGGCGTATATCTCAGCAATCACTTGACCGATTTACATGCAATAATTTTTGTACGGTAGCTTCATTCCTTCTACCAAGTATTGGACTATTCTCGATGCATGTGGGTGACCGCTTATGCACGTGGCACGTGCAAAACGAAGAGGTGTCAGTTTTGTAATTGTTGCAATATCTTGGTAACTACTTGGCCGATTGCGCTGAAACATGGTATGTAGGTAGGCACCCACTAGGCAATGCATATCCATGTGCCACAGTTGGGGTGCTGCTGCACGTGCGCACGTGCAGGGGTCGATTCCAGATCTCGAGAACGACTGAACCGATTGTGCTGAAATTTGGTACATGGTTAGGAGCCAGTTAGTAGGGTGCCGTGAAAAGTCGGTTGGGACCCACTTCGCACGTGCGCACGTGCAGGGTGCCGCTTCCAGATCTCGAGAACGTCTAGGCCGATTGCGCTCAAATTTGGCACATCGCTAGGGAGCGGTTAGTAGGGTGCAGTGCACAAGTTAGTTGGAGGCGTCCCTGGCAATTTCACTTGTCCAAGGCCCACCCTCTCGCTCGTTCTGTTGGTCGCCTCAAAAGGCGTTTTACTGGTTAAAAATATTGCTGCTCTTTCCTCGCTGATTTCATTCCTGAGGTGAGCACTGAAATTGGTAGCATGATTTCATTTTGTGTTTTTATTGAATTCCTTAACCCTATTCCTGGCGGGGGGCCTCAGGAGCCCCCCCCCCCCCTGAGGTTTTTTGGCTATTTCTCCCAAACGCGTTGAGCTAGGAAGCTCAAATTTTCTGACTTTTCCTAAAAGGCTTCTACGCAACATGTCTGAAAATTTTGAGTTGATCTGACCTCAGCTCAGGTCACCAGAAGTGGTTTGGTGACCCTACCTCAGAAAAGTTCGCAATCACGCCAGAGCTAGAGTTTTTGACCGATCAATTTCTTCTCTTCAGGCTTTAGTTAGGGTACCAGTATGTGCAATTTGTATATCTCGGAATTTTGATATCGGTGACCTTAGGTCAGGTCAGTTTCGCGACCTCCCCATTATAAGTCAATGGGGGAAAAATCAACTCCCTGTTTTTACCACTAAAACGGGTCGGAATGGCCCCATATACCATACATGACTTCATATACGATCAACCTTCACTACCTTGAGGTCTGTTTTGCTGTTGGGCAGCTGTGAGGTCATGTGACGTCATCAAAGGTCACCAAAGGTTTTTGGCCAATAACTCCGTACAGGAACAAGATACAGACGCGTGGATGGTCTCATTGTGTTCAGCTCGTCAAGACGCATCGAATGATATACATGATGACCTCGAGGTCACGTGACCTGAGGTCAACCTTTGACCTTGACCTTTCGAGGTCAACATATATATCATTCGATGCGGATTGACGAGAGGATCACGATGATGCCCTTAGTTTGTTCCTATCTTGACTAATTCGAAAGTTATTCGAGAAAAACTCTCCATATCTAGCGCCGCCATTTTGACTTTTTCGACCCCTGTGACGTCATCTTTGACCTGACCTGAAAATGACCTTAGTAAAAATTGTAGATCTTGACCGTGCGTATCCGATGCCGTTTACCGTTTGTCGCTGCGATGTGTAGTTTTTGAAATCTGAAGGGGGGGGCCGAATCGCCCCCCCCCCCACACGCCAGTTTCTTGTCCCGGCGGAGCCCGCCAGGAATAGGGTTAAAAGCTCGCCTAAAAACATTTTCTCTCATTCAGGCTCTCATCAACCGGGCAGGCGGTGGACCTCCCGGCCACCTTCCGCGCGATGGGGGAGGCATTTTTTTGTCCCCCTCCCGTATCTCCGAAACTACTGGACGGATCCGTAACATTCAAACGATGCTCGATAGCCCTGTCAAATTTGTCGACGGAACTCCAATTTCATTGACCTCGGGGTCACCGACGACGTCACAGGTCAGGTCAAAGATAAATGTTTCGCCGTTCACAGGTCTTCTAGGGAATGCGCTATAACATGTCGAAAATCAGCAATAGGGCGTACGTTGCCTAGTTACGAGCGAGCGAGCGCAGCGAGCGAAGCGAAGTCTTTTCAATATAACGGAAAAATTTCAGTATGAGCGGCCCGGCCCGGCCTGTAACGCTTTTGAGAGGCTTATATCTCAGCAACCGCTGGACCGATTAGCCTGCGGTCTTTCTTGCTGGGTAGCCCCATCCCTTCTACCCCGTAATTGACTACTTTTGATACATCTCAGTGACCGTCGTGGCACGTGCCACATGAAAAGTCAAGGGTGTTCAAGCAGTTTTGCAAAAGTAATTATTTTGAGAGGCCCATATCTCAGCAGCGGCTTAAGCGATTGTCTTGCGGTAATTTTTATAGGGTAGCTGCATCCCTTCTACTAAAGGTCGGATACTTTTGATCTATGTGAGGCACCCCCACTGCACCTGTAAAATACAAAAAGAAGAGGTGCCAAATTTGTTCCCATTTCAGTAACTCGGTAATTACTGGGGCGATCTCGCTGAAACTTGGCATACAGGTAGGCACCCACCAGGCAATACATTCCCATGTGTTGCGGTTAGGGTGCTACTGCACGTGCGTACGTGCAGGGGGCGTTTCCAGATCTCGAGAACGGCTGGGCCGATTGCGCTCAAATTTGGTACACCGCTAGCGACCGGTTAGAAGGGTGCTTTGCACAAGCCCGTTGGAAGTACCCTGTCGCCCTTCCGCACGTGCAGGGCTCACTATCTCGCTCGCTCGTTCTTCGCCCAAAAGGCGTTTTACTGATATGTATATATGTTGCTATTAGAGGTCACTGATAATACCATGTCAGGTCACAGGTCAGGTCACCAAGGGTCAGCACATGAACCCAACTTTACTTGGGTTGTGCTATGCATGTTTTATGGCCCCTCGACATGGTCCCCCCAAAAAAGGTCACAGGTCTAAGGTCATTTGGTTCAGGTTCATGGAATTTTCAGGGTAGGTTTCTTGAGATTTGGTCAAGTTTGGCGCTTTCGGTCAACCGTCGTGAAAACGGCTGTTCTGAACCTTTCTGAGCACGGTGCAAGCTCAAATATACATATGTTAAATGTTCCCATTCAATGATACATTAACCCTCCCCGGACCTATTGGTTTTCTACATACGCGCCGTCCGAGGGGGGGGGGGTACGATTTCCCTCGCCATTTCGCCCCTGATGAAGCTAAGCTAAAGCGTCGCGGAAAAAAACAAGCGCGTGCGCCGTTGCAAGACGCAGCGAACCCGATTTTAAGGTCTCAGGTCAACCGGTGCCCTCTGAGGTCAGGTCAAGTGACCAAGGGCAAGGGTTCAGTTTTTCATAACTTCGCAAAAAACGGTCGGAGAGCCGCGATTTTGGCATCATCGTGTTCACCTCGCTCAGGCGCGTCGAATGGTATACTTCTTGTTCGGGTGAGGTCAACTTGAGGTGTTAACCTCGGGTCAAGGGCAGGTCAGCGCCCCCAGATCACGAAGATGATTGAAAGAGGTCATGTTACATATTACTCGAATCGGCAGGTCTTCCTGAGTTTTTTTTTTTTTTGGTGGCCTTCCCGACTCGCTAACTCAATTTGATGGGGAGTTATTGATGAAAAACTCTAATGACCCAAGTGACCATAAATGACGTCACGCAATGTCAGCAAAAGTGAAGAATCGGACGTTGCAAGGCGTGCAAGAAATCACGATTCCATGTGCTGGAGACAGTTTGAGATAGTTCTCGGCGCTAACATAGCAGTTTTCATTTTTCCCCATTGAGTTATACCTAATGGTGATTATTGGTGAGGTCACGTGGCCGACCTGACCTCATGTGATTTTTAGGGAAAATCCGAGATATACAAGCTGTGAGACCTCTGGAGGATACTACATCCTGTATGTAAGTTTCATCTCCCTGTGAAAGTTCCTCTGGCACTGACGGCGTTGCGAAGTTGCGACATCTGAGGACTGTGCAGAGGTTCACTTATGACGTCACAGGTCAGTGACCTGACCTGACCTGAAAATGCGGTTGGTGTCACAAAATGCGGCTTGGATCAAAGGTCAGGTAGGTATGCCAAGTTTCAGCTCTCTATCGCCGGCGTGTTCGGAGCTATCGTGAAAAACCCTATGGGGGGCGGCACCCCCCCCCCCGTCGGCCGGCGAGGGTAAATGATACATGTAGTGCCTGATACGAGCATAAGGTTAAAACATGCCTAATTTCATTTCAATAATAACGCTCGAAAGCGTCACAGCTAGACAAAAAAGAAAAGCTGTACTTAAAAATAAGCGGATGTGAACACAATCTCCTTGACCGAATCCTTACAAAATGCAAGTCACGGGCCATGGCACCCCAGAAAACCTTGCTTAAAGGAAATAGTTCACTTTCACGAAATTATTTTTTTTTGCAACGGATTTATGATTTTTTATGTTCAAAATAATCAGCAAAGAAAATAAAACCTTTTTATAACAAAATATTATTTTCTATATTTTGATATAGGAAGAACTTTTCAGTTTCTGTAAGGCACACGCGATCCAGTATGAAAAGAGCATGGGTCCCGAAAATTCTTCAGAAACAGAGAAATTATCGCAGCCACCGGCATTTGGGCGATCTGCTCGATCTGATAATGTTCCCCTGAATGTCCTAATTGATCAGTACGAGAATTTCTCTAGAGTTCTCGTAGATAATTTCTCTAGTTTCTGAAGAATTTTCGGGACCCATGCTCTTTTCATACTGGATGGAAATATATGCAAGGCACACATCCTCAACGCAAGACACCTTTTTCGGGACGAGAAATAGAATATCTTTGCCTAGGGTGATCGTTGGGCTGTAAAAGCTCCTGATTTATGCTCGTCTCAGCCCAAGCTACGGAACTGCTATTCCAGTTCAAAACCCATGTTAAAAAGTGAACTATTTCCTTTAACCCGGCAGTTGCTGGGGTATTTCGCCACCCACCGTTTGCTGGGGGGGGGGGGGGGGCGTTAAACGCCCCCAGCCGATAACTCGAGAACCAATAGGCGCAGCGAAACGCACGAGGCGGCAAACGAAAGAGCGAGACGAGACGCTTCAGATGAGTACTTTAAAGTTGAATTTTGAGGTCACAGGTCGGGTCAAGGTCAGGTCAAACACCTGAAATCGGGCTTTCAGTAGCATGGACTTCAGGACTTCGCAATGGGCGCCTCTCGCCATAAACTCTGTCAAAACGGTGCACAATCCATCTTAAAGGGCCTACAAGAGTGTCAGCTCCATATAGGGGTCAGTCAAGCATAGGTCAGGGTCAAGGTCAGGTCAACCGGGTAGGCACATATCCCCGAAAATCAAAACTGATATTCGCAGCCTGTGACACATGTTTTATCCCGCGCCCGGCTGGGGGTCCTGGATTTCCACGCCCTGCTGGGGGGGGGGGGTGTTTGAACACCCCCCCTTGTAACTCGGCTCCTGGGCCACGTAGCGATACGCGGAAGGCGGCGTTCGAAAGAGCGTCAAAAATAATGACGAAATCACTTCGGTCAATTTTTTGGTCAGGTCAAAGGTCAGGTCACCAGAGGTCATTGAAGGCAAAATTTCGCCGATTTCCAGGTCGAATGTCGAAAATTTCCCAGAAGCCAACGCATAACTCGAGAACCAATAGAGCTACAGCGCCGCGGAAAAGCGCATTCGATAGCCCTATTAAAGCCCTTTCTGAGTAACTCTCTCAGATTTGACCTAACGTCAACGGTTTTGCCTGCAGGGGGCAAAAACTGCAAAAATAGCCACTTTTTTCAGAAACAGTTTGTCTGCAATAACTTTTGACTCAAGCCTTGTACGAGCTTGCTTTTACCGGCATCGTGTTCCTCTCGTCAAGACGCATCGAATGAACTATAACTTGACCTTGAAAGGTCAACTTGAAAATTTGACCTCAGGTCAAGGTCATGACCTGACCGGAAAGGGTCATGTTGCATATCAGTCGATCCGTATCGTCGAGCTGAACACATCTAAGGCGTTTTCATCGCTCTAGCATGCCTCTATCAAAAGTTATTTGCGAAAAACTGTTAGATACCATTCGTGACCTAAGATGACCTCAGGGCATAAACAAGGGTCACAGACACCATTTTCATGTTCAGTGTGTCTAAAACACTTGTAATTCGGTGCTTGGGAGTGTTTATAATGTCTTTTGTCCAAAAGAGGCGCATTTCAATTTTCTCCCATTGACTTATAATGGGGAGGTGGCAAAATTGACCTGACCTTAGGTCATCGATATCAAAATTCTGAGATATACATTTTGTACATGCTATTGCTCTTAGCAATCGCTGAAAGTTTCAAAGCGATCGGTCACTCGGTGTAGCTATGACAGACATTGAAACTTTTCATGAGGTGAGGTCACTTCAAGTGACCTGGTGACCTGACCTTGAATGACCTTGGTCTGAAATTTTCACAACATGTGTACAATTGATGTATGATAAGGTGTACCAAAAACGGCGGCGCGGAGCGCCGCCGTTTTTGAGATATTCGCGAAAAACCACAAGGGGGGGTGTTCAAACACCCCCCAGCAGGGCGCGGGTTATAGGTAATTTGGGGCGTAGAACACGATGGTGACATTTATTTTATCATATGTGTACGTGTTTGGCTAAAAAAGTTCAATTTAAGAAATTCATGCATCATGGTCGTGAAGTAGTCACGAAAAATTGCCAAGATTCAGTTCAAGATTTTGGAAAATGCGGAACGATAATCAATAATCGAAGATAGCCATTTGATTGATCATGGTATTGGCAGTGTAATGACGTTTACGGCATGTCTGTATGTCTATTCTGTGATTTTATATGATTTTTTGAACATAGGCGGTTTTTGGTCGAAAACTCAGAAATCATGACGTCACTAAAACCTCGATATCTAAAAAATTTTCCGACCGATTTTTTTGAAACTTTGTCACAATAAACTTCAATCAATTCCCTACAGGTACCCAAAATTTGGCCGCCTGCGGCGCGCCGTTTTTATGCTATGGCCCGGCGAAAAAAGTGGGGGCGTTTAACGCCCCCCCCCCCCCCCAGCAACTCGCGGGTTAAAAAGACCCACTGAATCGCCACGAAATCAAGTGCGTGTCATCTCTATGTCTCTCATAGAGACATAGAGACTCTCATAGTGCGTGTCATCATAGATGACACGCCTATGAGAGAGATCTCATAGGCGTGTCATCTCTATGTATATAAGATCTCTATGATCGGCGGCGGGTGCCTCTCATTTGCGGATTGGCAAGTTATTTATTTTGATAAACATAGGCGAATGAAGGTGTTGATTACCGGTAAATAAAGACAGTTTTCAATGCGCTGATACAAATGCACCGCGTTTGTTGTAATGCGCCACATTTGTCTAAAGGCCCAATTTTTGCCGCAAATTGCACAGCTTTGTCAAATATAGTCCGATAAAGGTGCAATTCGGTGCAAGGATGCATGGCAAAACGACAATTACAAATGCACCACTTTTGTCGCAATGCGCCACGTTTGTCACAAAGCGCCATTTCCATCAAATACGATTAAGAATAATGGAGTGACACGAATAAGAGCAGGGTTAGGAACACTTTTTTTGTTTTTAATTTGTCTGATAGTGTGTGACCTCACATGATCCAGTGGTAGTGGTAGGTGTAGCGGTAGTAGTATTGGTAGGAGTAGCGGTAGGGGTAGTGGTAGCATTAGGTGTAGTAGTAGGGGTAGTAGTAGGGGTAGTGAGGGGTATTAGTAGGGGTAGTGGTAGGGGTAGTGGTAGGGGTAGGGGTAGGGGTAGTAGTAGGGGTAGTGGTAGGGGTAGTGGTAGGGGTAGTTGTAGGAGTAAGGGTAGGGGTAGTGGTAGGGGTAGTGGTAGGAGTAGTTGTATGGGTAGAAGTAGTAAAAGTGTGGTACAGGCCGATCCAATGTGACGTGGTGACCTATACGACCTGTCCTGACCGAAGGTGACCTGGCCTGACCCAGTGAAACCAGAAATGGCCAACTTGACCTGACTTGACCCCGCATGACCCAAATTTCATCCAACTAAGCCCTCCGAATAGGTATGCTCAAAATTTTCCTCTTCACGTTTCCGTCCATATCTCTGCTTTCAGACGACAGACCAATTTAAATCAAACACCATTCAAAAGCAAATTGGCTGGTGCCGCATGTTCTGGCTACGCCGCGAAGCAAGTGGCGCAGCCGCTTGTCTACTATACTATTTGTTGAATGAAACTCTGTCTGTGTGTGTGTTTGCACCGTGCAGAGGTGTGCTTTGACGCCGTGCGCAGGTCAAACGGTGCGGTCGAGGGGGCTGAAATTTGCACACGGTGTTGATGACGTCACGCGCACGTGCAGTGTCGTGTTTCGAGTCCCGGGGGCTGGGTGGTTCGCACGTGGCACGCGCTGGAAAAAGGCGCATTTCCTAAAAAAATTTGCTCGGTCTTCAAGGCATCGGCAGCCGGGTTTGGTGGACTTTGCAACTAAAATGCATGACGATCGGCGGCGGGTGCCTCTCATTTCCGGATTGGCAGCTTATTTATTTTGATAAACAGAGGCGAATGAAGGTGTTGATTTTCGGTAAATAAAGACAGTTTTCAATGCGCTTACACAAATGCACCGCGTTTGACGCAATGCGCCACATTTGTCACGATGTGCCATTTTTGTCGCAAATCGCACAACTTTGTCAAATATGGTCCGACAAACGTGCAATTCGGTGGAAGGATGCATGACAAAACGACAATTACGCAAACGACTTTTGTCGTAATGCGCCACATTTGTCACAAAGCGACATTTCCACCAAATACGATTAAGAATAATGGAATGACACGAGTAGTAGCAGAGTTTGGAACTTTTTTTTAGTTTATCAGCTTATCTGATAGTCTGTGACCTCACATGACCCAGTGATAGTGGTAGGTGCAGTGGTAGCGGTAGTGGTAGTGGTAGTAGTAGTGGTAGGAGTAGCGGTAGGGGTAGTGGTAGCAGTAGAGGTAGTGGTAGGGGTAGTAGTAGCGGAAGTGGTAGGGGTAGTGGTAGGGTAGTAGTAGGGTAGTGGTAGGGGTAGTGGTAGTGGTAGTGGTAGGGGTAGTAGTAGTAGTGGTAGGGGTAGAAGTAGGGGTAGTGGTAGGGGTAGTAGTAGGGTAGTGGTAGGGGTAGTGGTAGTGGTAGTGGTAGGGGTAGTGGTAGTGGTAGGGGTAGTAGTAGTTGTAGGGGTAGAAGTACGGGTAGTGGTAGGGGTAGGGGTACTGGTAGGGGTAGTGGTAGGGGTAGTGGTAGAGGTAGTGGTAGTGGTAGAGGTAGTGGTAGGGATAGTGGTAGGGGTAGGGGTAGTGGTAGGGGTAGTGGTAGGGGTAGTGGTAGGAGTAGTGGTATGGGTAGAAGTAGTAGAAGTGTGGTACAAGCCGATCCAATGTGACGTGGTGACCTATACGACCTGGCCTCACCGAAGGTGACCTAGCCTGACCCAGTGTGACCAGGGATGACCATCTTGACCTGACTTGACCCCGTACGACCCAAAGTTCATCCAACTAAGCCCTCAAAATAGTTTTATGTTCAAATTTTCCTCTGCACGTGTCCGTCCATATCTCTGCTTCCAGACGACAGACCGATTTAAATCAAACACCATTCGAAAGCAAATTGGCTGGTGCCGCATGTTCTGGCTACGCCGCGAAGCAAGTGGCGCAGCCGCTTGTCTACTATACTATTTGTTGAATGAAACTCTGTCTGTGTGTGTGTTTGCACTGTTATACTGGTCATAAGTTAATCGGAGAAAGCTGAAATGCGCCGCTTTTACTGGTGTTAGCTTTGATCACGGATGTTGCTTTCATGCATTTAGGCCAGGTCGCGGGTTAGGTCAGGTCAGGTCAACCAGTAGGAGTCCTGCCGGCTATTCGTAGCACGTTACGAGCCACCGCCGGCCACGGGTGGTTAGGCGACTGCAGCGCCGTCTACCGTTGTGTTACTATAACTAACAGGAAGCCAAAGCGTTCATGGAAGAATCTTGATTAAAAAATGGCCAACTGGATGTACTTTCAAAAAGTGCAAAATCCTATTTTGAAAGTGCATACACTGATTATCACATTGTGTTTAGTTTGAATAGTCTCGGCAGCATATAAGTTGTGGCGAAACGCGGATGAAATATAAGTCACTGTTTCCAAGACAACCAAAAGCCTTACTTATCAATAACCCGCGCCCTGGCGGGGTCTGTAAACCCGCGCCCCGTTGGGGTCTGCCGAGCAGCGCACCCTGCTGGGGGGGGCAATTTGCCCCCCCCCTTAGATCTCGAGAACCACACAACATAGCGACAAGAGGCAAAGGTGTTGGATAGCCCTATCAGGGAACGACCTTGTGACCCGATTTCATTAACCTAGGTCAAACCGATGACGTCACAGGTCAGGACAAAGGTAAAATTTTCACCGTTTACAGGCATTTCAAAAAATGCGTTGTAAAATCGAGTAAAATGCATTTCATTGAAAATCATCGATGGGAAAATGTTCGTCAAACACATATTTTGCTATTTGAGGTCACTGATACCAGGTCAGGTCACAGAGGTCAGGTCACTGAGGGTCACAACACGATATTAAAATATCATGTGATGCATGTTTTATGGTCCATTTTATATGCCGAATACCATTGTATATGCCCAAATGTGGGTCAGGCACAGGGTTGTGCTTGACTCATGAGTCGAGTCAGAAATTTGACTCAACTCTGACTCAAATGAGTCAGATTTGAGTCGAGTCGGATAAAATGTTGAGCTGTTGAGTTGAATCAGAGTTGAGTCGGACAAAAATATTAAGGCGTTGAGTTGAGTCAGAGTTGAGGCAGTAAAAAAAACTTTTGACATTGAGTTGAGTCAAACATTTATGAACATGAGTCAGCTGACTCAACTTTCTATAAACAAGCTTTTCATTCCCCCCCCCCCCCGCTTAACAACTTAGCCCTGGCCCTGCTGCCGGAATTTTCACCCCCCCCCCCGCTCAACAACTTTTTTTATCCGAGTCAATTTTGAGTCAACTCACTTGACTCAACAAAAAAAAATTGAGTCAAGTTTGAGTCGACTCATATTTTCACTGAGCCGCTTGAGTCATGAGTTGAGTCAAGGGAAAAAATCAGCTCCTTGTTTGAGTCAGAGTTGAGTCAAGACTTTCTGAAGTTGAATGATAAGTCGAGTCGGCAAATTTTTTTTTGAGTCGAGCACAACCCTGGTCAGGCAGGCTTTGGGGTCTGTTTAGATTATGTTCTGGTGAAGGTCAGGTCAAGGTTAGGTCAAGGTCAAGTCAAATTAGGTCAAATTTCAAAGTTGATATTTTTGCATAAAATGGGTATCGATTCGATGCCGCTCGTCACGGGGAGTTTAATGGTGGTCTTTGTTTTGCGCTACGTGGTCTACAATTGCTAACAATTGAGTTCAAAAATTCTGACGTCATCAATTTTGAACCACTTTTCGCTATAACTTGGCAAAAAAGGAGGCACCGATCTGAAATGGACGCCATTTAATTGCGTCCCAGAAAAGCTATTTCTGGCACCTAAAAGCTGACTCGCCCCAAAATTAGTCCTCAGCACCTATTTGGTGGATACCAGCACCAATCATGGAAAATGACCTTAATTAGCTGTTTCTGGCACCTATTCATCGGTACGCCTTACTCTTTTTTTCTGAATCTGGCACCTAAATGCTGAGCGTAGCACCAATCTAGTAGAAAAATGAACTACTGGCTGGTAGAATCATGCTGTTCTGGTATAATGACCCCTGGAGTCTAGCCTAAAGGTTGCCAGTGCAGCTACACTCTAAGACAGCCCCGTAGTGATCTCAGCATTGTATATGACGGTTAAGTAAGCAAATAATATTGATTTGTTTGAAAAAAACAATGTCATTTAAATATTTTAAATTATTTATTTGCAATGCTTAAAGAGAAACATTTTTGTGAGTAATTGTCTCGATTTTGACCATTACAACGGGTATTGTATTTTTTGACGTCATCAAATAGCTCCAAAAAAGAAATGTAATGTTTTCATTCCGTTCAAGGCCGCTGAAGAAACGCGGGATCTTGCGTGGGACATTGTCCGTTGTTTGCCGTGCAGAGTTGTGCCGTGGTTGTGCATTTTTCATCCGTTTCTTACTTAAGTGTGCATGAAGCTTTGATTTTGTTTTTGGTTATTGTGTGGCCGGTCAGTCAAACGCCCCTGTAGAAACCGGATGCTGCGTTTGATCGAGATGGAGTCAGACGATGATTGCAGAAAGCTAATAATATTGAAAAGAGGGCCGGTTGCGTGGCATGTCTCTGTTCAGAGTTGACATTTTGCTTTACTCCAGTTTATGACCTGAGAGCCTGGCTGGAAGTGACGGATCCAAACTTTTCACGCTAAAATGGCTGAGGGTGCAATAATCTCTACATAGCGGGCTGGTATAGGAGCGTCTTGCTATGCTGCACCATAGCTGGCTAGTGATTCTCTTTTGGCTAGAAATGGCATTAATCATTATCTCCACTGGCGAAAATGGCACTTGACATCACCGAATGCAACGTTCATGTTTGTTAGGATACATAAAATCAGGAAGATTACGCGAATTAGGTAGGCAAACGTGGAATAAAATAGGTGCTGGATGTTTTGGTTTTGGTGCTGAATCAGCAAACAGCAAATACGGAGTTCAACTAGACGATCTGGCAACTTTAGGCTGTGTGGAAGCAATTAGGTGCCAGATTCAGATATTAGGGTCGAATAAGCATTTTGGGGCTGATCAGCAATTAGGTGCCAGAAACAGCTTTTTAGGGACCAGAAACAAATATTCCCCATCTGAAATTGTGTGTGTATATCGAAGAGCGCAGGGACTGTCACATATATTCCGTTTTTTCGAAATTCGGAAAAATGTTGGGATTTTTTTTGCGTTTTTCGAAAAAGAAATCAAGTTTTTAACTTCTGGGGGTCAAAAACCCAAAATTTTGAAAATCCGAGATTGAAGTTTTATAGCGCCGCCTTTTGTCTACATGACCATATAAAGAACTTTGAAATTGCTTGGTAACTATATTTTGTGAGTGTTTCAAGATTTCATGTTTTTTGCTCATTTTTGCTCGAACATGACCTCAGATTGACCTCAATAATTCCTGACCTAAGGTGAACTTAGACTTGCAATTTTGTGTGAAAGTGTCAAATTGATGCCCGGGAAGGTACTGAAAATTTGGCGGCGCTGCGCGCCGCCGTTTTCTTGCTATTCAGGGAAAACCACAGGGGGCCAAATTGCCCCCCCCCCAAGCGGGGCGAGGGTTAACCCTCGCCAGGCGAGGGCCTTTTCCATAACACGGACGGCGAGGGGGTACGACCCTCCTGGCGATTGGCTCCTATGGCAAGTTTAGAAATGCCAAATTTACAGGGTAGATGGGTCCATAGGAGATCTCGCCGCTGTGAAAGTTTGGTGACTCTAACTAAGACTTGAAATTTTGTGTGAGGGTGTCAAATTGATGCCCGGAAAGGTACCGAAAATTTGGCGGCGCTGTGAGCCTCCGTTTTCTAACTATTCAGGAAAAACACAGGGGGGCATATTGCCCCCCCCCCCCTCCAACGGGGCGAGGGTTAAGTATGTAAAAAGTATGGTTTATGGTAGGACCCGGTTGGACCCGTCAAAAAAAAAATCCAGGAACCGGTGTGGACCCATAATGGTCCAGACTGGTTACATGGGCCGGTTCCCCCGGTCCATATTTTGCCATCTCTAAAGGTGACCTCTTGCTCTTCCTTCCCTAAAGAGATGAAAATACCTTTATTGAGTTTTGTCCGTGAAGTTGGCGTTGACGCCAGCTCATTTGATTCTCCTTCTTTTTTTTTTCAGGTCACCCTATCGGCAAAGTCCCTGCCAGAGCACACCAGGCGTGTCACTATAGAAAACGTCAAGGAGCTAGTAATTGAAGCAAACGCCATCACCTCTCTGGCCCACCTGGAAGTCATTCAACTCCATAACATCGGTACGTTGACTCTCTTGACGCGCTCTCTTGCACGCGACAGAGAAACCGGCCCAATGGATCTGCTAATTAACGACGTGCAGAACCTCGAGGTGCACAAGGAGACGTTTTCAAAATGGCGAAACCAATCTAAGGTCCATATCAGCGGTGTAGAAAACTGTCAATTGCTCGACATGGCCTTTGCATCAACGCATCTTCGTTCTCTGTCCATTCAGAAAGTAACTAGCCTGGATATCAAGCAAGGCGCCTTCAGTGCAGCTTCCTCTATCGACAACATGAGGATGACGGAGATAGAATCTTTGTCCATCTCTACAGGAGCAGTCACATCCAATGTCACTCTGAAAACAATGAAAATGGCAGACATCGATGCCCTGTCGTTGCAACCGGGGGCATTCGCACATGGTTCAACGATTCACGAAGTAAATATAAAACGAGTGCCGAACCTCCATATTGCCTCAGGTGGAATCAATTCGATCATAGACAACGTTAAGCTGAGCGAGGTTAGCATGGAAGCTTGTGAGGGACACACTTTCGGTAGCTCGATGAAGTCACTTGCAATGGTTTCATCGCATATCAACCGGACAAAAACCAACTGTATTTCGGCCGTGAAGACCAAACTGCTTCTGGAGGCCTGTCAGATCGATCTCGTCGAGCCTCTGGCAATTCATGGAGCAATCGAACTTGTCGAAATCAGGAGCAGTGACTTCGGGATTATTGACAGAGAAGGGCTGAGGGTGAACGTAGCAAAGCTATCCGTCGAAGAGAGCGCTTTTGATAAAGTGTCTGATCGGGCACTGGCTGTCCACGCTACAGAACAAATCGATTTCAAGGACTGCAACATCAATATCTTGCAAAATAATGCTTTTGACCTCCTTCGCATGAAAGCAGACGCCCAAGAACAAATCATATTGGACAATCTCAAGATCAAGACACCCGAGGAGGGATCTTTGCGATTCACCCGCAGGCAAAACATCCTGATACAGCAGCTTGAGATCGGTATTCCGTGCAATTGTCCTATGGCAGATGTAGCGACAGCACTAGGGCTGGGCGATGAGGAACACGGCAATAATGATGGCATCAGAAGGCTGCCTCTTCAGATCAGTTGTGAGCACAACGGTAGCTGGCCCACTTTGGCTGAGTACCAACTACAGTTTTGTCCGGACTTGCCAGCTGCTCCGTCGACCACCACTGCTCTGCCGACTACCAGTGTCCTCGCCACAACCATCAGCATGCCCAGAGAGGACAGGCCAACGCTTCAGCCTCAGAGCAGCGCCGGAGATTCCCCAGAGCAGGGCCCTCAAAGGGCTTCTCACACAATGCACCAGCACGGAGATTCCCCGGATCAGGTCCAGACCGGCAGCTCCCACAATCTGATCCTGATCCTCACCACCACTTGTGCCGTCCTGATTGTGCTAGTCGTCATCGCCTTATTTGCCCGCCGTCACTTTGGACACTTGCCGCGGCACCCATCTACTCCAGGGCGAAATTTCTGGCGACGTATTTTTACCAGAGATCAGCAGACGAGCGGATCTTCCCAGCCCCTCACAATCAGCGCACCGATCCTTGGCGTAACCGGACCAGCCTGCAGCACGCCCCACCAGGCATCAGTCCAGAGTGTCACAGACAGCCAGGCCAGTACTGGACCCACCGAGTCACACACCAGCCGAGGGACGGTTCAGGGGACTGACTCGCCAGGCATTCATCTCCTGTCTCTAGAAGCCCAGGGAGGAGCTCACGGTGGTTCGTGGCAGGAGCCGCGGTATTACGTGGATATCCCCGTCGACATCAGACCGCCCAGTCAGCGACTCGTGCGGCCAAGACCAGCTCGGACGCACCGTTCAGGGGGAGGCGCACGTGAGAGCAGCCGTGCGCGGAGCGAGCGACGTGACTGGGAAAGCTACCAGATGAATCGGCAGAAGGACCCGCGAATCCAACAGCTGGCGCGCGACCCGCGCTGGGCGCGCGGCGAGATCCTGCTGGACCCGGAGTTTTAGGGACAGCTGATCAGATACCTATGTAAAGTTGCGGTAGGTAGCATGGGCTGTAATTACGAGCTGTGTGTCAAATAGAACTGCTGCTAAATCACGTAGCGATTGTGCAATGTGAAGTACAAAATTCAAACAGGGTCAGTCAGAATCGGCCGTGATGCCTATTGGCCTGACACGCGGGTTAAGGGTGCTTGAGTGTGCTTTGGTTACGTAACCAAATCAATGTTTAGTCTATCTATTGGTGCTTTGTTAGATATTACCCAGTCAACAAAACTTCTATTAAAGCAATGCAACAATGCTGTGATATTGATGTTGAAAGTCAATGGGTCATTACCTAAGTACTTTTTGTGTTTTGAGAGATGTGTCGATCGAATACGAGTGCCTGTGCATCGTAATTCTTACGGTAGGTATACCTATTTCATAGTTATGCAATGTAATTGGCTTGCGTTAAGATGCAGAATGTATAAATGAATGAATGAGTAATGTTTTGTACAAAATGCTGCTATTCAACCCTCCCCCGCATTGGTGTTTGCCGCGAACGTATAGGGGGGGGGGGGGGTGGACCCACCTTGCCGTTTGGCCCCTGATCGAAATAGAGCTTCGCGGAAAAAACGACGAGAGAAAGCCGCGACGAGAGAAAGCCGATGATACCCAATTTTAAGGTCCTAGTTCATTGGTTGACCTTCCAGGTCAGGTCAATGACCCAAAAGTCTGGAAAATCGGGAGCTGTTAGAACGTCGTAAAGTGTGGTTGCTATGTTTTTTTTTTTTAGGTGCTGATCACGAATATCATGTTCATTTTAATCACAGATGATGTCTTCATGCATTTAGACCAGGTCGGGTCAGGTCAGGTCAGGTCAACCAGTATGGATCCTGCATATACCATACATGACTTCATATACGATCAACCTTCACTACCTTGAGGTCTGTTTTGCTGTTGGGCAGCTGTGAGGTCATGTGACGTCATCAAAGGTCACCAAAGGTTTTTGGCCAATAACTCCGTACAGGAACAAGATACAGACGCGTGGATGGTCTCATTGTGTTCAGCTCGTCAAGACGCATCGAATGATATACATGATGACCTCGAGGTCACGTGACCTGAGGTCAACCTTTGACCTTGACCTTTCGAGGTCAACATATATATCATTCGATGCGGATTGACGAGAGGATCACGATGATGCCCTTAGTTTGTTCCTATCTTGACTAATTCGAAAGTTATTCGAGAAAAACTCTCTCCATATCTAGCGCCGCCATTTTGACTTTTTCGACCCCTGTGACGTCATCTTTGACCTGACCTGAAAATGACCTTAGTAAAAATTGTAGATCTTGGCCGTGCGTATCCGATGCCGTTTACCGCTTGTCGCTATCTTGCTTCGTTCTCGAGATCTCAGGGGGGGGGGGCCGAATCGGCCCCCCCCCCCGCCAGTTTCTTGTCCCGGCGGAGCCCGCCAGGAATAGGGTTAAGTAACGATTTTGTTTAAATGTTGGGGTTTCTTAGCGAAAAAAGCATTCTTCAAAGCTGTAGAATAAGGTTTGGTGAATGTTTAGACACATGTGCTGCTAATTTTTAGGACAAATGATTAATTTTGAATGATTTGAGCACCTCCATGCAAGAGATTGTGGCTGCGGTGAATAGGGACGCCATGTTCTGTCACACCACTACGTTTTTGCAAATGCGACCGGGGTAAATGCGCCACACCCGGGCTAATGTTAATGAAATGGGTAACATTAATAAATGGCTAATATTCGAAAGGCTTAGGCAGACGACAAAACCACAACCAATTTGAGGTCACTGTGCACTTCTGATAAAATTTCTAAAAAACAGATGGCAAATTAATGAAATAATGACACATCGTACAACGCCTTACCTACTTACCAGTAAAACGCCTTTTGGGCGAAGAACGAGCGAGCGAGATAGTGAGCCCTGCACGTGCGGAAGGGTGAGAGGGTGCTTCCAACGGGCTTGCGCAAAGCACCCTTCTAACTGGTCGCTAGCGGTGTGCCAAATTTGAACGCAATCGGCCCAGCCGTTCCTGAGATCTGGAAGCGGCATTCTGCACGTGCGCACGTGCAAACGGGGTCCAAAATGACTTTTGCACGGCACCCTACTAACTGGTCCCCAACCGTGTACCAAATTTGAGCGCAATCGGCCCAGCCGTTCTCGAGATCTGGAAACGCCCCTTGCACGTGCGCACGTGCAGTAGCACCCTAACCGCAACACATGGGAATGCATTGCCTGGTGGGTGCCTACCTGTATGCCAAGTTTCAGCGAAATCGCCCCAGTAATTACCGAGTTACTGAAATGGGAACAAATTTGGCACCTCTTATTGTTGTATTTTGCACGTGCACTGGGGGTGACCCACATGCATCGAGAGTATCCTATTTTGGGTAGAAGGGATGCTGCTACCCTATAAAAATTACCGCAAGTCAATCGCCCAAGCGGCTGCTGAGATATGAGCCTCTCAAAATCACTACTTTTGCAAAACAGCTTGAACACCCTTGACTTTTCACGTGGCACGTGCCAAGACGGTCACTGAGATGTATCAAAAGTAGTCAATTACGGGGTAGAAGGGATGGGGCTACCCAACAAAAAAGACCGCAGGCCAATCGGTCCAGCGGTTGCTGAGATATAAGCCTCTCAAAAGCGTTACAGGCCGGGCCGGGCCGGGCCGGGCCGGGCCGGGCCGGGCCGGGCCGGGCCGGGCCGGGCCGCTCATACTGAGATTTTTCCGTTATATTGAAAAGACTCACTTCGCTCGCTGCGCTCGCTCGCTCGTAATCACTCTTATCTTTACAGCCCATAGCTAATGCATGTATTTGCGGTGGGCGCATTTGAATTCAATTGCGCCATGGTGTGGGCGCATTTATCGAAGGTACCTATTCGACAATTGCGCCCTTTGCAACACTTTCTAAAAAGACCGTGTCTGGCTAATGACTTGAAGTATGCGATAAATTAGTGTCGAAAAAAGGTAGGAAAAAGGTTTCTAAATATAATGTGAAAGCAACTAATCTGTGCTGTCTTTGTATTCCAAGCTACAGCCATTTTCGCTTAACGTGGCGCAATATGGCCACTCTCCCCTAACCCGCGCCCCGCTGGGGGGGGGGGGGGCAGAATCTGCCCCCTCCCGTTTTTCGCCAATAACTTCTAAACGCGTTACGCCAGCGACGTCAAACTTTCAGTACCTTATTATACATCAATTTGACACGTTCCCTGAAAATTGGAGCGAAATCCGTCGGACAATGTTTGAGAAATTGACGTTTTAGTGACGTCATGTTCGCCATTTTCGTCTCAAAAACGGCAAAATTTCAAACGCCGCTAACATCTTCATTTTTAGGGAATCAAGACGTAACAAAAAAGGTTATACGTGATTCTACTTTGTCTATCAAATAAATGGCTTTCTCGGTTTTTTGAAAATTTTGGATTGAAGCCCAAATTTTTTTCTTCAAAAAACTTACTTTTTAGGAAAATAATGATAAAATCCAAAATTTTGAGTGTATCGAAAAAACCGGAATATATGTCAGAGAAGTGGTCTATGTGCACCTACATACCATTTTTTAGAAGAATCGGTTAAACAATGTGGGAGTTATTCAAAATTTTATGACGTCACGACACACAAAATTTTTGAAAAAAAAAAATGATTTTTGTGGAAGTTCTAGACCTCGTACGGAAACAAAAATAGCACCATTCGCTTTGTCGTGAAAAACTGCATCAGATAGACACCTTTTTAGGCCTTAACAACCAACTTCAAAATTTGACCTCGCTTGACCTGACCTTGACCTGACCTCGACCTGAAATTCATCCAAAAGTGATCCATATCACTTATTGAGTGTGCCTATTGAATTCTATGAGTAAAATGACCCATAAAACATGTGTCGCACATGCCCTTTTCTATATTTTGTTTTTGGTGACCTGACCTGACCTGACCTGACCTTGACCTTGACCTTTGAATGACATTGTATGCAACGAATATTGTCTTGGTAGTCTAAAAACACGTTTTGGGCAATCAGTCTCAGTCAATTCTTCGGCAACTACGGTGCAAGGTCGATACTGTAGAAACTTGCATTTTGTACCCTTGACCTGACCTTGACCTGACCTCTGACCTACTTAAGCAAAAAAATTTGAGCCCTTTAGATCCGCCTTGTTGAGAGCTTTCGATTGCCGTTTTCTCCGTCTTTCTACGACCATCGGTTCGGAAGTTAGACAGGGGGGGGGGGGCAGAATCTGCCCCCCCCCCCAGCAGGGCGCGTATGGCTGAATAGCCCAGCGGGGCGCGGGCTAAATCTCAAAAAAGTGAACCGAGGTCATCAAAGGTCAATGACCTGACCTTCAGGTGACCTTTACACCACTTAATGCGTGGAACCAGCATCATATCACATGTTTGAACGCTTGAAACCACGAAAAGGCTGAAAAAGCGCGGCTAATGCGAGCCGACATACGCCGAATCGCGATTCCGGCCAAACAATGTCTCGGGAAATAGGTCACAGGTCGAAGGTCATTTGGGTCAGGGTCATGACATTTTTAAGGTAGGTGTAAAATTGATTAACTCGAGGGTACTAAAAGTTTCGTCGCGATCGGCCGCATTTTACGCGAGTTATTCGCGAAAAACCTAGGGGGAATCAGTTCGACCCTTCCCCTATACGGGCGAGGGTTAAGATTGTCAGACTTCCAATTCGCCAGGTAAGTCAGAAATCACTATATCACCAGTCACCAAAGCTGTAAAATGTTGCACAGTCCCCGCCCCCTTGTCGGTAGGTTCAGCCCATGGTTTCTGAGCAGTGAGCACCCCCCCCCCCCGCTGAAGACTCACCTCATGGTCGGTGAGCAGGGCGAAGGTCAGCACCCCCCCCCCCCCCTCGTAAACTCACCTCGTGATCGGTGAGAAGGGCGAAGGTCAGCACCAATCATACCCTCGTTGTAGACTCACCTCATGGTCGGTGAGCAGTGCGAAGGTCAGTGCCGCCCAGCCGTCTCTGTCGTAGTTGACGCGGTAGTAGCCTCGCTGTTCGGAGTTCACCTTGGTCCAGCCGCCTGGTATCGCCGGAATCTCGATACTGTGGGGACGGTAAGGCACGGTCAAATATATACGCCAACGCCAAACTGGCATTGGATTCAGCCGCCTCGTAGCGCGTGGATCTCGATAGGTACACATGCACTGCCACATTGCTCGACTCGAGTTGGTATGACCCACCCAAATACTAACGGCAAACGTGAATAAAATACGAAATCAAAGGACCAAGGCTACAATCCAAAAAAAAGTTACGAACGGCAAGTGAAGCATGACGATTTGTTGAAAGTCATGACTCATGACACATGAAACATTCTATAGGGTCAAGATTGGTCATTTATCATGACGTCTGAACAACAAGTGGAAACACACAAAGCAGCAGCCGTCCTTAGGAATGTCCTTACCTGTCTTGATCCGTATGGAACCAAACTTGTTTCGGTTTCGGGTCTTCCGATGTAACGTATGTGACGGGAACCTCCCAGCGATAGCTGAAATTGCAAACCATCTTGAAAATTACGCAGTGCTTTTTAAAAATATCGCTATAAACGGGAATATCGTGCGTGGAAAATCAAAATGTCGAATCCCTAGCAACCTCTGGCGTTCAAGATGAAATTAACGACTGCGGTCTGCGGATAGTCGAGACAGTGGCTACGTTTCCATGACACAAGCTAAGCTGATTTTGCAAAATGGATTTGCTCCATCATAGCATTTAGTCAGCATTTAAAAATGTAAACATAGGATTAGGTGCTAGCTAAAACCATATATACGCTCGTTTTTTCCATAAGTTGAATAGTATCTGCGAAAACACACGTAAAATTTCTCTAAATCGATTTAGACGTGTTACGGAAACCTAATGATAGACTGGACTGAGACTATGATTGAATGCTTATTGATTGCATCAGGATTGGATTCGTTTATTTTTCGTATATCTTTTCACATGTCATACCTATCGTGATTTAAATATTTTACTAAATCAATTAGTAGGAAACAAATTACACTAAATCTCAGAATGTCTAAAAACAACTCCACAGCACTCTTATGATAAACTGAACTGAACCGATGCACTGAAACTAACGAACTAGACCATATTACACTGAACTACATAGCTACACGACACTGAATTGTAACGTCCTGTACCGCAGTGCACCACCTTGTGTCAGATATACTGACTTGTACGGACTCTTGGTGGTATCCTCTGCCTCCTTGTCTGCCAGGAACCGTCTCTGGGTGACGGTATAGGTGGCCCCGCCGGCGCCTCGCGTCATCTCCAGTACAGGGAAACCCATCTGACGGGTCCATGTGTCCATTATTTTGGAAATGGGCAGACGTTTGGACGATACCTTGCTCAGCTCGTTCCATAGATCCTGCCCGGGAAGGGAGGGGGGGGGGGGGGTGTCACTGCACGTGCGCTGATGATACCTTACTCAGTTCGGTCCACAGGTCCTGTCGGGGGCTAGGGGATGTCACTGCATGCGCCTTGACGACACCTCTGTTATTCCGGTCTTGACCGGTGGCTTATCAAACAATAAGTAATGAATGAATAGGTACACTAGGCAAATGAGCCATAGTAGTTGGTAAATGTGCAAATAATGCATAGGTAGATGGCGCCACCAGACGGCAGCTCCGTCTAAAGGTTCTGGTTGGATCAGGAAGGTGCTTTGCTAGCGACTGGACTGGGATCGGCCGGGCTGGGATGAGCACCAATAACCTAGAGCTTTAGACCTACCTAAGCTTGGCTGGAGTTATCGAAGCTATAAACCTGATGAACTAGTTAGTACAGTCCTGAGCTAGTACCTAGCCACACTAGTTACTAAACGAGCCATGTGACAGACGTGGGACGCACGTGGACAGGTGCTGCGCTGTGACCACAACAGCCAATTATAAAACGCGCCTGGTCACTCGACACATCTCCTCAGCGCCTCATGTTACGGCGCTGTCTGCCCCTCCTGAGGTGCCATCACTCACCAGCGTCACGGCATTGTCGTAGGCGAAGCGCTTTAGGAAGTTGGAGATGCCCTGTCGGAACTCCTCGTCGCCCATAAATCCTTCCAACATCCTCAGGACGGAGGCACCCTGCGAGGGGCACGACGGAAGGCGTCATCTGAGTTGGGAGCGCTACATTCGATATATCACTATGGCGTCATATATGGCGTAAGGTTACCTAGCGTGCCTCTTACAAAAAAAAACAACATTAGGTGTAAGCTATACTTTATGTAGGTAAGTGAGTAGCACTATCGACTAACTGAGCAAGTGAGACAAGAGTGAGCCTCGCAGCCCTCTCAGATATCTACCCAACCATCCACTAATGTGGTTAGTCTCATATTCCGGACAATGACGAGAGAAGGACCCGGCCCCCAGGCCCCACTACATCAATTGGTGCCGCCAGTCACGTCAGCTCCAGCCCCCCCCCTCCTCCCCTCCCCCGACGGTGGTGACTGACCTTGGCGTAAGAGATGGCGTCAAAGATGGAGGTGATCTGGTCAGGGGTGTCCACCGGCTGGACGATCGGGTGTGAGCTGAGAGTGGCGTCCAGGTCCATGACCCGCTGCAGGTCGTCGGGCAGCAGGTGCGCCTCCTGGGGACAGGTCGGGGTAACCAGGGGTCAGATCGGGGTAACCAGGGGTCAGGTCAGGGTAACCAGGGGTCAGATCGGGGTTAGAGGGGCACAGCGGGCACGACAGGGGTCACAGAGATCACATTAGAGGATCATGGAATTGAGAGGCTGAATGATGTGTTCTTGTAGCTGCCGGTAGAGTTGACAATAAAAATCACTGTGTTTAGGTATCCTAATTCATAATATAATTCCGTAAGGCACGATATCGGTAATATACAGAAAGAGGCATGCGGCTAAATCGCAACAGATCAGATTCTGGGCATAGCCTGTTCACATCTACCTGCTGCCCGAGCAATGACGTGAATTTCATACATTCAGTGAGTTCCTTTCACATCTGTTTACCCCGCATGTTCACAATAGACTCGTTATTCACCGGCACGTTTTGGCTGTCCCGATCTGTACAGCTCACGTACGCCAGACAATGGTCGCAGTCGTCAACACGAAGCGCACAAGGACACACGACTTTGTGATTGGCCCTCTTCCCTCTCAGTCCCGTAGCGCTATAGAATGACGTAACCCGTACGGGTTATATCAACGAGAGGCCGGGCAACGTTTTCTTTGTATACATGTTTTGAATTAATATCGTGCAAACTATAGTAGTAAACATAAGTGAATGACAATTAGCGTTGTAACAAGGCAAACATTTATTTTAAAACCGCTTTATTGCCTTCACAATAAGTATGAAAAAATATGTTCGCATCAACAAGTCTGCATAAATATGTCGTCCAAATCCGTCCGCCTTCCATGACACTTATGATACCGGGTTTGCTACTTGGTATCTTACACATATACCTAGAATATCTTACTCAAAGATACCTAGAATATCTTTGAGGTCCGTACACCAATACCGATTACGACATCCCCAATCCCCGGGTCCCGGCTTACCGCGTCCCAGTCGGGGTGCACGTGGGCCAGGCCCTTGTACTCGATGTAGCTGGCGAAGCCCTCGTTGAGCCACAGGTCGTTCCACCAGTTGAGTGTGACCAGGTTGCCGAACCACTGGTGAGCCAGCTCGTGGGACACCACGGCGGCGATCCGCTGCTGGTTGTACGACGAGCTCGAGCGGGGGCTGTACAGCAGGTTCGTCTCCCTGTACAGTGAGAAAAGGCGTCAGTATAAGGAGCTCGAGCGGGGGCTGTACAGCAGGTTCGTCTCCCTGTACCATGAGGAGTGGCGTCAGTATAAGGAACTCGAGCGGGGGCTGTACAGCAGGTTCGTCTCCCTGTACCATGAGGAGTGGCGTCAGTATAAGGAACTCGAGCGGGGGCTGTACAGCAGGTTCGTCTCCCTGTACCATGAGGAGTAGCGTCAGTATAAGGAACTCGAGCGGGGGCTGTACAGCAGATTCGTCTCCCTGTACAGTGAGGAACGGCGTCAGTTTAAGGACTCGAGCGGGGGCTGTACAGCAGGTTCGTCTCCCTGTACAGTGAGGAACGGCATCAGTATAAGGAACTCGAGCAGGGTTTGTAAAGCAAGTTCGTCTCTCTGTGTGAAGGAGCTTAGTCAGGTGTCTGTATTCGGTAGCTATAATAAAGCAGCTATAATAATGCGGAAATATAGTAGTACCTGGTCATAACTGGATTTAACCCCCGCCGTGCTGCTGCCTGGTGGTCAGGTTTTACGTGTCGTGCTGGGGGGGGGGGGTTCCACGCCCCTTCCCCGTCTATCTCGGCTCCTGGTCCTGGGCCATGTAGCGGCACGCGGTAAGCGGCATTCGAAAGAGCGTGAAAATAATAACGAAAAACGAAACTACTTTGCCCTTTGGTCATTTCTTAGATCAGGTCAAAGGTCAAGTTACAAGAGGTCATCAAAGGTCGAATTTGGTCTATTCCAACAATTTTTAAAACACCTGACGCATAACTCTGGAACCAATGGAGCTGCAGCCTGCAGTGTTTCGGAAAAGCGCATTAGATAGCTCTTTTACAGGCCTTTCTGATCATTCTTCTTTGATTTGACATCTGGTCAACGGTTTAGCCCCTGCAGTCCAGAGGGCAAGACTAAAAAATAACATTTTTTACGAAAAACGTTCTACGGTAATAACTTTTGACTCAAGAGATCCACGACAATACTTTTGCCAGCATGTGTTCCTCTCGTCGAGACGCGTCGAATGAATCATAATTTGACTTTGAAAGGTCATTTTGAAAATTTGACCCCAAATCAAGGTCATGACCTGACCGGAAAGGGTCATATGTTGCATATCAGACGATCCGTATCAGCGTCGAGCTGAACACATCCAACGTCTTTTCACCTCTCTAGCACGTCTCTATTAACCCTCGCATGTGTGCGGCGTTTGCCAGCTTCTAATGTGTAGGGGGGGGGGGGTCGGTTGGACCCCCCCCCTTGCCGTTTGGCCCCTGATCGAGCTAGAGCTTCGCGGAAAAAACGAGCGTGTTGCCCGTGACGAGAGGAAGCCGATGATACCCAATTTTAAGGTCCTAGGTCATCGGGTGACCTTCCAGGTCAGGTCAATGACCCGAAAACCGGGAAAATCGGAACCTGTTAGAAAGTCGTAAAGTGCGGCTGCTATGTGGTTTTCCGGGGTGCTGATCACACGAATATCGTGTTAGTTTTGATCAGAGATGATGTCTTTAAGCATTTAGACCAGGTCGGGTCAGGTCAGGTCAGGTCAACCAGTAGGCATCGTGACGGGTATTCGTAGTACGTGTCAACCACCTCTGACAGCTTCGTAACATGTTACGAAGGCACCAAAACTACTTCGTAAATGTTCAAATGGTTGCTAAATTCGAATTCAGCTCCAAAAACTAGCCTAGAAACATGTACAGCTCGAAAAAGTGAACCGAGGTCACCCGAGGTCACCAAAGGTCAATGACCTGACCTGACCTTCAGGTGACCTTGACACCTACCCTAATGCATGGAAGCAACATCAAATCACATGTTTGAACGTTTGAAACCACGAAAAGCTTGCAAACGCGCGGCTAATGCGAGCCGACATACGCAGAATCGCAATTCCGGCCAAACATGGTCTCGGAAAAGAGGTCACAGGTCAAAGGTCATTTGGGTCAGGGTCATGAAATTTTCAGGGTAGGTGTAAAATTGATCAATGTGAGGGTACTGAAAGTTTCGTCGCGATCGGCCGCTTTTTACGCGAGTTATTTGCGAAAAACCATGGGGGGGGGGGTCCATCCGACCCCCCCCCCTACACATGCGAGGGTTAAAAGTTATAGTAAAAAAGTAATGGTGACCTTTCATGAAATATGTACATTTTCTACATATTGATACTCATATCAATCGCTGAAAGTTTCAAGGTGATCGTGAAGTCGGTGTAGCTACAGCGAACCTTTGAACGTTTTCTGAGGTAAGGTCACTTCACGTGACCTGGTGAACTGACCTTGAACGATTCCGGTCTGAAATTTTCACAATATGTGCGGAAAAGATGTATCAATAGGTGTACCAAAAACGGCGGCGCTGTAGGTCGTCTCTTTTTAGATATTCGCGAAAAACCGGAGGGAGAGCGTAAAAATGCCCCCTCCCCCAGCACGGCGCGGGTTAACCCGCGCCCTGCTGGGGGGGGGGGGTGTTTGAACACCCCCTTGTGGTTTTTCGCGAATATGACAAAAACGGCGGCGCGGAGCGCCGCCGTTTTTGGTACACCTTATCATACATCAATTCTACACATGTTATGAAAATTTCAGACCAAGGTCATTCAAGGTCAGGTCACCAGGTCACTTGAAGTGACCTCACCTCATAAAAAGTTTCAATGTCTGTCATAGCTACACCGAGTGACCGATCGCTTTGAAACTTTCAGCGATTGCTAAGAGCAACAGCATGTACAAAATTTATATCTCAGAATTTTGATATCGATGACCTAAGGTCAGGTCAATTTTGCGACCTCCCCATTATAAGTCAATGGGAGAAAATTGAAATGCGCCTCTTTTGGACGAAAGACATTATAAACACTCCCAAACACTGAATTACAAGTGGCTTAGACACACTGAACATGAAAATGGTGTCCGTGACCCCTGTCTATGCCCTGAGGTCATCTTAGGTCACGAATGGTATCTAACAGTTTTTCGCAAATAACTTTTGATAGAGGCATGCTAGAGCGATGAAAACGCCTTAGATGTGTTCAGTTCGACGATACGGATCGACTGATATGCAACATGACCCTTTCCGGTCAGGTCATGACCTTGACCTGAGGTCAAATTTTCAATTTGACCTTTCAAGGTCAAGTTATAGTTCATTCGATGCGTCTTGACGAGAAGAATACGATGCCGGTAAAAGTTAGCTCGTACAAGGCTTGGGTCAAAAGTTATTGCAGAAAAACTGTTTCCGAAAAAAATCGGCTATTTTTGCAGTTTTTGCCCCCTGCAGGCAAAACCGTTGACGTTAGGTCAAAGCTGAGAGAATTACTCAGAAAGGCCGTTAATAGGGCTATCGAATGCGTTTTCCGCGGCGCTGTAGCTCTATTGGGTCCCGATTTATGCGTTGGCTTCTTGGAAATTGTCGACATTAGACCTGGAAATCGGCGAAATTTTGCCTTCAATGACCTCTGGTGACCTGACCTTTGACCTGACCAAAAAATTGACTGAAGTGATTTCGACAATATTTTTGACGCTCTTTCGAACGCCGCCTTCCGCGTATCGCTACGTGGCCCAGGAGCCGAGTTAGAAGGGGGGTGTTCAAACCCCCCCCCCCTCCCCCCCCCCCAGCAGGGCGTGGAAATCCAAGACCCCAGCCGGGCGCGGGTTAATCGATAATAAACACCTCCAAATAAATACCTAAGCTAACTCAATACATGCGCATACCTATGAAAGCTCCACTGCCACTTGGAATGCAATCAGCAATGTGCAATATGAACTGCGTGCGATTTGAGCCTACTTGCATGTGAAATCGTCACCCATTGTTCTGCATTATTATGTAAGTATAAAGCCTCACGTCACTGCCACCTGTCCTGACCACAGGACGATACCAAATATGGCATGGATTGCATTTTGTATTAGCAAATGACATAATGATAACCATTGTTCCATTTCTCCATGTGGTTATTGCATAAATGGTCGTCGGCGATGACCAATTATTGACCAAAATTGAGATTACAACGAATAATGACTCATCTGACTCATCGTATAATTCGTTGTAATCTCAAAGCAAATGCTAACTTGGCACAAATATTTTAATGTCACAATAACTGAGAGCGCAATTTTACAAGCTTTCAACTAGATCTATCGGGTAGAATACTGAGCTAAAAACAAATGAGTATGTCACAGCTGGGAACACTTGCTCCGTGAATCGATTATATCACTGCCGCCGTATCTACCCCAGCTGACCGCACATCACAAGTGCGACCTGAGTAGCCGACCACATATCACAAGTGCGACCGGTGGCACCCCCCCCCCCCCCCCCCGAGAGGCACCACATGTAGTTGGTGACGTGATTGGTGATGTGATTGATGCTGTGATTACTACGTGAGGGAGGAAGTCTGCTCAATCGTGACAGATGGGCAGAAGAGGGGGACGCAGTTGATTACTGATTATCTGATCACAACAGTCACGCACAAACCATCTGTAAAATGTTATAAGGACAAAGCACATATTGACTACCCCACGATCTCTTCAAATACCGAAAGATGTTTTATTCCGATTATATTTCAGAGGAAAACCTGACACCCCGACTCACCGATACGTGATGAGGCCCCAGTGTTCCATGGCGCCCGATACGAAGTCGGGAATGGCAATCATGTCCTGTTTGGGCAGCGGGTACTTGACGCCGAAGTAGTCCTCGAAGAAGTCGGTGATGTTGGCGCCCACGTCGGCCGAGTACTGCGTGGAGGCCACTCGGTCCGGCGCAGCGTACACGCGGAACACCACGTCATGGTTCGTGACGCGCTCTGCAGAAATGACGGGGGCGTTCCACGACAAATCGACAAGTGCCCTGCACCCTCATATTTTATTTTTTGCTTAAAATTGGTCTAATGGGTTGTGATGGGCGGGGAAGCCAGCTGTGGCAAGGATTTTTTTCTTCGAACAACGGTTTCCGAGATATAGCCTCGGGCAATTCCTGGAGTTCGCGCTGCAGCCCTATGTTTGGCGGCCTATAACTCAGAAACTATTGTTTTTTACGATAAAAACTTTATATGGTTCAACTCACAATCAAACAGCAAACATTTTGGCTATCTCGGATTTTCAATTTTTGAAAATTTTGATCACGTGACCTTTTGTCCTATTTTTCGAAGAGTGACCTTGATATTTTCCCCACTGATAGTTGCAATTTTGTCTGATGACGATTAAAGCATTATCAATTGTCACTCATATGCGATAATAAAAAAAGTGGTTATCGCCCTGCGTTGACCTCAGGTCAGGTCATTTTTATGACCTGTCCATTATTACGAGCGGGAGCGACAGCGAGATCTCGAGAATAAAGCAAGATAGCGACAAGCGGTAAACGGTAAAGGGTACACACAGATAAGGTCTATAATTTTTACTAAGGTCATTTTCAGGTCAGGTCAAAGATGACGTCACAGGAGCTAAAAGGAAGTCAAAATAGCGGCACTATACATATATATGAAGTTTTTCTCGAATAACTTTCCAGGTATCCCACCTAGGAACAAACTAATAGCACCATCGTGATCCTCTCGTCGATCCGCATCGAAACATATGCATGTTGACCTCGAAAGGTCGAAAGGTCAAAAATTTACCTTAGATCACGTGACCTAAGGTCAACTTTTGACCTTTTGACCTTTCGAGGTCAACATACATATGTTTCGATGCGGATCGACGAGAGGATCACGATGGTGCTATTAGTTTGTTCCTAGGTGGGATACCTTGAAAGTTATTTGAGAAAAACTTCATATATATGTATAGTGCCGCTATTTTGACTTCCTTTTAGCTCCTGTGACGTCATCTTTGACCTGACCTGAAAATGACCTGGGTAAAAATTATAGACCTTATCCGTGTGTACCCTTTACCGTTTACCGCTTGTCGCTATCTTGCTTTATTCTCGAGATCTCGCTGTCGCTCCCGCTCGTAATAAATAATGGACAGGTCATAAAATAATAATAATGGACAATAATAATAATGGACAGGTCATAAAAATGACCTGACCTGAGGTCAACGCAGGGCGATAACCACTTTTTTTATTATCGCATATGAATGACACTTGATAATGCTTTAATCGTCATCAGACAAAATTGCAACTTTCAGTGGGGAAAATATCAAGGTCACTCTTTGAAAAATAGGACAAAAGGTCACGTGATCAAAATTTTCAAAAATTGAAAATCCGAGATAGCCAAAATGTTTGTTGGTTGATTTTGTGTTGAACCATATAAAGTTTTTATCGTAAAAACCAATAATTTCTGAGTTATAGGCCGCCAAACATAGGGCTGCAGCGCAAACTCCAGGAATTGCCCGAGGCTATATCTCGGAAACCGTTGTTCGAAGAAAAAAATCCTTGCCACAGCTGGCTTCCCCACCCATCACAACCCCTTACACCAGTTTTCAACAAAGAATAAAATATGAGGGTGCAAATTTAATTTTTTATTTGTCGATTTGTCGTGGAACGCCCCGACGGTCAAATTAGTGACACCGTGTCAGTGTTTGTGAATCGCTCTGGAGAAATGACGAGTCACGGTAAGTGTCATCGTGTCACTGTGTTTGTGACGCGTTCTGGGGAAATAACGGGTCAACGCTAGTAGGACTGTGTCATGGATGGTGACATTGCGTCATATTTAGTAACACCGTGTCATGGCCCGTGACACTGTGTCATATTTAGTGTCACCGTGTCATGCTTGAAAGAAGCTCTGGGAAAGTGATGTAACTTGTCAGTGACACACTATATGGAAAATACTCCATAAATAATTCATGTCAAAATGTTGACGACACGCTCTGCATAAAATACCGCGTCATTTTGCTGCCATCATGCCATCTGTAACACGGTGTTACTGAGAGTGGCACGAGGAAAACAATGGGTCGGTGTCAACGACACTTTCATCGCCGTGTTACATAAGCAAACAAATCATGCGCATTCTAAGCAGATTTCCTAAATACATCACCACATATCCCATTGTAATGTGCATTTATTCCGCTCGTGAGTCAGCTTACATCGTTATCATAACGTATCACAGGTGATGAACCCGTGGCTCGCGGAATTCATTATGGTATTCCCAAACACTGTTTGTAATTCAGTGGTATTGCTGTATCTCAGACAGCTTATATTTGGCCTGAGCCAGAGCAGGTGACAAACTAACTTCACCGCTTACCTTACTTACCGTATCCAACCGATAAACAGTGGACGCTTTGAGGACCGTAAGTAACTGGCCGCCGCGACTGGCTAAGTGTGTTCACCAAAGTTGTCCAAGTATCAACAACAACTAAGAATCGCACCATTAGTGTCAAACGCCGGCAGAGTTTATGCGCAAACAAGCCAGGGAGGTCGGAAGCTATCCCACAGCCTGGCTAAGTCTGAAGTGAATTAACGGTGCTCTTACTGGGTTCGGTAAATGTCTGTTTGGAATGCCGCAAAAGCAAACAAAATACCAAATATCAGCCTACAAATGAGTCGCTAGAGTTAGACGGTAACTGTGGTCTTCGAGGTTACAGTTACTAAGGGGTCCTAGCCCTAAATATTTAGATAAATTGGCTTTCAGTTTTGGTGTCGAGACATTGCCTCAACTGAGAGTCGACAATTTCCGAAATGCATCTATCGATATTAACGGATATGAAGAGCGTCTATATCATTCAGCTTACCTTGATAAGTGAAGTCACAAACGATGAAACAGGCCAGGTAGGTAACCATGGGGACCGACTTTTTGAAGTGCACCTTGGTCAGCCCCTGAGACGGCATGTCAGCCTCCTCGCGCTGGGGACAGAGGTCAGGTCAGGTCAACACCAGAGGTCAGCTTAGGTCATCCAGTCAGCAGCGAGCCTGGTTGAAAAGTCAGAGGCTGGGCAATGCCAGATATAAGAGGGCTGGCATTTGTTCCCTCGATGCCAAAGGAAGTTTTGGCATTTGTGACATCTGACACAAGGCAGACATACATATATTACAAGTAGATGATGCAGCGAAAATTGTCAGTTACATACGAAAGGTTTACGAGATAAAAAGAGCAAAACTGTATGTAACGTGTAAATAAAAGAGCTAAAAAGGTTGGTAAAATAGGTAATATAATGAGGCATAAGAGCTGAACTTGAATAAACAAGCCAGGCCACCATTAATAATCAGGAAGCAGAAGCTGCAATACAGCGTAATACAAATACAGTCCCTTCTGCAGGTGTGGCATTGTTCTCTTCCGCCCCACAGCATAGCTCCCTCTGCTGGCTATTCACTCACTTCGACGGGCATATTGGAGAGCGCGATGTAGCCATCCCCGCTGGGCCGAACCAGCGTCGTACTGAAGGTCGACTTGAAGCTGGGCTCGTCGAAACAGGGGAACGCACGTCGCGCGAACGTCGGCTGGAACTTGGACGTGGCGATGAACCTGTGGAAGGCCGTGACGTCAGAGGAGATATTCATAAAGCACACGCCATGAGAAAGAGATGAACGTTCAGAAGGAACAGGAATAAGATTCAGCTATTAGCCGCACGTGGTATGAAATATGAATACATGCAAAAGACAAAACGGAAATGGATATTGCACAATGACATAGATGCAGAAACCTTTTGGGATAAAAAAGGAATTTCATTGCTGACGAATCAACTGTATGTATCGGTAAAAGGGGAAAGTGAGGCATTGTTGCGTCGATTCTCTCTTCCAATAAATTGCGGTGCCCGTTTGCGGCGACATTGAAAGACATCAGCTCCCTGCTACTGAACTCTGAGACTTCTCTAAGCGACATCGCAACTGGCAAACTGGTGAAACATTAGCATTTCACTGTTTATCCTGTGTTGCCATCAGTAACTTCAATCGATCAAAGACACGCTATGCAAATTTATTCTTGTTTATCTGCTAAGTGCTACAGAGCTTTATATATCTACTACTAAGCTCGTTTCCACTGACCTCTTCTGCCCTGTGTCTCCGTTAGTGTAGACGCTCCGGTAGAGCCCGGTGATGGAGCGGGTCAGGTTACCGCTAAACTCCAACGACAGCGTGTAGTTTCCCGGCGAGATGGGCTGACCCGTCTGCACCACCCAGAACTCGTTCGGCTCGTACTCGAACGCCCGCTTCACCTTCACCTGTCAGGGGTCAGAGAGGTCAGCCGAGGTCAGGGTCGGAGGTTAGCCATAGGGGAGCCAT